>NC_044304.2:19852350-20166474 GCF_007474595.2 Lynx canadensis
AGGGCCCCTCCCGCAGGGGACCACTGACAACAAAGCGAGCTAAACCTGCCCCTCCCGCCCCTGTGGACCTTGCAGATCCACCCCGGCTAATACACCAGATCCCATAGAAGCACTACCACAAGCCTGGAAGTCTGCAAGTAGCCCAGATGGGCCACACCGCTCCACAGTAAGTCCTGCCCCTGGGAGAGGGGAAAATAAGGTACACACCAGTCTGACTGTGGTCCCAGTGGTGGGCTGGGGGCAGACCTCCGGTTTGACTGCAGCCCCCCCCCCCCATCAACACAAGTTACTCCAGACAGCACAAAGGAAGTGCCCTGCAGTTCCACACCGCTCCAGGGACTATCCAAAGTGATGAAACGGAAGAATTCTCCTCCAAAGAAACTCTAGGAAGTAGCGACAGCTAACAAATTGATCAAAAACGATTTAAGCAATATAACAGAACATGAATTTAAAATAATAGTCATAAAATTCATCGCTGGGCTTGAAAAAGGTATAGAGGACAGCAGAGAATCTATTGCTACAGAGATCAAGGGACTAAGAAACGGTCATGAGGAGCTTCAAAATGCTATAAATGAGTTGCAAAATAAAACGGAGGTGACCACAGCTCGGATTGAAGAGGCAGAGGAGAGAATAGGTGAATTGGAAGATAAAATTATGGAAAAAGAGGAAGCTGAGAAAAAGAGAGATAAAAAAAATCCAGGAGTATGTGGGGAGAATTATAGAACTAAGTGATGCAATGAAACACAACAATATCCGTATAATAGGGATTCCAGAGGAGGAAGAGAGAGAGCAAGGTGCTAAAGGTGTACTTGAACAAATCATACCTGAGAACTTCCCTGATCTGGGGAAGGAAAAAGGCATTGAAATGCAAGAGGCACAGAGAACTCCCTTCAGACATAACTCGATATGATCTTCTGCACAACATATCAGTGTGAAACTGGCAAAATACAAGGATAAAGAGAAAATTCTGAAAGCAGCTAGGGATAAACACGCTCTAACATATAAAGGGAGGCCAATAAGACTAGTGACCGATATATCTACTGAAACCTGGCAGGCCAGAAAGGAATGGCAGGAAATCTTCAATGTGATGAACAGAAAAAATATGCAGCTGAGAATCCTTTATCCAGCAAGTCTGTCATTTAGAATAGAAGGAGAGATAAAGGTCTTCCCAAACAAACAAACAAACAAACACTGAAGGATTTCATCACCACTAAACGAGCCCTATGAGAGATCCTAAGGGGGATTCTGTGAGTGAAATGTTGCAAGGACCACAAAGTACCAGAGACATCACTACAAGCATGAAACCTATAGACATCACAATGACTCTAAACCCAATCTTTCTATAATAACACTGAATGTAAATGGATTAAATGCGCCAACCAAAAGACATAGGGTATCAGAATGGATAGAAAAACAAGACCCATCTATTTGCTGTCTACAAGAGACTCATTTTAGACCTGAGGACATCTTCAGATTGAAAGTGAGGAGATGGAGAACTATCTATCATGCTACTGGAAGTCAAAAGAAAGCTAAAGTAGCCATACTTATATCAGACAAACTAGACTTTAAATTAAAGGCTGTAACAAGAGATGAAGAAGGGCATTATATAATAATTACAGGGTCTATCCATCACGAAGAGTTAACAATTATAAATGTCTATGTGCCAAATATGGGAGCCCCTGAATATATAAAACAATCACAAATATAACCAATATTATTGATAAGAATGTGGTAATTGCAAGGGACTTTAATACTCCACTTACAACAATGGACAGATCATCTAGACACAGGATCAATAAAGAAACAATGATACATTGAATCAGATGGACTTGACAGATATATCTAGAACGCTGCATCCCAAAGCAACAGAATATACTTTCTTCTCGAGTGCACATGCAACATTCTCCAAGATAGATCAGACACTGGGTCACAAATCAGCCCTTCATAAGTATACAAGAATTGAGATCATACCATGCATACTTTCAGACCACAATGCTATGAAACTTGAAATCAGCCACAGGAAAAAGTCTGGAAAACCTCCAAAAGCATGGAGGTTAAAGAACACCCTACTAAAGAATGAATGGGTCAACCAGGCAATTAGAGAAGAAATTTAAAAATATATGGAAACAAATGTAAATGAAAATACAACAATCCAAATGCTTTGGGGTGTAGCGAAGGCAGTCCTGAGAGGAAAATACATTGCAATCCAGGCCTATCTCAAGAAACAAGAAAAATCCCAAATACAAAATCTAACAGCACACCTAAAGGAAATAGAAGCAGAACAGCAAAGACACCCCAAACCCAGCAGAAGAAGAGAAATAATAAAGGTCAGAGCAGAAATAAACAATATAGAATCTCAAAAAACTGTAGAGCAGATCAATGAAACCAAGAGTTGGTTTTTTTGAAAAAATAAACAAAATTGATAAACCTCTAGCCAAGCTTCTCAAAAAGAAGAGGGAGAGGACCCAAAAGGATAAAATCATGAATGAAATGGAATTATTACAACCAATCCCTCAGAGATACAAGCAGTTATCAGGGAATACTATGAAAAATTATAAGCCAACAAACTGGAAAACCTGGAAGAAACGGACAAATTCCTAAGCACCCACACACTTCCAAAACTCAAACAGGAATAAATAGAAAACTTGAACAGACCCATAACCAGTGAAGAAATGGAATCAGTTATCAAAAATCTCCCAACAAATAAGAGTCCAGGACCAGATGGCTTCCCTGGGGAATTCTACCAGACATTTAAAGCAGAGATAATACCTATCCTTTTCAAGCTATTCCAAAAAATAGAAAGGGAAGGAAAACTTCCAGACTCATTCTAAGAAGCCAGCATTACTTTGATTCCTAAACCAGAGATAGAGCAAAAAGAGAGAACTGCAGGCCAATATCCCTGATGAATATGGATGCAAAAACTCTCAATAGGATACTAGCAAATCGAATTCAACAGCATATAAAAAGAATTATACACCATGATCAAGTGGGATTCATTCCTGGGCTGCAGGGCTGGTTCAACATTCGCAAATCAATCAATGTGATACATCACATTAATAAAAGAAAAGATAAGAACCGTATGATCCTGGCAATCGATGCAGAAAAAGCATTTGACAAAATTCAGCATCTTTCTTAATAAAAACCCTCAAGAAAGTCGGGATAGAAGGAATATACTCAAACATCACAAAAGCCATTTATGAAAAGCCCACAGCTACTATCATCTTCAATGGGAAAAAACTGAGAGCTTTCTCCCTGAGATCAGGAACACGACAGAGATGTCCACTCTCACTGCTGTTGTTTAACATAGTGTTGGAAGTGCTAGCATCAGCAATTAGACAACAAAAGGAAATCAAAGGCATCAAAATTGGCAAAGATGAAGTCAAGCTTTCACTTTCTGCAGATGACATGATATTATACATGGAAAACCCAACAGACTCCACCAAAAGTCTGCTAGAACTGATACATGAATTCAACAGAGTCGCAGGATACAAAATCAATGTACAGAAATCAGTTGCATTCTTATACACTAACAATGAAGCAACAGAAAGACAAATAAAGAAACTGATCCCATTCACAGTTGCACCAAGAAGCATAAAATACCTAGGAATAAACCTAACCAAAGATGTAAAAGATCTGTCTGCTGGAAACTATAGAAAGCTTATGAAGGAAATGGAAGAAGATATAAAGAAATGGAAAACATTCCGTGCTCATGGATTGGAAGAATAAATATTGTTAAAATGTCAATAGTACCCAAAGCTATCTATACATTCAATGCAATCCCAATCACCACTGCACCAGCATTCTTCTCGAAGCTAGAACAAGCAATCCTAAAATTTGTTTGGAACCACAAAAGACCCTGAATAGCCAAAGTAATTTTGAAGAAGACCAAAGCAGTAGGCATCAAAATCCCAGACTTCAACCTCTACTACAAAGCTGTAATCAAGACAGCATGGTATTGACACAAAAACAGACACGTAGACCAATGGAATAGAATAGAAACCCCAGTATTAGACCCACAAAAGTATGGCCAACTAATCTTTGACAAAGCAGGAAAGAACATCCAGTGGAAAAAAGACAGTCTCTTTAACAAATGGTGCTGGGAGAGCTGGACAGCAACATGCAGAAGAATGAAACTAGACCACTTTCTTACACCATTCACAAAAATAAACCCAAAATGGATGAAGGACCTGAATGTGAGACAGGAAACCATCAAAACCCTAGAGGAAGAAGCAGGAAAAAACTTCTCTGACCTCAGCAGCAGCAATTTCTTGCTCGACACATCTCGAAAGGCAAGGGAATTAAGAGCAAAAATGAACTATTGGGACCTCATGAGGATAAAAAGCTTCTGCACTGCAAAGGAAACAGTCAACAAAACTAAAAGGCAACCGACAAAATGGGAAAAGATATTTGCAAATGACATATCAGACAAAGGGCTAGTATCCAAAATCTATAAAGAGCTCACCAAACTCCACACCTGAAAAGCAATAATCCAATGAATAATTGGGCAGAAAACATGAATAGACACTTCTCTAAAGAAGACATCCGGATGGCCAACAGGCACATGAAAAGATGCTCAACGTCTGGGGCGCCTGGGTGGCGCAGTCGGTTAAGCGTCCGACTTCAGCCAGGTCACGATCTCGCCGTCCGTGAGTTCGAGCCCCGCGTCAGGCTCTGGGCTGATGGCTCAGAGCCTGGAGCCTGTTTCCGATTCTGTGTCTCCCTCTCTCTCTGCCCCTCCCCCATTCATGCTCTGTCTCTCTCTGTCCCAAAAATAAATAAACGTTGGAAAAAAAAAATTTTATAAAAAAAAAAAAAAAAGAAAGAAAAGAAAAGATGCTCAACGTCACTCCTCCTCAGGGAAATACAAATCAAAACCATACTCAGATATCACCTCACGCCAGTCAGAGTGGCTAAAATGAACAAATCAGGAGACTATAGATGCTGGCAAGGACGTGGAGAAACGGGAACCCTCTTGCACTATTGGTGGGAATGCAAACTGGTGCAGCCGCTCTGGAAAACAGCATGGAGGTTCCTCAAAAAATTAAAAATAGACCTACCCTATGACTCAGCAATAGCACTGCTAGGAATTTACCCAAGGGATACAGGAGTACTGATGCATAGGGGCACTTGGGCCCCAATGTTTATAGCAGCACTTTCAACAATAGCCAAATAATGGAAAGAGTCTAAATGTCCATCAAATGATGAATGGATAAAGAAATTGTGATTTATATATACAATGGAATACTACTTGGCGATGAGAAAGAATGAAATCTGGCCTTTTGTCACAACATGGATGGAACTGGAGAGTGTTATGCTAAGTGAAATAAGTCATACAGAGAAAGATACCATATGTTTTCACTCCTATGTGGATCCTGAGAAACTTACCAGAAGACCATGGGGGAGGGGAAGAAAAAAAAAGAGATTAGAGAGGGAGGGAGGCAAAACATAAGAGACTCTTAAAAACTGAGAACAAACTGAGGGTTGATGGGGGGTGGAGGGAGGGGAGGGTGGGTGATGGGTATTGACGAGGGCACCTGCTGGGATGAGCACTGGGTGTTGTATGGAAACCAATTTGACAATTAATTTTATTAAACAATAAAATAAAAATAAATTAAAAAAGAAAAAAGTGTTGAAAGCCAAACACAGAATTATATATCTGGTGAAAAAAATTTCAAGAATAAAGATGAAATGAAGATATTTTCAAATAAAAGAAAAGTAAGAGAATCTGTCACCAGTAGAATTGTATTTCAAAATATGCTAACGGCAGCTAACTGGTTCTCCAGGCTAAAAGAAAGAATTAGAGGGAAACCCAGATTTTCAGGAATGATTGAAGAGCACTGGAAATGGTAAATATATGGGTAAATATAAAAGTCGATATACACATGCTAATTCCTCCCTCACTTCTTTTTTAGAGGATTATATGTGCAAACAAAAATGTTACAGAGCCTTCAGTGAACTGGTAACAGTTATTAAATGAACTAATGACTTGTTTTAAACTCTGAAGATGGACTTCCAGCATCAAGTCTACAGTTGCAAAAATGACTTTGTGTAGAATCTAGATTAATTCAAATAAAGGCATTCTCTCCTTTGCCCCATTTCTACTCCTGCCTCAAGGCCAAAGCCACAGGTAGAGTGATTCAGGCAGGTTAGCCACTTCCACTCCTATCCCAGCATGTACTTGGCTGCACACCTTGGACTGCTCATTCCCACCAGTTGCTAGTCAATGGAAGACAGTTCTCAAAGGATCCACTGTTCCATCCTGGTCCAACAGATCATTTAAATAGCTGCTGTAGTCTTCTTAAATACAGCTACTGCAGATCACAATCTTTAGAGCCAGTAGAAAGCCAGTAGACAGTGCCAGAGATTTCAGGGCCCAGGTTGGGATATCCATTGATCACCACTAAGGTCTTTGTTGAAGGGAAAAAAAAAAATGACTGAGACATTTGTTAAAGACAGTAAGGCAGAGTTTCTTCAGGATATTGTGATGGATTTAAGGACCACCGCAATAGGATTTTGTTGTAGAGGAGAAGGTTGGGCTCAACTACAATTACATCAAGGAAAAGTGGGAATTTATGACCAAAGAGCAGGGTTGGGAGTCAGTGGATAGAAAAATCACATTGAGACACAATGACAACCACTGAATTTGAAGATCATCTAGGGAGGTTTTAAATGATGTGGTTTATTTTTTTTTTATTTAACTTTATTTTTTATTTTTTAAAATTTACATCCAAATTAGTTAGTATATAGTGAAGCAATGATTTCAGTAGATTCCTTAATGCCTGCCCCTTACCCATTTAGCCCATCTGCCCTCCCATAACCCCTCCAGCAACCCTCAGTTTGTTCTCCATATTTATGAGTCTCTTTTGTTTTGTCCCCCTCCTTGTTTTCATATTATTTTTGTTTCCCTTCCCTTATGTTCATCTGTTTTGTCTCTTAAAGTCCTCATATGAGTGAAGTCATATGGTTTTTGTCTTTCTCTGACTAATTTCACTTAGCATAATACCCTCCAGTTCCATCCACGTAGTTGCAAATGGCAAGATTTCATTCTTTTTGATTGCTGAGTAATACCCCGTTGTATATATATACCACATCTTCTTTATCCATTCATCCATTGATGGACATTTGGGCTCTTTCCATACTTTGGCTATTGTTGATAGTGCTGCTATAAACATGGGGGTGCATGTGTCCCTTCGAAACAGCACTCATGTATCCCGTGGATAAATGCCTAGTAGTGCAATTGCTGGGTCATAGGGTAGTTCTATTTTTAGTTTTTTGAGGAACCTCCATACCGTTTTCCAGAGTGGCTGCACCAGCTTGCATTCCCACCAACATTGCAAAAGAGATCCTCTTTCTCCACATCCTCGCCAACATCTGTTGTTGCCTGAGTTGTTAATGTTAGCCATTCTGACAGGTGTCAGGTAGTATCTCATTGTGGTTTTGATTTTTATTTCCCTGATGATGAGTGATGTTGAGCATTTTTTCATGTGTTGGTTGGCCATCTGGATGTCTTCTCTGAAGAAGTGTTTATTCACGTCTTGTGCACATTTCTTCACTGGATTATTTGTTTTTGGGTGTTGAGTTTGATAAGTTCTTTGTAGATTTTGGATACTAACCCTTTATCTGATATGTCCTTTGCAAATGTCTTTTCCCATTCTGTGGGTTGCCTTTTAGTTTTGCTGATTGTTTCCTTCGCTGTGCAGAAGCTTTTTATTTTGATGAGGTCCCAGTAGTTCGTTTTTGCTTGTTTCCCTTGCCTCCGGAGACGTGTTGAGTAAGAAATTGCTGCAGGCAAGATCAAAGAAGTTTTTGCCTCGAGGATTTTGACGGCTTCCTGTCTTACATTGAGGTCTTTCATCCATTTTGAGTTTATTTTTGTGTATGGTGTAAGAAAGTGGGCCAGGTTCATTCTTCTGCATGTCGCTGACCAGTGTTCCCAGCACCACTTGCTGAAGAGACTGTCTTTATTCCATTGGATAGTCTTTCCTGCTTTGTCAAAGATGAGTTGGCCATACGTTTGTGGGTCCATTTCTGGGTTCTCTATTCTGTTCCATTGATCTGAGTGTCTGTTCTTGTGCCAACACCATACTGCCTTGATGCTTACAGCTTTGTAGTATAGCTTGAAGTCTGGGATTGTGATGCCTCCTGCTTTGGTTTTCTTTTTCAAGATTGCTTTGGCTATTTGGGGTCTTTTCTGGTTCCATACAAATTTTAGGATTGTTTGTTCTAGCTCTGTGAAGAATGCTGGTGTTATTTTGTTAGGGATCGTGTTGAATATGTAGATTGCTTTGGGTAGTATCGACATTTTAACAATATTTGTTCTTCCTATCCAGGAACATGGAATCTTTTCCCATTTCTTTGTGTCTTCTTCAATTTCTTTCATCAGCTTTCTATAGTTTTCAGTGTATAGATTTTTCACCTCTTTGGTTAGATTTATTCCTAGGTATTTTATGGTTTTTTGTGCAACTGTAAATGGGATCGATTCCTTGATTTCTCTTTCTGTCGCTTCATTGTTGGTGTATAGGAATGCAACCAATTTCTGTGCATTGATTTTATATCCTGCAACTTTGCTGAATTCATGAATCAGTTCTAGCAGTTTTTTGGTGGAATCTTGGGTTTTCCATATAGAGTATCACGTCATCTGAGAAGAGTGAAAGTTTAACCTGCTCCTGGCCAATTTGGATGCCTTTTATTTCTTTGTGTTGTCTGAATGCAGAGGCTAAGGCTTCCAATACTTAGTTGAATAACAGTGGTGAGAGTGGACATCCCTGTCTCAGTCCTGACCTTAGGGGGAAAGCTCTCAGTTTTTCCCCATTGAGGATGATATTAGCATTGGGTTGCTCGTATATGGCTTTTATGATCTCGAGGTATGATCCTTCTATCCCTACTTTCTTGAGGGTTTTTATCAAGAAAGGATGCTGTATTTTGTCAAATGCTTTCTCTGCATTTATTGAGATCATATGGTTCTTGTCCTTTCTTTTATTGACGTTAATTGTTTTGCGGATATTGAACCAGCCCTGAATCCCAGGTATAAATCCCACTTGGTCATGGTGAATAATTTTTTTTAATGTATTGTTGGATCCAGTTGGCTAATATCTTATTGAGGATTTTTGCATCCATGTTCATCAGGGAAATTGGTCTATAGGTCTCTTTTTTAGTGGGGTCTCTGTCTGGTTTTGGAATCAGGGTAATGCTGGCTTCATGGAAAGAGTTTGGAAGTTTTCCTTCCATTTCTATTTTTTGGAACAGCTTCAAGAGAATAGGTGTTAACTCTTCCTTAAATGTTTGGTAGAATTCCCCTGGACACCCATCTCGCCCTGGACTCTTGTTTTTTGGCAGATTTTTTATTACTAATTCGATTTCCTTACTGGTTATGGGTCTGTTCAAATTTTCTATTTCTTCCTGTTTCAGTTTTGGTAGTGTATATGTTTCTACGAATTTGTCCATTTCTTCCAGATTGCCCATTTTGTTGGCATATAATTGCTCATAATATTCTCTTATTATTGTTTTTATTTCTGTTGTGTTGGTTGTGATTTCTCCTCTTCCATTCTTGATTTTACTTATTTGGGACCTTTCCTTTTTCTTCTTGATCAGACTGGCTAGTGGTTTATCAGTTTTGTTAATTCTTTCAAAGAACCATCTTCTGGCTTCATTGATCTGTTTTACTGTTTTGTTTTTTTTTTTTTTTTTGGTTTCAATAGCATTAATTTCTGCTCTAATCTTTATTATTTCCTGTCTTCTGCTGGTTTTGGGTTTTATTTGCTGTTCTTTTTCCAGCTCCTTAAGGTGTAAGGTTAGGTTGTGTATCTGAGATCTTTCTTCCTTCTTTAGGAAGGCCTGGATTGCCAAATACTTTCCTCTTATGACCGCCTTTGCTGCATCCCAGAGGTTTTGGGTTGTGGTGCTATCATTAAATGATGTGTTTTAACCATTGGATAAGAAGAAACTAACTCACAATTGAGGAGTGAATGGTCAGTGCAGAAACATAGAGGCAGGAATGAGGATACTCTCTGAAGAAGTTTGGTAGAAAAGAGTAGCAGAGCTGAGGGGACTTTTAGAAGGGAACATGAAGATAGAAGAGATAGTGTAATGAGGCATGGTCCTACAGGGACTGGGGAGAAGGGATGGAAATGCCTGGAATCACAAATAAGTTGGATTAGGCTCTGATAAATTTTGAAGACAACCATATCCAGTGATTTTTATTTTCTAATGAGGCTTAGGGAGAAATATTAATGTTTGAATCAGTCTCTGTGGGAAAGGAGGGATAGAAAGGGACAGGAGTGAACACTCCTTGAGTGCATGTGATGTATCAAGCCCTATGCCAGGAGCTTTATAGTGTCACCTAATTCAGTCCCTACATCCACTCTAAATGTGAACACTTTGCTAGTATCCAGTCCAGGATTCGAGTCCTGTTCTGCCCCCTACTTTATTTCCATTACACCATACTGCCACAGGCATTTATAAGAGAATAGCCAAGCAGATTGCAGGATAACCATAAGATAGAAATAAGAAACTTTTAAGGAGATCTAGTGGTCATCGTCATGGATTCCAGCAGCCAAGGGGTCTGTACTTGGTGACTACTCACTGTACCTTCTAAAAACAATAGGCAGATTTCTCTATCAGCAATCCCCTGAGGTACAGATTCTTGATGCCAGAATGTCATATCACCGGAAGCGCATCAGGAGCCTAGGTTTAAGAGAAAAGCTGAGGAAAAAAAAACTTACTGAGATCAAAATAAAACATTTATCTGCTTCAGAAACCCTGAAATGTAAGTTGTTTTACTTCTTGGTTTGCCTTGAATTTTTGCACTGAAACATCTTTTTACTTCCATTAAGAAATTTGTGGGTTATATATTTAGGCTTAAACTGATAAGGCTGAGTACCCTATGGATAGCTTCAGAATAACAGTTAGCTTAGTTTATCCTAATTAGTTAAAGGCATTTGTGTAGGCTAAAAGCAAAAGAAGTGTGGCTATGGAGGAAATGGAGGAATCATCTTGCAGGCAGCGTCCCACTGCCCAGAAGAGCATCCTGGCATCTAACCTGGGCTTACAAGATGTATGGATGAATGAAGACGCAGAAGTAAGCCAGGGAGAAGGAGTACAGAACCCTTTGGTACTCTATTCTCAGAAGATCGCATGTGCACACAGACAATATGCATATCCCCTTTACATCCTGCTTCTGAAGGTACACGGAGCTTCTGAAAGCTGTCTGATCCCAAGTTCTGAAGACTCCCCTTTAAGGCCTAAAGAGCCCACTCTGGGAATGGTCCCTGTGCTATCTTAGTACCTATGCTTTGGCATCCACCTCATTCCACCTGTCTGCTCTGGCTGCACACTCTATTTCTGACCAGGGTGTGGTCAGCCATGACCAGTCTGTGGCTTTATCCTGCTTCCCCTGAGGATAATTCAACCTACCCATAGTTCATTCCCAATCCCAGTTCTGCCTGAGATGCTCCAGCCTCATACCTATAAGTCAGGACTCATCAGGATTCCTGAGCTTAACCTCTAAGGTTTGTCCTTGCCCTTGTCTTAAACTCTCTGAACTCACACTCCTGACAGAGCAGACCCTACCTACTTTATCATGGTTATTGCTGCCAGATAAGCTAAGATTACTTAACTCCTCTGTGCTTTCATTTCCTCAACTATAAAATAGTAGTGTCTTGCCTTTTCTGCACCATCATAGTATGTGTGGTTGACTGTTCCTTGCTGTATCTTCTCACAAGAATTTCAGGATCAAGAGATTCCTGGCCAAGAAACCAAAGCAGAATCATCACATTCCCCAGTGGATATGGATGAAAACTGGTAATAAAATCAGGTACAACTCCAAGAGGAGACATTGCGTAACCACCAAGCTGGGTCTATAAGGAATCATATATGAGGTGGCACACATATTTATGCTGCATGAAGTCCACTTGCTCATATCATATACTATGTAAACATCACCACTACTTGAACAATGGACATGTTTTATTAGAAGATGATTTTTCTCTGTCACTATGCTTCTGCACCAGTAGTTTGGTTCAGTAATAAATATGGGAGACCTTTTGTTTGAAAAAAAATAGTAGTGTTTCCCTAATTACAGTGCCTAGAACAAGGCCCTGGAAGATAGTAAATCTCAGCAAATATTCACAATTACCATCTTTATTGTACGTGTTTAAGTTTTGCTCTTGAGTCCAAACATCTGTGTTCTTTATATGCTTTAGTTGGGCTTGTGAAAGATGGGAAGGGCAAATAAAGGTCAGTTCCCCTACAAAGATTCTTCCCACTACAGAGGCTCTGCTTTTGCTAGGCTGCCAGGCAGCCTTCCCTGGGACCTCAAGTAGCAGGATTCTCTATCAGCTTTGCCTGGGTGACAGGACAGCAGAGAGATTCCATGAAGCTAAGATGTCATCAGAGCCCTGTGGTGGCAGCAGCACATTTATAATATTCATTTATTGCTATGAAGCTCTTGAGAGCCTTTAAAGCAGGAAAAAGCTGTGTATGTACAGATTGGAGCCTTCTGGGGGGGAACTACCCCTTTATTTCCCATTTTTCTCACAGCTACGTTGGTATTTTAATTGTGCTGTCCTTATAAGCACAAAGTCACTAGAATTCAAGAAGATTTTAAGTGGTAAAGTTTATTTTTATTTAGTAAGTCTCTATAAACTGTAAGCCTCTATGCTTGATTCTTTGAGGGGTGCAGAGATGTAGGCAATTACTGTCCCTGCTACTTTATAGACCAGAACACTGGACTTAAAAGATGTGTTAGAGATCCCTAGGATAATCCCTAGTGGTCACTCATTAGGAGGACTTTTGGGATTCAGCATACAGCTGTATTCATAGCTGAGATTTATTACAGTGACATACTAAGGATACACTGCTGGATCATAAGGGAGAAGGACACAGGCAGAGCCTGGAGGAATCCATGTGCAGGCCTGTTTATGCTTTCTCCCTCACATGGAGTGATCACACAGAGCACACTCTTCCAGCAGTGAAGATGTAGTAATATCTGAGTTGGCCCCAGGAAGCCCATTAGAGACCCAGCACCCAATGTTTATAGGTAGCTGTCATATAGGCACCCTCTCTTTACCATGTATAAAATTCCCAGAAGGGAAGCAGAAGTTCAGCATAAACTGTATTGCTCACAAAAACAGTCTAGGCCAGTGAGCCACCCTTAACTGTTAGGAACTCTTCAAGAACCAAAGGCCAGCCTTGCGAGCATACCTTTCTAATAGCAGTTTCAGCCTTGCTATGTTAACTCTTCTGCATTGAGAAGGTGTCACATATGTACACACCAGATCTAATGCTAGCCTGTCAGAATTGCTGCCCTAAATAGGGGAGAAACAGGTCCCTTCTGACTAATAGGGCCATAGAAGGCTTCATGCCACTGCATGTTTGAGCTGGGCCTCAAAAGATAGGTAGGAATTGAGCAGCAGAGAGAAATGGTAAGATAGGTTGCAGTGAGCAAAGAATACTTTTAGGGAAAGGCAAGCAGGCCCATCTGACATGAATCAAGGTATGTTGAGACTTAGAGACATAGCTATTTTCAAATTGGTTTATTTCTTTTTCTTTTTTTTCAAATTTATTATTTTGAGAGGAAGAGAGAACACACAGGTGTGCACAGGGAAAGGACAGAAAGAGAGGGAGAGAGAAGAGAATACCAAGCAGGCTCCACACTATCAGTGCAGAGCTGGATGTGGGGCTCGATCTCACAAACCTTGAGATCATGACCTGGGCCAAGATCAAGAGTCAGACACTTGGGGCGCCTAGGTGGCTCAGTTGGTTAAGCGTCCAACTTCAGCTCAGGTCATGGTCTAACAGTTCGTGGGTTCAAGACCCGTGTCAGGCTGTGTGCTGACAGCTCAGATCCTGCAGCCTACTTCAGATTCTGTGTCTCCCTCTCTCTCTGCCTTTCACCCACTCACACTCTGTCTCTCTCTCGTTCAAAAATAAGTAAACATTAAAAAAAAAAAAAAAAGAGTCGGACACTTAACCAGCTAAGCCACCTGGGCACCCTGGTTTGTTTATTTTTGCTCAATATTACATATCAAGAAAGACAATCGGAATGAGTACAGGCTTTGGAGAATCCAGACTTAAGTTGAAATTTTGTCTCTATACCTTGTTAGCAATGTTACTATAATGTTGTTTTTAAAATAATATCACTAATTTTCCCACATTAAGGGAGAATAAAAAAAGAATTTGACATAGTTACAGTGAAAATTGTTCCTATATTTTAAACTTCTTTTTGAGGAACCTCCATGCTGTTTTCCAGAGCGGCTGCACCAGTTTGCATTCCCACCAATAGTGCAAGAGGGTTCCTGTTTCTCCACATCCTTGCCAGCATCTATAGTCTCCTGATTTGTTCATTTTGGCCACTCTGACTGGCGTGAGGTGACATCTGAATGTGGTTTTGATTTGTATTTCCCTGAGGAGTGACGTTGAGCATCTTTTCATGTGCCTGTTGGCCATCCGGATGTCTTCTTTAGAGAAGTGTCTATTCATGTTTTCTGCCCATTTCTTCACTGGATTATTTGCTTTTCGGGTGTGGAGTTTGGGGAGTTCTTTATAGATTTTGGATACTAGCCCTTTGTCTGATATGTCATTTGCAAATATCTTTTCCCGTTTCGTCGGTTGCCTTTTAGTTTTGTTGACTGTTTCCTTTGCAGTGCAGAAGCTTTTTATTTTCATGAGGTCCCAATAGTTCATTTTTGCTTTTAATTCCCTTGCCTTTCGAGATGTGTCAAGTAAGAAATTGCTGTGGTTGAGGTCAGAGAAGTTTTTTTCCTGCTTCTTCCTCTAGGGTTTTGATGGTTTCCTGTCTCACATTCAGGTCCTTTATCCATTTTGAGTTTATTTTTGTGAATGGTGTAAGAAAGTGGTCTAGTTTCAACCTTCTGCATGTTGCTGTCCAGTTCTCCCAGCACCATTTGTTAAAGAGACTGTCTTTTTTCCATTGGATATTCTTTCCTGCTTTGTCAAAGATTAGTTGTGGCCATACTTTTGTGGGTCCAATTCTGGAGTCTCTATTCTATTCCATTGGTCTACGTGTCTGTTTTTGTGTCAATACCATGCTGTCTTGATTACAGCTTTGTAGTAGAGGTTAAAGTCTGGGATTGTGATGTCTTCCGCTTTAGTCTTCTTCAATATTACTTTGGCTATTCGGGGTCTTTTGTGGTTCCATATGAATTTTAGGATTGCTTATTCTAGCTTCGAGAAGAATGCTGGTGCAATGGTGATTGGGATTGCATTGAATGTGTAGATAGCTTTGGGTAGTATTGACATTTTAACAATATTTATTCTTCCAATCCATGAGCATGGAATGTTTTTCCATTTCTTTATATCTTCTTCAATTTCCTTCATAAGCTTTCTATAGTCCTATGACCCAGGAATAGCACTGCTAGGAATTTACCCAAGGGATACAGGAGTGCTGATGCATAGGGGCACTTGGACCCCAATGTTTATAGCAGTACTTTCAACAGTAGCCAAATTATGGAAGGAGCCTAAATGTCCATCAACTGATGAATGGATAAAGAAATTGTGGTTTATATACACAATGGAATACTACTTGGCAAGGAGAAAGAATGAAATCTGGCCTTTTGTCACAGCGTGGATGGAATTGGAGAGTGTTATCCTAAGTGAAATAAGTCATACAGAGAAAGACAGACACCATATGTTTTCACTCTTATGTGGATCCTGAGAAACTTAACAGAAGACCATGGGGGAGGGGAAGGGGAAAAAAAAGTTAGAGAGGGAGGGAGCCAAATCATAAGAGAGTCTTAAAAACTGAGAATAAACTGAGGGTTGATGGGGGTTGGGAGGGAGGGGAAAGTGGATGATGGGCATTGAGGAGGGCACCTGTTGGGATGAGTACTGTGTGTTGTATGGAAACCAATTTGACAATAAATTTCATTAAAAAAAAAAAACTTCTTGAAAAAAATTTAGAATTTTTAAATACTTTAAAATTTTTAGTACTTAGGAAATCTTTATTGGCTCTTGTTTCTTGAGATTATTCCTGGGCTTTCTCAGTCTTATTCTTTAAAAGCTTAGAAAATGTCGAGTAAAATATCTGACAGATTTAAGTATTCATTTGACTTTCAAGTTGACTCAGTCTTCTAGCTTCCACTCAAAAAACAATCAGGATTCTCCTGTGTGTATTTATTTTGGTTCCTATAAGCTCTGCTCTTCCCATCAGGATTCCCTCTTGACATATAATGTGTTAAACAGAAAAACTTTACCTCATTGAAACACAGAAATAGCAGCAGAAATAGTGACACAAACAAGTTAATAAGTATAAATAATGTATATTCTGGTATCCATAGAGGACTCATGTCGTTACAATACTCATGCCAGATCTGTAGGAGTGTGTGTGTGTGTGTGTGTGTGTGTGTGTGTGTGTGTGTGTTGTATAGCAGACCATGAAAAAACATGGGCAAATGGTATTTTTCTTACATCTCTGAATATATATTCTTCCTACTCTATATCATGCCAAACAGAGAAAAACATGTGCAGTGAGTAAAGGAATGAAACTTAAAAGGACATAAATGTTCACATTCTGAACAAAGAACTGGAAAGC
Organism: Lynx canadensis; assembly: GCF_007474595.2. Taxonomy (NCBI): domain Eukaryota; kingdom Metazoa; phylum Chordata; class Mammalia; order Carnivora; family Felidae; genus Lynx; species Lynx canadensis. The sequence continues at coordinate 19,868,900 of NC_044304.2, forward strand.
ACAGAACAAAAGATTATCAATGTAAATGAGGGTAATGAGGGAGGAGGGGAACAAGATCAGAAAGATAACTCTTTCCAATGAAAATTTGGAGTACTCCTGCCAGGTTCCCGCTCATCGCATGAAGCAATGTATGAGAAGATGCTGATTAACTCTAAAGTGTAGTAACATGTTGATAATTGCTCTCATCCTGTTCAAAACCTTGGTGTGTGTTTGTTTCATTTCCATTTTGCTGTGTAGAAATTCCAAAACGTAACTGTGAAGACTGGAAAGCCTTAAGCACTGAATTCCTGGAGACAGGGATGTTTGTTCAAAGTTTGTTTTGCTTGCCATCAGATCCTACTAGTGAGAGTGAATTTTTGAGGCTATCCTTTTCTAGTTAGTAGAATATGCATTAAGAAATCATGGTTAGATTATGTTGAGTATGATCTTTCATAAAAGACAGTCATTTTTCTATATTCCTGCCAAGACAGTGTTTTTACATGAAGCCTTAGAGAGCAAGCACACCTGAGCATTTAAGTCTTTCCCATTTGCATAGTAAATAAATTGGAAAACATTGTAATAAATAAATAAGAAAACATTAGGTCATGTTATCAGTGATTTGCTCTTAAATGCTTTATTTTTCTATGGTAATGCTTGACCACATATTTAAGTACAGTAAGATAAATTACAAGGTAGCATTTTTTCTATATACTTGAGGAAAGAGTTCTTAGCCAAACTGTTGTTTTTTTTTTTTTCAGCTCTCACTCATTTACTAGTTTCTTTCAGAACTACTAGGTCTGGGTTACTCTTGGGAAGTTACAAAGGACCTATCTATGAAGGGTGCATTTGTCTATACCAGACAAAAGAACTGTTCCTGAACTCAGAGAAGCAGCCACTGCTCTAACATTGCTTATTTGGCTTCAAGGGCTAGCATGATTACTTTCCTCTGACACTCCAGACTGCTTGACCTTCAGCTGAGAAATATAAAAGTGTGGCACTTCTTTAGGCCCCATAGATTAGCAAAACACGTAAGAGTCAGAGTCGCTCTTCCTGCCTCTCAACTTCCCCACACGCATGTACACCTTTCTTAGAAGTATTATGACTTGAATGTTGGAGACGGCAAAGATGAACTGATTTAGCATTGTGCTGTCCTGTCAGCGGGGCCTCACCCTCACTGCACCCCCATTTATTCATCTACATGCTTTTTATTGTTAGCATTGAGAGCCCAATCCTGGCATGCGAGCATAAATCATTAGAGAAAACAACTGTAGCTTCCCACATAACTGATCCTTAAGTTACCATTTAGTTCCAATTTCACGAGAAGTATGTTATTTCTAAAGACCCTTTAGGGGCTGCACAATTAGAAAAATGCTATTATAAATGTTCAAGAATATGTGATAACACATTTACTCATGTGTCTCTTTTGCTTTTCGAGAAAATGAAAAGAATCTGTTTCCTGGGATTGTTTGTCATTTGAGTCTCTGCTTGTTCCAAATCAGGCAAACCATGGTTCCCATCACCTCTCAGTCTCCTGGATGTGAATGCCATAAACTTCAAATAGACTAGGTGTCACCAGCAGAGCTGGAATGAGAGTTTGGCATAAATTTTCTAATCAAAAGGGTCAGGTGCCCCATGTGGGTAATAGGGATTATGGGGCTAGCGGGATTTTCTTCATGTAGCACCTCTGGGAGCCTAATCAAACAGATTCAGATTAGAATTGCAACTTGACCATTCTCTCTCTACTTTCTGATCTCAAGCTAGGAATTTTACCCCTCTGACTCTGTTTCTTCAGAGATGAAATACCAATTATGAGGATTAAACACAAGAAAAAAGGCAAGAAAAGAAACACTTTAAACAATGTCTGGTATATAAAAGATGCTCATTAAGTAGCTGCCGTTGCTGCTGCAACAGCAAGTGATAAGGACCTGGGGCTGCATCTTCCACCCATCTCTTTTCCCTGAGCTTTAGACTTGGGCTTTTTATCAGCCTGTTTTTGGTTCACCTACATATCCCACAGAGACTTCAAATTCAGCGTACACATCTGAACTTTATATCTTCCCTGGTTGACACCAGATGCAATCAACTGCTACATGTGGTCAGCTTATATCTCACATCCATTCTCTGTCTTCTGTTCCTAAAAAGCATCATAGCTTGATGGGGCTGCTCCAATTATCCTGCGAGTGTTTTCTATATTACCAACTTGCCTTCAACACTGTGGCCCTAGTGATCATTCTAAAGATTTAAGAGATCAACATTGTTTCTCATAGTTGAACTTTCCTGGCCTCTATAAGGCCCATAATGAGGTTTTCCAAACTTGGTAATCCTAACAACTGAGACTTTAAAAAAAATACAAATTCTTGGATTCTCTCCAGAAGTCCTCTTTGAGTCCTTTCCTCTGGAGATTCTGATCCAGAAGACCTGGGATGGAGTCCAGGAATCTTCATTTTAATAAACTGCCAGTTATTCCTGATGATAGCCAAGTTTGGAGAACCCCCACATGTAAGTCCACACTGTGGATTTGTCCACTGTGTTACATAGCACTTTGATCACTCCCCACCTTTCCAGTGCCCTCCTAATTCATGCTTGGAGCCTTCCCACCATCAAGTTGCCTCAGACCTCTGAGAGTGTGCATTTGAAGCACTCTCCTGAAATCTCCTTCTCTTCATCTCTAACTACCCCTTACCAAAGCTGAAAGCCTGGCAATATTGCAAGAATCCTTTACGGTATCTCCTTTGGGCAGCCTACCCTAGTCCCAGTAGAACTTGTCAGCAGTCCCTTTCTATGTAACTATAGCATTTTCACATTGTGTTGTAATTTTTGCTTTATGTGGGTCTCTGAGTAGACTCAAAGCCTTGAGGATAGGGAGGGACCATTTCATTTCTCTATTCCCAGTATCCAACTCAGTTTCTGAAATATCCTAGAGGTTTATGAATGCTGGTTGAAAGAATGAAAAGGAGAGAAGAAGGCTGGAAAGAATCCTTTGAGTTGTACTAGTAGTTATAAAATATTCTTTGGAGCCCTGAAGTATCTCAGGGACAGGTAGTGATTGGTTAGCAAAGAGGCCTAAGTAGGGAGGACTCCTCCCTCTGTTCCGCTTCCCCCCACCTCTGATTCAACCAAAGTAGTTCTCTTTATAAATCTTTCATATATTGAACAGTGTAAGGTTTAATTGAAAAGAGAAAAGCTGATGCTAAAAAATTTGAAAACCACAGTAGTGATTTGCCTCTATGAAACCACTTTATATGCATTTCTGTTGTGCTTCAGAATGCAGTGGGGAAACTTGAAGAACTTGAGAAATGAGCCAAGTGACCTAAATTGGAAAATGAATCTATGAGGAAATACTAGAGGTTTTTTAATCTGTTGGAATGTACTGTGTAGTACCACCTTGGGGCTACTTGTCCATTTTTAAGCACCTGGGAGGTTATCATGAGAAAGATGCTAAATATTTGCCATCCATCTCCACAGAGGACCAAATGGGAAACATGAAGATTAGTTGAAAGAGTTGAGAGAATTCCTCTGAATTTATTTGAGGAGCATGCTTATATTTCCAAAACAGAGTCTTCAGGAAACACTCTCCCTAAATATCAGAGACCGTTTCTTCTTCAGCATAGACTGGAACATCATTGGCAGTCACCGAACATTTGCTTTGAGGGATGCATAAATTACCACCCATAGAGATGTGTATGAATGTGTGAATTAGAATTTTCATAAAATCAAGTGATATTAAAATTAAGACACTAGTAGACTTGTCACAGATTCAAATTATGGAATTCATTTGTAGCAACTTGCTCAATAATGTGAAGTTATGAAATTAATGTAGCTTCATATACTATTCATGCATAGCTTATCATAAAGACAACTAAATGCAGAGAAGCTCTCTTATAATGTTGCTTATTAAACAGTAAGAATTTAACACCATCTCTTTTTTTCTTTTGAAAGAATTGGAGTTTTCTCACCCATATTTAAGGGAAAAACTGATATTTTGCTCTCTTATAGAAGATGTTTGTAAAACCTCAAGAATAAATTTTACTCTTTTGGCCACAGTTCCTTTCATACCTTTGGGAAATCTGTAGCTCTGGTTGGCAAATAGATTTGATCAGCATTTATCAAACTTTGTTTGTACAGATTCCCTTGCCTTACACAAAAGCAGCTTGTGGGGTCAAATGTCACCTGTCCCACTTGGTATTTAAAACATATAACATTTTAAGCCTCTGTGAAGTCCTAGAGGATAGACACCTGTTTAACTGTATTTAATTCAGAATTTCCCGCTTTTTTGACCACTTCAGGAAACATTGGATAGATATTTGCCTTCAGATACTTTGAATGTTAATAGAAAGCATCATTTGGAAATCTTGCCATTCACAACTATGTGGATGGAACTAGAGGGTATTAGGCTAAGTGAAATTAGTCAGAGAAAGACAAATATCATATGACTTCACTCATTTGAGGACTTAAAGATACAAAGCAGATGAACATAAGGGAAGAGAAGCAAAAATATAAAAACAGGGAGGGGACAAAGACATAAGAGACTCTTAAATATGGAGAACAAACAGAGGGTTACTGGAGGGGTTGTGGGGGGTGGGGGTTGGGGGGCTAAATGGGTAAGGGGCATTAAGGAATCTACTCCTGAAATCATTGTTGCACTGTATGCTAACTAACTTTGATGTAAATTTAAAAAGTAAATTAAATAAAAAATTTTTTAAAAAGAAAGCATCATTTGTTTATCATACCCAAGAAGCTAGCAAAACAGGAAACAATTAGATGTATTCCCAAAGCTCCATGAAATGAAAAAACAGTTCTTTTTTTCACAAATTGTGAAGAAGGCTAGGTGAAACCAGAAGCATGAAAGGCTCTAGGAAATTTGAAGGTCATGTGGGCACTATAAGAATTTGGGCCTCCTCTCACTGTTGAGGAGAAAGATAAGTTCTTGGATTCTGATAGGACCAGCAACCTGCCACTCAGGAATTTGTTTTATATACCCTTTTATCTTTGGACCAGAGCTTGATGTAGCCTCTCCAAACGACACACCTCTCTGTGGGTATCTAGCAGCTCCAAACAGCAACCTCCCTGATAGACGTCTGCCCTTGAGAGATTCACAGAGATTGGTAGTGTGAGAGTATAGCCGTTGCAGGTGTTCCTTCAAAGATGCAGAAGTAATGATACGTTCTCTTGAAAAGACATAAACTTCCTAAAAATACATTTATACTCCTGTATCAAGTTAAGAGCTAACTGGGTGGTTGTTAAATGCATTATACACATGTTGGGATAGATCAACTACAATAACAGAAAAATGTTACTTTGATGTGCTTGTTTCCTGTTTCTCTGATAAGCTTCAACTTTCCGTTACTAAAACTACAAACTTATTTGTATCTACACCTATTGTTTCCTCCTGTGTTCTTTCCTTGATTCTCTCAGTTCTTCTAGGACGTGGGAACCTTTTTTTCCTTTGCCAATTATTTTCTGTCTTTCCTCTGTCTTCAGTATCTCATCTTCTTCTAACATTGTCCTAATATAAGTTACCTTGGGTGCCTGGGTGGCTCAGTCTTGGTTAAGCATCTGACTTTAGCTCAGGTCATGATCTCACAGCTCATGAGTTTGAGCCCTGTGTCGGGCTCTGTGCTAACAGCTCAGTACCTGGAGCCTGCTTCGGATTCTGTGTCTCCCTCTCTCTCTCTACCCCACCCCTGCTTGTGCTCTGACTCCCTCTCCTTCAAAATAAATAAACATTAAAAAACAATTTTAGGGGCGCCTGGGTGGCGCAGTCGGTTAAGCGTCCGACTTCAGCCAGGTCACGATCTCGCGGTCCGGGAGTTCGAGCCCCGCGTCGGGCTCTGGGCTGATGGCTCAGAGCCTGGAGCCTGTTTCCGATTCTGTGTCTCCCTCTCTCTGCCCCTCCCCCGTTCATGCTCTGTCTCTCTCTGTCCCAAAAATAAATAAACGTTGAAAAAGAAATTAAAAAAAAAAAAAAAACAATTTTAAAAAAAAGAAGTAAGTGTCCTTTGGTGCATCCCATCTTTTTTTGAAGTCAGGTTGTTGAACTGCAATTTGCATGTAGTAAAATTCACTCTTTTTAATACATCCTTTGATGAGTTTTGACAAATTTATAGTTGTGAAACCACCACCATATTCAAGAAGTAGAACCTTTCATCACCCCAGAAATTTCCCTCATGCACCTTTGCAGTCAATCCCTGCCCTCCTTCCTCAACCCTGGCAACTCCTGATCTGGTTTCCATCCTTACAGTTTTGCCTATTCTAGATTATAAGTGAAGATATACAGTATATGGTCTTTTGTGATTGATTGGCTTCTTTCACTTAGCATACATTTTTGAGATTCATCCATATTATTATATATCTCAGTAGTTCTTATTGTGAAGTAATATATATTTTATTAACATAAAATTATATATTTTATTAATAAATAAAAATATTTATGTATTTTATATAATATATATATAATCCACCATTGTGTGGATATTCCATTATGTGGATTGTCCAATCATTTCCTTTTGGACATTTGTGTTCTTTACAGTTTCTATTAGGAATAAAGCTGCTACAGATATTCACTTTTGGTCTTTGTGTGGACATAAGTTTTCATTTCTGCTGAGTAAATACCTAAAAGTAGAATTGTTGGGTCATGTAATATGTTTAACTTTATAAGAAACTCTCAGACTATTTTCTAAAGTGGCTGTACCATTTTGTATTTCCCTCAACAGTTTATGAGAGGTCTAGTTGCTCTTCATTCTCACCAGTCCTTGGTATATCTAATCTTTAGTTTTAGCCATTCTAATAGGTGTATAGTGGTACCTCACTGTGCTTTTAATGTTCGTTTCTCTAATGATTAATGTTTTCTTAAGCTTATTTGCTATCCCTGTATGTTCTTTGGTGAAGATCTGTTTAAATATTTTGTTCATTTTTAAATTGAGTTATTACTTATAAAGAACTCGCAGAACTCAATAGTGTGTTCTCCATACAGTCCTTTCTTAGATGAGTGTTTGTAAATATTTTCTCTCAGTCTATAGCTTGTCTTTTCACTTTCTTAAGAGTATCTTTCTAAGAGAAGATGGTTTTAATTTTGATAAGTACAGTTTATCATTTTGTTGTGATTCATGATATTTTCTTAATAATCTGAGATCACAAATATTTTTCTTTAATGCTAAATATAGAAATAATAAATGTGAGTAAAATATAAAAATGTACTTGTCTTCATTTTTTTCCTGTGTTTTCTTCTTACAGTTTTATAGTTTTAGCTCCTATATTTAGGTCTATGATCCATTCAAGTTAATTGCCTTGTAGGCAAGGATCACGGTTTAGTTTTTTTCATATAGATTGTTAAGCATGATTTGTTGAAATTACTATGCTCCTTTGATGAATTTTGGTGCCTTTATTGATAATTGTGTGTGTGTGTGTGTGTGAGTGTGTGTACACATGTTAATAAAGACCTCCCTCAACCCAACATGCCCATTCAGCTATAAATTCATCACTTCCACCTTTTCATAGTTTTTCACTGAAGAGTAGTCTAGACTCACTGTTTCTGCCTTCTCACTTCTTACTTGTCACACTGGGTTCTTTCTCTACCATTCCACTAAAACAGTTATTGCAAGAATCACACTAGTCTCTTTTCTGAACTGTCAGGGACACTCTTGTGCTTCTCTCATTTGATTCTCAATGGCCTTTGACCTCAATGATCCCTCCCTCCTCTTTTGGACATTTTCTTCCCTTGACTGACATAACATCCCACCATCCTCCTTATTTTTGTTGTTTTTCTGTTTGTCCCCATTGTCTACTTTGCTAGCTGTATTTCTCTTGCCTACTTCCTAAATATCAATGTCCCTCAGGATTCCAACCAAAGCCGTTTTTTTTCTTCTCCTTCTGTGTACATCTTCTCCTTATTCCCATCCAATCCCCTGGCTGAAAAAAATCTCAAGTTTACATCTGGCCCAAATAATTTCTCAGCTTCATTTATGCATATTTAATTGTCTACCAGGACCACAAGCTCTATGAAAAAAAGTACCTTGTATGTATCTTGTTCCCATTTGTATTCCCATGTTTAGCACACAGAATTTAACAACTATTTGTTGACTAAATGAACAGATGAATACATGAACAAAGTAAGCAACCTATGAAGTTGATATTAATTCTAGTACAATATTTTAATATTTACCTTTTTACTGATACCCCGTGTATGTAGTGAGTACATGACTGTGGGCACAGGAGAAATAAATTACTTTTAGAATCACATACTTAGTCTTTGCCATGGCTCAGTTTTCCTGTTGCAGTTGGTGGGGAGCCTTGGGATGAAGAGGTGGGAAACTGAGCCTGGGCAGGAGCAGGCTACAGTGAGAGAGTGAAGAGACACCTCTCCAGATGTCACAAACACTCTGTCTCAGGTTTTTTAATCCAGTAATTTCCTTCAGGAATTAAGGAATAACTGTGTTGTTTGGGGAATAAAATATTTTAATGACCCCATTAAATGCTGATGGTAACTTTAGTTATAATACATTATTTCTCTTTGACTTTTTGCCCAAATTTTTGTAAGTCCCTATAACATTTTTTAGTACTAAAATTATTCTTAAGAGTTTTATAGGAAGACGTAAACTGGGTAATGTAGGTTCTTTTGGCTCTAGTATGATGAACATTTTTATGATCCATGGTTCAATCAGAGAATGTGTATGTTTGTTATGGGCTTAGCATTATGACTGGAGCTTTGGGTGTATTTGGAAAAAAATACTAGATACTATCTTCATTTTGCCCCTCAGGGAGCACACACCTTTAGGGAGAGAAGAGCCACAACCAGCAAATAAACAACAGCTGTTAGGTAGTTTATAGTGTCCAGTGCATGCTGCTTGGCAAGAAAAATAGTGTCCTGCCATTAGACATGTACTTTTGGCCTTGCCTGTCACTATGAGCTGTTCTGAAAGTGTTTAGGGTTTCTCTATAAATGCCCTTTTTATTTGTTTTGGAGCATGTGGTCCCTTACATTTCTCTGTCTCTCTCTCCTACATTTCAGTGAGCGGTTTCTGGTGAGACTGAACAAGAATGGTGGGCCAAGGAACCCAGAGAAGATAGAACGAATGTGTGCCCTTTTTACAGTATGTGCAAATTCTCTTTCCCTTCACTGCTGTTGACTCTAGCCAGGGGCCTCCTGTGTGGATATTGTCACCCTGGAAACAAGCATTTATTCTTCTCCACACACTGGGGAGAATAGGACTTGATTTATGTTTCTATCAGGTTTTAATGAAATATTTAAAGAAAACTGAAATCAGCCACAATTTTTAATTGAACTTTTTGTTAAAGAAATATAATCAAATACATTTTACTAGTGTAGATTTTATAAGCTATTTAATAGAATAGACAAAACCTGAGAGAAGTCTTTCTTACTTTTCTTATTTAAGGCCACTGGGAATTTCTCTGATGTAGAAGTATAGTTTCTCTAAAGGCATCCACCAGATTTATAGCTTTGCAGTTTTTTAGTGAGTGCAGAGTGCATAGAAAGAGAGACAAACTAAGTAGTTCATCTCTCTCACATACCAAATGGAGGGTCTTTTCCTGCTATTATCTATACTTTCATTTTTTCCAAATAACCATGCTGTCATTGATGGTCTCTAAGACCATAGGCATCAGCTCAGAGAAGTCTTATTAATCTGCTTATGGAAAGTGCTCAGTCTCACAATACCACGTTGCCTTATGAATTCTTCAGGTTGATTCTGATTTACTAAATGTTTTTTATTTAGTTAAAAAACTAAGTGTTCAGCTTTGTTTATTTCAGTTAATTTATTTGCTAAAGGAAAAAACAAGACTATGTTACAATTTTAAACCAGTTTTGACTCTCACGGATTCTTTAATCTGCTTCCGTGATACTGAGATACATTAAGACCCATTAATGAAAGGAGGTGTGATAGTCTCACAGTGCCATTGCCCTTATGTGTGGTGCATGGTTGATAGGTGACAGTCAGGTAGCTCAGAGCTTACATTGTGCCTCTTAGACACAAGTGGGACTTATCTAAGGATCCGATATGTGACTTTCTCTGAAAGATAAAATTGGATTTGTTTACCTGACTTTTTTGTTCATTTACCACAACTTTATCTTTCAAAATCTCAATGTTACTGCAGAATCAGAAGCCACTTTCACGGGGATAGCTTCTAGTGAAAATGCTCCAGATATACAGAAAGATTTATAAGACTAGTAAAGATAAAGTGATTTTTTTAATCCATCTTTGAATCTCCTAAACCTTAGGAGATAATACGGGAAGAAAGCAGGTAAAGCAGACCTATGAAGGCAGTTAAGAGAGGTGCAGTGGTTTAGTCTGGGAAAATCAACACTGTTTCTTCAGTAGGAAAGAACAAGGCAAAAAGTACAAGTTGCAGTTCCTTGGATTTAGGTTAGAATATTGGGGGAGAGCTTCTGAAGTGAGAGTGTCTAAACACTGAGATAATCCTCTGGGGCCATTTTTCTGAAACAATTAGTAAGAAATGAGACACGCATCTGTCTACAATGCCTCCGTGACTATAGGAGGTCTTTCTGGATCCTGGCTCTCTGATATTATTTGGTTAAAGCAGCAAAAGAAATCATTGATTCCTTGTTCTTTGGCATCAGAGCTTTGTGCATGTGCTATCCTTGAATATCATGAGTGCAGTCCTTGTCTCTTGAAAAATGAACTTAATTATGATGATGTTTCAATGTAATTACAGTAAATCAAAAATTTCATTTCGCAGCATTTTAATTATCTATATTGGCCCAGAGGCCTAAGCTGTACTCTGACTTTATAAATCAAAGATGCACATAACATTCATGATGTGCTCTTATTCTGCCACAATGGGAAGACACAAGGCTGCTAAAAATACCACTTCTATACTTCCCTTTGCACTATAGCCCTGGATTTTTTTAAGATCCCAAGAAGTGATTTGAGAAATTTTTACAAAGCACATGAAATTTTTGAACAAGATCATCTTAGCCAGAATTTTCATGTTTAACTTTAAGTTATATGAAGTAATAATTTTGGTGGAACCTATTTTCTCACTTAAGACTTGAGTTCCTCCATGCATAGGGGCACTTGTACCCCAATGTTCATAGCAGCACTCTCAACAATAGCCAAATTATGGAAAGAGCCTAAATGTCCATCAACTGATGAATGGATAAAGAAATTGTGGTTTATATACACAATGGAATACTATGTGGCAATGAGAAAAAATGAAATATGGCCCTTTGTAGCAACGTGGATGGAACTGGAGAGTGTGATGCTAAGTGAAATAAGCCATACAGAGAAAGACAGATACCATATGGTTTCACTCTTACGTGGATCCTGAGAAACTTAACAGGAACCCATGGGGGAGGGGAAGGAAAAAAAAAAAAAAGAGGTTAGAGTGGGAGAGAGCCAAAGCATAAGAGACTGTTAAAAACTGAGAACAAACTGAGGGTTGATGGGGGGTGGGAGGGAGGGGAGGGTGGGTGATGGGTATTGAGGAGGGCACCTTTTGGGATGAGCACTGGGTGTTGTATGGAAACCAATTTGTCAATAAATTTCATAAAAAAAAAAAAAAAAAGACTTGAGTTCCTCCAGTGAGCTAAAGGAGTTTTAAAGATTGGCATATGTGCTACAAAGTTTGAGAGTAAATGCACAAAAATGCAGCCAAAGCTGTGGTCGATGCCAGCCTGTTAGCTTACCTCAACATCAAGAAGAGAGAACCATACAAACTGCAGTTTTGCAGGATTACATAAGCAGACTTCAGAGCCACATTACAGACCAGCACATTACTCATGGTTCAACCCTGTTCTCTGTAAAACCTGTAGTTTTTTTTCTGACCTTGTTAGATTTCAGAGCTTCCTGTCCGGGAAGAATTTTATCAAGAAGGAGGTGTTTCATATTTATGTGAATGTCTAATACTGTGAGGATTTTGCTAACTTTCATGATAAACAGTGGCTATGAGTGTATGAGTGTGTGAGAACATGTCTGTGAATTTACTCATTATTCAATACCCAGTGATTCACACAAAGTGCCTGGCAAATACTAGGGCCTCCATAATGATTTGTTACATAAGTAAATGAATATGTTCATTTTTTATTATATTTGAGTGACCAAGTCAGAAAATGAACTTGTGCTGTTTTCCCTGCTTTCATTGGCATTAGATTTTCTACATTTATTTATACTCTTCTGCTTCTTCTGTAGCATAAGTATGAATAAATTGGCTTTGTTTTATATTTGTAAATCCCATTATCTCTACAGAAAAAGGGCAGTTCAGGCACAGGAAAGTGAGTTGACTTTTCCATGTTTCAAATGGAACATCATTAACTGAGTCTAAGATGCTGAACCCCGAGTAGGATTGGAGTGTATATGCTCCAATGAGTAAATCTAAATTCTTATTCTGCTCACCAGATGAATGGTGGGAATCTCTCCTCCCATCTTGGTTTTACAGGACTTGTAAGTATTTTAACCTGGATAGTCATACTTGGTACTTAGTCTTAACGACTGTATGTTTACTAACTCTGTGTTAACTGTGTTTAACCATACACTTATGTTTAATGTGATAGCTTTCACATTGAAATTTGACATTGAAATTATGTGGGACTGACAATACTTTTACTTAAAATGGTTTTTTTTGTACTGAATATTACCATTACGTATTTATTCACTTCAAATAAATACCACACAGAGTTCTGGGTACCATGTACAACATGGTCAGAAAGGGCCCCTACTTGGAACTACTTGGACAATACCATAAACTGTATTTAAGTTTTCTTTCTTCCACATACTAAGAGCCAAGAGAGAGGCCCTGTGCTCATGTGTACAGCTGATCTGATTATTGTTTGATCATCTTTGGTAACTGGCTTGAATTCTGAGATGTAAGGATTAGTAATTAAACTGGTTATTTGATAGTTTGGATTAACACAGTCCAAGCTATGTAGAAGGAACCATTTCATTTTGAAATGTGTCAAACATTTCTATATCTTTCAGTAAATAGATATATTTCAGTCCCCCCAAAAAAACACATATAAGTGGTAATCTGTTTTTTAATTTTTATTTGTTATTTAGTAGCCATTTTTAATGTGTCAAAATACAGTGATATTTTGAGGATGTCGTTTTTTTTGTTTTTTTTTTTTAATTTTTTTTTCAACGTTTTTATTTATTTTTGGGACAGAGAGAGACAGAGCATGAACGGGGGAGGGGCAGAGAGAGAGGGAGACACAGAATCCGAAACAGGCTCCAGGCTCCGAGCCATCAGCCCAGAGCCTGACGCGGGGCTCGAACTCACGGACCGCGAGATCGTGACCTGGCTGAAGTCGGACGCTTAACCGACTGCGCCACCCAGGCGCCCCGAGGATGTCGTTTTAAATTACATTTCTAAATTAAAGAAATTGGTGAAATGGAACCTGAACCATACTTTTTCAATATCAAAAGACATCTTTCATGTAAAAATATTTCTTAGTGTTTCCAGAGATACCAACTCATGTTAAATTATTTTGTAATCTATTTCATTACAAGCACGTTTCATTATTCCGTCAAGAATTTGGTGAAACATCATAACCATCTAGAATCTAAAAGTTTCAATTTCACCCTTGCACATTACTTTTTAATGTCTCCTTTCCTTTGGTATGTTTTGGCCCACTCCATAGGGTAGAGCTGGGACTGCGGGGAGGCAAGCAAAGCCCAGGACCCTGAGAGTGAGACCTCCTTATTAAACTTTGCACCTTAGGTGCCTTGCTTGCCTCACCCTGGTCCTAACCCTGCAACAAGGTATAAAAATAAAGCAAACATGGAGACTCTGGATCTCAAAGCTCATTCGAAATTATAACTGTCACTTGATTGTCCCTTTCCTGGATTTACTAAAAAGAAAAAAGCAAAGGGGACCAATCAGAAGATGAAAGATAGGAAGGAAAGGAAACGAAGGGACCTTTTCTTTAGAAGCAAAAGGGAAATCTTGGAAACCTGTCCCATTAAGGACAGAGGTTATTCCATCAATCATTATGAATTCACAACAGTATCTCAGAGTGAGCAGTGGTTGTTGACCTGGTTAAAAGTCTGAAACAGAGTATATATTAAAGAGTGTGTTATTACTTTAAGTACAATTGAAGTATAAATACATAATCATGATTTTTATAATGATAATTTTTATTTCAAAATGTGTTCTTAGCATAAATAACTTAATATATAAAATCATTTTCATAACTCTAATTTTATAAGTTCCTGACTGGATCAGATTTGTTTACTTATAGGAAGCCCTTAGAATTTTCCAGATAAGATTATTTTCAGCATTATACTTCAGTATGGATGATGCATATCTCAAGTTAGAAATGGACATCCAATTATTGAGGTTTCATTAAGGCTAAATTAGTCTCTTCGCAAGGGAACATATCTACTGTATAATAATCATTGTGGACAACAGAACAAACATAAAATTAGTAAAGAATAAACTTAGAATTTTAGTCATTAATAAGCTGATTGGTGTTTTCCCATTTTTTTCCTGCATTGAACGCTCCTTTTGTTATATTTTCATGTGATATTAGAATAAACGTGGATAAGGCAATATCAAGATGATTTGTAATGTGAAAACTCTTGTAGATAGATATTTGTTGGGTGTTCTCAATAAAAGCTGGAAAAATATTATCAATAAGATAAACTCCCAGAGGCATATAAGATATTCAAACTTTCACTGCAGGAATCTTATAAACACTAAACCTCTATGTGCTTTAGTCCCCCTCCCCATCTATAACATCTGCTAAAAGCAACAAAGGCAAATGATTATGAGGTTCAAAATGAATTTTTATTATTTTCTGTGTATTTATTACCTTAATTTACTTGCTTTCTTTTCTTTCTTTAGGATCTGAGCAGCAAAGATATGAAGAGAGATTTATATATAGTTGCGCATGTGATACGAATAGGTACTGTCGACCTTATCCGTTCACATGACTAAGACCAGTCCACCTTGGGATAAGTATCTACTATGTTTGAGCTCTATCATCTCCCTAGCTCTTACCTACAATGTCAGGTCTCAGGATGAGCATCTAGCTTGTATTGGAACTCTACCTTAGGCTCAGCTGCTCTGGTAGCTATGAATTTGACATAAATGAAAGTATTTTTTTCACTTAAAATCTTCTGCTCCCTACTTGGTTTTGGACCCAAGCTCTTTATTTCAAGGGGTCATTTTTCATATTCTTTCTATCACAATGCCCTGCCTTTGTACCAGCTTTCCATTTCAGAGATCTTACAGCGGGTTACAGGCTTGCCAACTTAACTGGTGGTGAATGGCCTTTGTTGGATTTTGTATCCAAAAGTATGTATCTGTGCTATTTTCCAGTAAATTACTGTCCTTGCTGCGGTAGGTGTATAGTATATCACTTTTACCACACCCAAGATGAAAACAGTGATTTTTGCTACTGTTCCGTGGTTGATTTGCTCAGCTTTATTTCAGGCGTATGACATAATTTGGAGGGTATGACTAACCAAGTCTTCCTTGATAGGTTTGGGTTCTGGCATATCTTGTACATTTTTGTCAAAGAATATTTTTTAATCCTTTGCCAACAAAACACCTATTTTGCTATACTTTTGGGTTCTGTTTTGCTGTACTTCATAAGCATTTGCTGAGGTTCCAGTTTGGTTTTTGCAAGTCCTCTTGCCACTATAGGCACAGCCTTGGTAGGCAGGAGAGGCAAGCTCCCATTCACTTTCTGAGACTACTTTGGCTCCAGCAGTGGTTCAGGAGCAGCTGGAAGAATAACATATGGTTGTTTGGTTGGAAGAATAACATGTTGTTACTATCTTTGCATACATAGTTTTTACCTGGCAGCTAAAACATTAAACTTTGTATCCTTAATATGCCTAAGAAGTTTAAGTCTGTTAACACACTGGTTTTTCTAAGAAATTTGTAAAACCACTGTTTCATTCTAATATTATTAATAAATGGACTGTTGGTATTAAGGTAGATAATAAGTATGATCGATTGAATGTGGTGCAAGGGAAGAGCCCTGGCCAAAGGCCTGTTTGGCATTCCTCCACATACAGATTCTGCATCCTCGGATGGCTCCCTTCAATCCTAAATTAGTCTTCCGATTTAGTGTATCTCTAAGCTAGCACCTATATTTCTGGCATCCTTGGATGACAATCAGGCGATACTGGAAAGGAGCATGGAGTTCTCAGTGTGACTGGTGTTTCCTGCTGTGCTCCAGGCCGGATGCTCCTGAATGACTCAAAGAAAGGCCCTGCTCACCTGCACTACCGGCGACCATATGGCTGTGCAGTCCTAAGCATCCTGGATGTTCTACAGTCGCTCACAGAATTAAAGGAAGAAAAGGACTTTGTTCTTAAGGTTTACACGTAAGTAATAGACATCAAAAATATTAATGATTTGCAACATAAGGCATTCCAGCACTACCCTTGAGAGCAGCAGCGTTCAAGCTTTGTGGGACACAAAACCACCAGAGTATGTAGGATAGGGAGTTTTTTGAAAATGCAGAGATTTTGATCTAAGGTTTGGGGTGGGGCTCAGGAAGCTATATTCTTAGAAAGTTTCCCACGTGATCCTAAAGCAGCTAAATTTGGAAAATTCTATCCTAAGCTAGAAGTCTGGCAGTATAATCTTCTAAACTGCCTCTTCTATTTAGGATTAACCAACATTATTACATATTTATAGAAAAGCTAATAATGCAATTTCTTACGTGTTTTGGATGTAAGGGTCATCTTTGTCTAATACTTGCCCCCTAGCTATTGTAACTGAGGTAGGTACCAATGCAGATTGCTTCAAAGAATGATCACGAGTCAAATTGCCTGTCTTTAAAGAAAAACAAGTTTTTCTGAGGAGCTGTGGCTTCACTCTTCACATCTGGGACCACAGATCCATAAGTCACACCCAGTTAGCCCTGGCATTATTTTTAGTGTTCAACAGCCAATGAATCTGCCTTATAGAAGCAGTGCATCCTCCTCCTGATTCTTGTTAAGCAATAGAAAAAAACAAATGAAGAAAAGAAACATGGAATTGAGGCATATCATCAGTCTTTTCAGGTAGAGACTTAGGAATGAATAGTAGTGCTGAAAACATGATCAGTGGAGAGTTTAGTGAGTTTTCAAAGCAAGTGTATTTCTAACTATGAGAATTAAAAAAAAAACAAAAAAAACAATTATCTGTCCTCTATGGTTTTAACCCAATACTGTTTTCCCAAATAAAATCTAATACTGTCAATCACCATGTTAGTATATCTTCACCATAATATTGTATGGATATTTTTCTGTATTATCTGTTATGATTCAGGCATAAAATGAACTTACTTCACAATTACACTTAATTTGGGCCTTTATAAAATCAACCACACTTTTATTGACTTCAAAATAAAAGTACAGACCCCCTTATTACATATTTTGCCATAAGTACTATTCTGTTCAGAGTTCTGTACTTTATGGGATGAGGATCTTTCTTTGGAATAGTAACCTAAAAAGGAAATTTTGGTGGGTTTTCTCTTCCTTTCATGCATCAGTCACAGACTTGCTCCATATACCAAGTCTCTTCATCGATAGCTGGTGGGAACTGCTTCTTGAAACACCTTCCTCCCTTTGAAAAGGACTAAACAGGAATCCAAAATCATCATCATTATCTTTTACTCCACTCTATCCTCCCCAAGGGCAAGGAGTAGATAGCACTCCTGAATTGCATCTCTTTGCATGTATCAGCTGTTCCTTGCTTCAGTGCGAATTCTCATTGTGGAGAGGGACTTGCACAGCATCTCTCTTGAAATCATGCTGTCAGGCTTAATTGGCCTAATTGCTTCTAAAACAACAGAAGATGGTTACCAAAAAAGTTTTTTGAAGGATAATAGAGTCAAAATGTAGGATAATTTTTCCATTTGAAAATATTAAGACTGTCAGACAGACTTCCCAAATGCATGTTTGTGAAATTGATTTTGTGCACAGTATGGAATTCCTCTAGGGTTAGTGCTTTAAATCCACATCAACACAGTGAATCCAGCTCTCAGAAGAAGCAATGTTTTCCAATGAGTTTCATGAGACAGCTCTGTTAGATTAAATTGGAAACTTTAAGGGCTTACTAATTGCTATTGATAGTGTTTTAGCCTTTGTTAGGAAAGGATTTTGCAAGGATTAAAAAAAACCTTGCATAATTTCAATCAATGAATTGGCAAAGTATCTCATTAGTTGTTGACATTCTCATCATTTCTTTCATTATTCAGAGTCAGCCTCAACCAGCGAAGATTGAAGCTCCCATATGTTTCTTGGTATAACCATTGTTCTGGCTTTATAGATGTTGTTTAATGTCATGTGTGTGTGGTAAAGGCCTCACATCCTTTTAAGAAAATCTCAACAAGAAGACAAGACATGAAAACTAGGTTGCTTCCTAGTGTGCCAGAAGCCTTAAAAGTCACAAATGAATAACAACTATATGCAGTTCAGTCCGATATAGATGTCATATGTTTCCTCTTGGCCAGAGGGACTGGGGTCACAGGCAGGCACAGGGCATGTTGCACCTGGAGCCTAGGACACAAAAGGAGAAGAGTGCTAATAAGAAGCTAAAGCCAACACTGGGGTGAAGTCAGGGTGCCGTAAATGATGCATGTGACCAAATACATGATGCTTCTGAATGTGCAGTGACCAATTCAAATTCACAATGAGACAGTTCAAATAAACATTTTTAGGTCAACCTTAATGAAATAAAAAAAACAACTAGAATATTAAATCTATTATGTTATATTTTAAATCATATTTTATATTAAATGTGTAGTACCTATTACATACTCAATCACATGTTATATAAAATTGAGAAGTATTGCTTTTTCCCCACTCTCACGTGATATAAGAAAATTCTATTCAAATTCTTCATATGCAACCATGCCATCAGGTTTTTATCAACATTAGAGCCACTTTCTATGTTATCTGACATGGTTTTCCAAGGCACATTCCTTCACTTCAATCAGGTTGGTTTTGATTTATCACTCTTTGAATCCTTGATGATGCTTTCACCGAAAGTTCATCTTGAGACTCAATTACATTTTTGCTGAACATTTGGACACTTTATGTTTCTGTGTCTTCATTTGTCCTGTAAGCCCTTGTATGTGACCTTAATGATACCGCTATTTACTATGCTGCTTTTAAGGTGAGTTTTACAATAACGTCCAGGTCTTCAATTTGGAAGTCATACCCAAGAATTATTACTAAATCTGTGTAGTTTTGCTATTTAAAAAAAATGTTTTGGGGCGCCTGGGTGGCTCAGTCGGTTAAGCGTCCGACTTCAGCTCAGGTCACGATCTCACTGTCCGTGGGTTCGAGCCCCGCATCAGGCTCTGTGCTGACTGCTCAGAGCCTGGAGCCTGTTTCAGATTCTGTGTCTCCCTCTCTCTCTGACCCTCCCCCGTTCATGCTCTGTCCCTCTCTGTCTCAAAAATAAATAAATGTTAAAAAAATTTAAAAAAAAAAATGTTTTAACCAATTGTGTCAGATAAGCTTTATGAGCATCTAAAACTTGCATTGATTGAGATAATTTCAAGCTAATGTCACTTACCTTAAACAGTGCTCTGACATTCAAAATAAAGGGATTCAGAGAATGCCCCATAACATGAAAGGATTTGTGAGGATGGAAATGTAAGGTGGCAACCTCTTCTCTTTTGTGATGACTGGAAGGGACCCTCGTATTTGAGATAGACACAGACATTTCCTCTGAACACTGCCTTTGGTGTCTTTGTTTCATAGCCACTTTATCCACAAAACTGCAACAAGTTAAGAGTACTTGTTTAGGAGCCAATCTTAAATAGACACCCATTCGTTGATGGGTAAAGGGCCATTGGGCCATCCTTATTTTGGTACAGACCAAAAAAAAAAAAAAAGCTCAAGTCTTTATGTATAACAACACTAAATTAAAATAGTGCTTCTCACTTGCAAGTCACTTAAGGCAGTAGCTCATATTTCTCCCTCTCCTAACTCAGTTCTTCCCAATTTTCTGTGAATCATCTCCTTCCCAATTTTCCACAGATCATCATCTACCCAGGACTGTTACCTGCTGTGTCTGTTGTCAGTTTATGAGCATCTATACCAAATGTCTGCTCAGGCCATACAAAGAAGACCTAAATCCAGAAGGTCTGTGCCCATGGAACTGCTCTGTTTTGACTTGCAGTGCCTACTATCTCTAGCCTCAGAGTCCAGTGGATTTGTTTGTGTGTTAGTGCTGCTGCAAAACAGAACTCATTAAATATAAGTGAGAGTAAAGAAAGTCAGCTCAGGATTACTCACTCCTGTTCATGTAGAGGTGAGAAAGCTCATGACTCTAACATATACCTAAGTGTTGGCGCATTGAGGTCTCAAGTATTTTCTGCCACAGGCTTGAAAAACACACATGCATTCTCCCTTCCTTTTCTGTTCTCCAGCGAGCGTGACTTTGAAAGAATGATGGCTTTAAGAGTAGATCAACAGAGAACTTCCTTCATGTAACAACTTTGGTAGCTGATTTAAAAGTAGCCAGATGGGGGCGCATAGGTGATTCAGTCAGTTGAGCATCCAACTTCAGCTCAGGTCATGATCTCACGGGTTCATGAGTTTGAGCCCCAAATTGGGCTCTGTGCTGACAGCTCAAAGCCTGGAGCCTGCTTCGGATTCTGTGTCTCCCTCTGCCTCTGCCCCTTCCCTGCTCATGCTCTGTCTCTCTGTCTCTCATAAATAAATAAATATTAAAAAAATAAAATAATAAAAGTAGCTAGTGGTATGTATGATCCCATCTTGATTTTTTTTTTAAGATAATACTTTCATCTATTAGAAGGTTGGATAGATGAAGGGATTGGTAGATAGAAGCTGTTAGATTTACAGAAATCATCCTAATTCCCTGAACTTCAGTTTCCTCATCTACAAAATTGAAAAAAAAAAAAAAAAGAATAAGGTAATATAAGAGACAAAAAAATCCATATGAACTAGTGAATCAAACAGGAAAAACTAGTATATAGATGAGAGGAAATAAGGTATAACCAAGAAATGGGTATGCAGCCTGTCCTCTAAAAAGGAGTTTCCTTTATTATTTTTGCTAATGACTCTTGGTTATTGGCAAGTTCCACTTTTACATCTAAACTATAAATCCTATATAATTCCATGCATGATATCTTCATTACTCTATGGAGTCACATAAAATTCAACCTATTTTCAGTAGAAATGCCAGCATACATTTGCTTCATGCTCTGTACTCTTTCAGAGCCCTTCTAGATAATATAATCACACTGAAACTTCATACCAACCCTGTGCACTGAGTGGGGCTTCACTATCTTACAGAGGAAGAGATGGTCATCACCACAGTTGAGTAAGTGACTCAGTGAATTAATGGCATTTCTTCAAAGAACAAGAAATGGTTCTGATCATATTTTTTAAATAATGTTTTTAATGTTTATTTATTTATGAGACAGAGCATGAGCAGGGGAGCGACAGAGAGAGGGAGACACAGAATCCGAAGCAGGCTCCAGGCTTTGAGCTGTCAGCACAGAGCCTGATGTGGGACTTGAACTCATGAACCGTGAGATCATGACCTGAGCCAAAGTTGGATACTTAATCAACTGAGCCACCCAGGCACCCCTGAAGTGATCATATTTTGATTTAAAAATTAATCTTTCATTTAACATATAATAATTCAAAAAAAGCAACAATAACAAAAAATTCTAGGCATAGAAAGCATATCATAAGCTTTACTTGACATGTTATTTTTTAAAATTTACATCCAAATTAGTTAGCATATAGTGAAACAATGATTTCAGGAGTAGATTCCTTAATACCCCTTACCCATTTAGCCCATCTGCCCTCCCATAATCCCTCCAGCAACCCTCAGTTTGTTCTCCATATTTATGAGTCTCTTTTGTTTTGTCCCCCTCCTTGTTTTCATATTATTTTTGTTTCCCTTCTCTTATGTTCATCTGTTTTGTCTCTTAAAGTCCTCATATGAGTGAAGTCATATGATTTTTGTCTCTCTCTGACTAATTTCACTTAGCATAATACCTTCCAGTTCCATCCACGTAGTTGCAAATGGCAAGATTTCATTCTTTTTGATTGCTGAGTAATACCCCGTTGTATATATATACCACATCTTCTTTATCCATTCATCCATCGATGGACATTTGGGCTCTTTCCATACTTTGGCTATTGTTGATAGTGCTGCTATAAACATGGGGGTGCATGTGTCCCTTCGAAACAGCACTCATGTATCCCGTGGATAAATGCCTAGTAGTGCAATTGCTGGGTCATAGGGTAGTTCTATTTTTAGTTTTTTGAGGAACCTCCATACCGTTTTCCAGAGTGGCTGCACCAGCTTGCATTCCCACCAGCATTGCAAAAGAGATCCTCTTTCTCCACATCCTCGCCAACATCTGTTGTTGCCTGAGTTGTTAATGTTAGCCATTCTGACAGGTGTCAGGTAGTATCTCATTGTGGTTTTGATTTTTATTTCCCTGATGATGAGTGATGTTGAGCATTTTTTCATGTGTTGGTTGGCCATCTGGATGTCTTCTCTGAAGAAGTGTTTATTCACGTCTTGTGCACATTTCTTCACTGGATTATTTGTTTTTGGGTGTTGAGTTTGATAAGTTCTTTGTAGATTTTGGATACTGACCCTTTATCTGATATGTCCTTTGCAAATGTCTTTTCCCATTCTGTGGGTTGCCTTTTAGTTTTGCTGATTGTTTCCTTCGCTGTGCAGAAGCTTTTTATTTTGATGAGGTCCCAGTAGTTCGTTTTTGCTTGTTTCCCTTGCCTCCGGAGACGTGTTGAGTAAGAAATTGCTGCAGGCAAGATCAAAGAGGTTTTTGCCTGCTTTCTCCTCGAGGATTTTGACGGCTTCCTGTCTTACATTGAGGTCTTTCATCCATTTTGAGTTTATTTTTGTGTATGGTGTAAGAAAGTGGGCCAGGTTCATTCTTCTGCATGTCGCTGTCCAGTGTTCCCAGCACCACTTGCTGAAGAGACTGTCTTTATTCCATTGGATAGTCTTTCCTGCTTTGTCAAAGATGAGTTGGCCATACGTTTGTGGGTCCATTTCTGGGTTCTCTATTCTGTTCCATTGATCTGAGTGTCTGTTCTTGTGCCAGTTCCATACTGCCTTGATGCTTACAGCTTTGTAGTATAGCTTGAAGTCTGGGATTGTGATGCCTCCTGCTTTGGTTTTCTTTTTCAAGATTGCTTTGGCTATTTGGGGTCTTTTCTGGTTCCATACAAATTTTAGGATTGTTTGTTCTAGCTCTGTGAAGAATGCTGGTGTTATTTTGTTAGGGATCATGTTGAATATGTGGATTGCTTTGGGTAGTATCGACATTTTAACAATATTTGTTCTTCCTATCCAGGAACATGGAATCTTTTTCCATTTCTTTGTGTCTTCTTCAATTTCTTTCATCAGCTTTCTATAGTTTTCAGTGTATAGACTTTTCACCTCTTTGGTTAGATTTATTCCTAGGTATTTTATGTTTTTTTGTGCAACTGTAAATGGGATCAATTCCTTGATTTCTCTTTCTGTCACTTCATTGTTGGTGTATAGGAATGCAACCAATTTCTGTGCATTGATTTTATATCCTGCAACTTTGCTGAATTCATGAATCAGTTCTAGCAGTTTTTTGGTGGAATCTTTTGGGTTTTCCATATAGAGTATCATGTCAACTGCGAAGAGTGAAAGTTTAACCTGCTCCTGGCCAATTTGGATGCCTTTTATTTCTTTGTGATGTCTTGTTGTAGAGGCTAAGACTTCCAATACTATGTTGAATAACAGTGGTGAGAGTGGACATCTCTGTCTTGTTCCTGACCTTAGGGGGAAAGCTCTCAGTTTTTCCCCATTGAGGATGATATTAGAGTTGGGTCGTTCATATATGGCTTTTATGATCTCGAGGTATGATCCTTCTATCCCTACTTTCTTTAGGGTTGTTATCAAGAAAGGATCCTGTATTTTACTTGACATGTTATTTTTAAGTGTCAATTCTTTATGGCCAATATGTAGTTTTTATTGCTGTGGCTTGGGTTATCATATTTCTTATTAACTACTAATAATAAAGGCACAAATTAGGTTAAAAACTGCATTAATATTTGTGTGAAAATTTGAACATGTCTAACCAGAAGTAAACCCTAATAGAAATAAATGCAAGATATATCATCCATCACAAAGATACATGTAAAAACATAGATCATACAGTACAAAAACTGCTATAAAAGAGCATTTAAAAAATCAGAAAGCCTAGAGGAAAGGACAAAAGAAGCCCCATTCATATCAATTATCATAATAAAAATAATTGAGCTGAAAGAAAATCCTATTAGGTAAAAATTTCCAAAGTAAAGTAAAAACACAGAATCTATATATATGATATTCATGAGATTCACAAAAAAGAGACACAAGAAGTGTAAAAATAAAGCAGCTAAGTATAAGAAATACAAACAAATGTCACAATATTGATGATAAATTGTAAGGTGAAAGGTATGAAATGGGTGTGCTATGTCAGGAGTGTCAGGATTGGTAGAAAAAGAACATACACACACACTATAAAAGTAAATTCAGTTTCATATTTCATCCTCCAAGAATACATGATCTCACTGGAAACAAAGTGGCCTCTCAGGGCAGTCACAGACACAGCACGTGACAGCACCACTTACTCTCTCAGCCCCACAATCCTCAGCAGAACCAGCCCCAGATTACATGGTCTCTGCAAAGTAGAAGGTTACTACTCTGCTAGTCATTAGATTCAGGGTTCATAGTCCCATTCTGGAGAAATTTGCCCAACAGTCTATGTATCTCAGTTTAAAGGAAGTTGACCAAATTCGGCCTTCTTAACTGGTGAAGAAAGGAGAGCCAGCACCCAGGTGTCCTTACCAACATCTCCACCCCCAGTTTGCCAGAATTCCAGAAAGCCCTTTTCTCCCTCCACAGGAATAGAGATTTACTTATACTGATATGTGGTGGAATTTATAGTGAAGATCTAATTGTTTTGACCTTAATGCATATAATAAATATTGATTCAAAATTATTATAGTCAGTTTATTACAAATACAAAGAAGATAAAAGTACAATAAAAGCAAGAGAATTTAATATGCATCTTGACATACAGGAAGACAAAAATAAATAAGGATGGAAATAAATATTTAAATCAGGTAAATAAATCTGACTTAGAGAATCTGAATAAGGTTGATGTGACAGAAAATAATAGTCAGCATCTTTGAACACTCATCATGGGCCATTGTTACTCCTCTTTTATAGATAAGAAAACAGGGCATAGAGCCATGAGGCATGTGCTTGAGCAGCCTGGTAAGTGACCATGCTCTTAACCTCTTACTCTCCTACTTCCAGATAAGGTGAGCATAATTTGTCATCTAAATCAGGACATTCTGATAATCAAAAGGAGTGCTGTTGATGCCAGTACAGCAGGTGTAAATGGAGTATCCCAGCTCATCAAGCCATATGGTCCTCCCAGCTCTAAACAAATCTTTTATCCAATGAACAGAATACATCTTTTCCAGTGCATGTGGAACATTTACAAAAATTATTCATAGAAAAAATTTCCATAAATTCAATAAGGCACAAGCCACACTCTCTGTTCACAGTGCAATTAGCATATAATGCATCATATTAGTTATCCAAAAGGGAAAAGCCATATAATCACCCTGATATCAAAAAAGATACTTGACGAAGGTCAATCTTCATTCCCAATTATTTAATAATTTCAGCTTATTAAAGTCAGAATAAAATGCTGTTTGTTGCAGTTTGAGGAAGTTAATGGATATCAGTAATTTGGTTCTGAGAGCAAAATGTTAAGCAGCTGTAAATAGAAATGGATATATGATGTAGAGTAGAATCAAAATTTATAGTGTGTATATGTACATCTCTATATGTGTGTATGTAAATAGTATAAATAAACATGTCACTTTTATTAGCAAGAAAACTTAAATTTGAGATCATAGTTTATTTAGATCTATGAGCCACACGGACTTTTATATTTGTTTCCCATGGCTACTATAACAGATTACCGCAAGTGTGTTGATTTATAACATAGAAATTTATTCTCACAATCTGGAGGCCACAAATCTGAAATCAAGATGCCAGCAGGACCACACTCCTTCTGGAGGCTCTAGGGGAAAATCTGTTCTTTGCATCTTCTGGGGGCTGTCAGCCTGCCTTGTCTTAGGGCTTCATCACTCTAATTCTGCTTCTGTGGTCACATTGCCTCCTCCTCTTCTGTCTGTAACTTCTTCTCATCTCTTAAATCTTCCCCTGCCTTTCTCTAAGGACATTTGTCATTGAGGTTGGACTCACCCAGATCATCCAGGATTATCTACTGATCTCAAGAACCTTAATTTAATTACATCTGCAAAGACCCTTTTTCCAAATAAGGTAACATTCACAGGTCCCAGGGATTAGGATATGGATATACTTTTTAGGTGCCACCATTCAACCCACTACAACTTGTGATTAATGTGAACCCTGAATTAGAAAGACTATTAGAGTCATCATCAATGTGGAGCCTCTGTGGTGGCACAGAGGGATTGTGTGTTTTCTGCAAACAGGTTGGTCCCAAAAGAGGGGAGAGGCAGAACTGAGATGTTCATGCCCAGGTCCTTCTCCTAAAAGCACTGGCCAAAGAAGTCACTCCTTCTCCCAGGAAAGTGACTACAAGGGGCCAAAAAATGTTACTCTTGGAAGAAGCCCTTCTATCACCTGGAAAGAGAAGTTAAATTAAATATTCCTATTAAAGACAGAGAGAGAGAGAGCGCATGCTATTTGTCTTTTTTTTAAGTCTGTGCTAAAATAAACATATATAAGTTGTAAAATAAGAAATGGTTTAAATTTCTCATAAATAAAAATGTAATTTCTCATGGCCTATGAGTGCACATCCAGAATATATCAAATTGGTTTATTTGTATCAGCTTGGTCTTGGAGATTCTGTTCAATTGGGCCATTTTTATAGAAATATGTGCTGTTTTTCTTCGTTCTTCTGGATACTTCTCTCTTTTTTTGCACTATAAGTAAGGACTACATAAAACAGTGGTCAGCATCAGTAGTGTTCTTAAATCTGTAGGCTGTTGCCTCTTTTCCAGCTTTTTAGGATTTTCAACCAAATAAAGGCCAAAATAAAGCAGGTCGCACCCAATGGGAGAGAATTTTAATATGGAGTATTTGCACTAAATTAAGTTTTAAACCATAGGCAAGACTAAATAGTTGTAGTAGAGACAAAATGGGAATGCTGACTGACATCAGGGACACAAGTACCCTGAAGCCTGGTGTAGGAGTAAGGCTTTCAGGGTTACAGTACTCTGTAGCCTCTTTTTCTCTACACCAGCTTTGGGGACCAGGCAGACCTATGTTTAGACTCCAGCTCATTTCACTCTTCTCAGTAAAATGAACATGGTAATACCAATCTTACAGGATTATGAGAATTAAGTGAAATAAAATATGGGAATATACTCTAACCACTACTTCCCTATAGTAGGCCCCCTTCTAAAAATGCAAACTTAAAGGTCTTACAAATAGCCCTCTAAAATTTCTTAAACATTTTTTTGTGTTGCTCCCCTTGGGGAAAGATGAGAAGAAAGTTGGGTGAATAGCCATCATAAACACAGAAATTTAGAAGTTAAAGAGGTGGTGGGAATGCAAGCTGGTGTAGACACTCTGGAAAACGGTATGGAGGTTCCTCAAAAAACTAAAAATAGAACTACCCGACGACCCAGCAATTGCACTACTAGGCATTTATCCACGGGATACAGGTGTGCTGTTTTGAAGGGATACATGCACCCCCATGTTTATAGCAGCACTATCAACAATAGCCAAAGTATGGAAAGAGCCCAAATGTCCATCGATGGATGAATGGATAAAGAAGATGTGGTATATACATACAATGGAGTATTACTCGCCAATCAAAAAGAATGAAATCTTGCCATTTGCAACTACATGGATGGAACTGGAGGGTATTATGCTAATTGAAATTAGAGAAAGACAAAAATCATATGACTTCACTCATATGAGAACTGTAAGAGACAAAACAGATGAACATAAGGGAAGGGAAACAAAAATAATATAAAAACGGAGGGGGACAAAACAGAAGAGACTCTCAAATATGGAGAACAAACTGAGGGTTACTGAAGGAGTTGTGGGAAGGCTACAATGGGCTCCCCATTGTAGAGGAATGGGCTAAATGGGTAAGGGGCACTAAGGAATCTACTCCTGAAATCACTGTTGCACTATATGCTAACTAATTTGGATGTTAACTTTAAAAAAAAAAAAAGTTAAGGAGGTGGTGAGGAAGAGGCAAATGCTACTGTGTGCTCTGGTGCATGAATGAATGAGAAGAGTATTCTGAACTCTGTTGAACAGAGCCTGCACACCTGCTCCGGTGCTTCTGGTGCTCTGGATACTTGGGAATCACATGTAGAAAACCAAAAACCTGTCGCCTCTCTGTCCTATCCCTTGAGTAAAATCCCTGGACATGTAGTAGTTGAAGTACTATGCTGGTTATCTCCTCACAGAGGAGGACAAACTCTCTAATAATTGAGGACAAACTACCAACATCAATAATCATGCTCTAAATATTAATTTGATTGGGTATAACATGATGCTTCTATAATCACAACTCATTTGATTACTTAATAAATGTTTATATTTATAATTTTTCCTTACAAAATACCCTAGTGATTGGTTAAAATATGCTGATGACACCACATCCACTTAGTTTTAGATGATTTAAGTAACCCCTTGGTATTTAGGAAAGGGAGACATTTGAAAGATCAGTTAGGAAGTGATTACACTGGTCCAGAAGAGAGATGATAATGGTTAAACCAAGACCATGAAGAGGAGAGATCAATGAGGTAATACACATTGTCAATGTGAAAGTGGTTGACAAAGCAGTATCTCCACTGTACTGCCAAAAACCATTAATATTTTATTGGAGAAATGCTGAAGTTACACCATCTATCAGAGGGAGGGAGTTAATTTTCAAGACTCTTCTTTTGCAGTGAGAGGGGGAGTATGTTATTTATGACAAACTGTAGTCAGATTTCTGTTAAAGAAAGTAACTACTGATCTTGTAAACCTAGAAAGTGACAAAAAAAAAAAAAAGCTGACAGCAAGACAAGTCTTTGAATCCTCACCAGCTGGGCACTCTGATGTACTGACTGGTTGGAAGAGATGAGACAGTGAGCATGTCAGACAGGAAGGGCTGGATGTACTGCTGCCAGCACCTCTCACTTTTGATTTCCAACTGAGTTGCTAAATCACAAGTGCTCATCTTAAAGAACGGTCTCCCTCTTCCTTTGTTTGGAAGGAATTCTATAAGTAGAAAATTATCCTCACAGCTCTGGACTATGAGAACCTCATCTTTGATAATTCTTTGCAACATCTCTGAGTAACTGAGGCTTATTTATACTGACTCAGGAGTCCAAAGAGTAATAAAATTAAACTAATGACTAATTTCCTTTATCTCTGAATGACTTCTATACAAACCCTTTTACTTAGTTGTGTTTCACATTGCGTGTACTTCACGCTCCTGGACGACTTTTTCTGTTGTTAAGTCTTCACACTATTTTTTTGGTTCCTTACTCTTTGATATCTTTTTTATTATTTGAGTGTAGCTGATACACAACATTACATTAATTTCAGGTATACAGCGTAATTATTCATTTTCTCTATACATTATGCTATGCTCACCACAAAAAAAAAAAAAAACAAAAACAGAAATACCATACCAAATCCAACAATTACACTACTGTTTACCCAAAGAAAACAAAAGCACTAATTCAAAAAGATATACGCACCCCTGTGTTTATTGCAGTATCACTTACAATAGCCAAAATGTGGAAGCAACCCAGGTGTGTCCATCAATAGATGAATAAATAAGATATGGTACACACACACACACACAAATAGAGTATTGTGCAGCTTAAAAAAAAAAAAAAAAAGATCTTGCCATTTGTGACAACATGGATGGACCTAGAGGGCATTGTGTTAGGTAAAATAAGTCAAACTGAAAGTCAAATACCATATGATTTCACATGCTAAAACTCTCACTGGGGTTTCCTATTTAAGTGGGCATGCTGGACTGCACACTTCTGAGTAAGCATGGAAAAATCCTGTAAGTTTTCCTTTGTGCATGGGTCTTACATTTTGGAAGGTCATACCTTCCTATGCAACAGGGAAAGGGGGTGCCAAGGCTATAGAGACTCCTGTTGTCACGTGAAATTTTCAAGAGATGACCATAATCTCATTTCAGTTGTTTCATTGAGGTGTCTGCATTAGGATGAGGAATCCCTGGTGTCTGTCTGTAAACTACACCAAGCACTTGTGTGGTTGTAGCTGTCTTGGAATTGCCCTTTAGAGAAATTAACAGAGGTGCAGTGTTGTTCCTCTATTCTCTCTTTTGTCCCAATCTTGAAACCCCTAGGAAAGGACTTTATATGTTTAGACATTTCAACCTTTTCTGCTAAGCCTTCCTTCCTCTTGATTATAGAGGATTTCACAGTGGACCAAACTCACTATTCTCCTAAACTTTTCTTCCTCTCTTGGCCTGGCTGAAACAGCAACAAGCAAATATCCATACTGCTCTGAGCTTAATAGGATTTTCCTCTGAAGCCAGTATAGAGACTATTGAATGATGATACAAAGTCAGTGCAAGGCATGGCAGTGGTAATTGTCTAGAGGAACTATTATTTCCCCTCTCAGGAACTTGCCTCTGGAACCTACTGTGTGTGTGTGTGTGTGTGTGTGTGTGTGTGTGTGTGTGTGTGGTGTAAGAGACTAGAAGAGAAAACTTAGGGGCACCTGGGTTGCACAGTCAGTTAAGCGTCCGACTTCAGCTCAGGTCGTGATCTCACGGTTCGGGCATTCAAGCCCTGCATCAGGCTCTGTGCTAGCAGCTCAGAGCCCGGAGCCTGCTTCAGATCCTCTGTATCCTTCTCTCTCTTCCATCTCCCACTCATTCATATTCATCCTCTCTCTCTCTCTCTCTCTCTCTCTCTCTCTCTCAAAAAAAAAAAAAAGAAGAAGAAGAGAAAAGCTTGTGATGTAGGAGATTGCTACTTTAGAGAATAGGATATTTTGCCAATTAAAAATATTTGTTGACATTCATTTTAGAGTTTCCACCCTTTACCCAAGTGTGAATCTTCCATGAGCCTTAACAGAAAACATGCCTTGTCTAATTTAGTAAAACAGGAAAGTGAGTTTGAAGTTTGCCTTCAAAGTTGGTGTTTCAGTTGGAACATCAGACCAGATGTTTAAAAGCCTTGAGAGCCATAACACCTGTCCTTCTGTTGCAGGTGCAACAACGAGAGTGAGTGGTCCCAGATCCACGAGAATATCATCCGCAAGTCCAGCGCCAAGTATTCTGCTCCCAGCGCCAGCCATGGTAACATAGTTCTCTGGCTAGAAAACTTTGTGTTGCATTTACTGTTCCTGATCATACAGACCTATAGATCATACATTGAATTTGTGTGGATCAGCCGCCATATGTAAAGTTCAATTCCCCACAGACATTTATTCTCCTGCCCAGTCATTTTCTACTATTTCTTTTTGTGATAATTTGAGACCTTCCCTAATTACTTTCAACCAAAATACATTTTCTGTTCTTTCTATAATGGATTCCATGTGCTTTGATAGGTAACTTAAGTTCTAATTTAAATCAAAAGCAAACAAAAAGGTTTCAGAGTTTGTGACATTGTGAAGTCTGTGTTTTCCTGAATAAAGAATACACACCCCAGCCAAAAATAAAAGACAAATATTAATAATCACTTTTTCTATTCCTGTTCAGTGTTAACATCACAAAGAAAGCCTGACACTAATGAGAATCAGTGTTTGGTCTGCCAATATCATTCAGGAACTGAAATAGACAGTCTTTATTTCACAGCAGCTTTTATCTTCATTCAATTTCTTTTCCTTTCCCCTCCTTTTCTTTTAAAACTGTTTAATTTCTATCTAAATCTTGGTGCAATTCCACACATTAGAAAGATTGTGCTTTCTAAATTGAACATTAATTGCTTGATTAAATTAGAAGCACTATTTAAAAGCCTCTGAGCTTTTATATACCCTTGAAGATAGCTACCAAGTTTACATAGAACCATGCTTATTCCGACAGTTTTACCTATCATTTATTTAATAATATCTTTTACATAACCTTATTTGTTTTTTAACTTTCATAGCCTCATTATAAATACAAGTGGGCCTTACATGACATTCTAAAGCCACTGCGAGGCATGGAAGTTTCCAAAGTTGTTAAGAAGTACTTAATTTTTTTCTTTATCAGGATCAGCACATATTCAACTAGGATGGCCCTCCGAGCAACTCCACACCAGAGGCTGCAAAGTTTGAGACCCTCAGATGGGAGTATTTGATTTCTCTAAAACTCTGTAGCACAGGGAGCCTCAGGGTCTCTCTCACAATTTTTAAGTGACTGGTTTTTTTCTATGTATGTGCCTGAATGCCAGGGAACTCCATGCAGTGCTTGAAAGGGAAGGGAGTCCATATTTCTCACCTAAAACTAGGCTAAAGCAGGAGGCAAATAAAATCTTGTTTTTAAAATATAAAAAAGTTACTGGTGCAGTGGCTGGGTGGCTCAGTAGGTTGAATGTCCTACTCTTGATTTCAGCTCAGGTCATGATCCCAGGGTCATGGGATCGTGCCCCACATCAGGCTCTGCTTAGCATGGAGCCAGCTTAAGATTCTCTCCCCCTCTGCCCCTCTTCCCTGCTCACAGTTTTTAATTATAAAAGAAAAAAAAAGTTACTGGTAATTTGGAAAACTCCCATTCATATCCATGTTTGTGGTGTTCTTTGCTTTATTTACTGTACTTGATTTGTAAAGAGTTACCTTTGGATACAAGTTCTTGGGACATGATATGATTAAAACATGAGAACATTTTGGGGAACCTGGGTGGCTCAGTCAGTTAAGTGTCTGACTTAGGCTCAGGTCATGATCCCCCAGTTCATGGGTTCAAGCCCTGCATTGGGTTCTCTGCTGACAGCTCAGAGCCTGGAGCCTACTTCAGATCTGTGTGCCTCTCTCTCTGCCCCTCCCCACTTCTCTCTCTCTCTCTCTCTCTCTCTCTCTCTCAAATAAACATTAAAAACTTTTTTAAAAAAAACATGGAGAACATTTTAGAAGAAAGATGGTAGTAATAATACACTTTTTAAAACAGCTGAAAGAGGGGCGCCTGGGTGGCTCAGTCGGTTAAGCGGCTGACTTCGGCTCAGGTCATGATCTCGCAGTCCGTGAGTTTGAGCCCTGCATCGGGCTCTGTGCTGACAGCTCAGAGCCTGGAGCCTGTTTCAGATTCTGTGTCTCCCTCTCTCTGACCCTCCCCCGTTCATGCTCTGTCTCTCTCTGTCTCAACAATAAATTAACGTTAAAAAAAATTTAAAAAAATAAATAAAAATTTTTAAAAAACAGCTGAAAGAGTAGTTTCCCCCATTACCTCACCAGATTAAGATGCTGAATTGTGTCTCATTCCCTAGAGTGAGCAGGGATGGTGCCATCTTCAGTGTCTGTGGTTTTTGTCTGGAACTCACAAACACTGGCCATTCAAACAGTGTTAGAAAGGTACCCCAGACTTCATATAGCCTTAGTTAGGGTGTCCCAGTTAGAGGTCTCCATGTACTTGTGGAAAATCCAGGAGGAGAAATAGGCTGCTTCTCTTTGAAGTGTGTGTCTGATGGCTTCTAGGTAAGGCTTGACTTGGAAGCTGTTGAGATCTTGGAAATTACCTGTTTCAACTACTTCATTAAATAAGTGAGGAAACTGAAGCTCAATGAAGTGACTTCATGGCTAAAGCAGGGAGCCCTGGTTTCCATACTCCAGGCCACTGGCTTTCCACTCTGTTGCCAAGCTTCTCAGCATGGGTTTTCTACTACAGGATTTTAGGGTCTTCATGTCAAAAAATTTCATAGATTACTCAAGGAATAGTTCAGGTCTTTATTAGCCTCCTTAATTAAAGACACGTCATTATAAAAAATTAACTTTGCTATAAACTGTCACCCATCTTTGTTAAACATTGTGGACAGTTAATTGCCTTGGCAGTTCTGTTTCAGAACTCAGTAGTGCTCTCCCTTCGAGTTAAATCATACAAAATTCAGAAGGAATTACTACATTAGTTTTAGGTGCTGAGACTAAAACTATCATTCATCACTAACTCCCTTAGATTGGCCTCTTAGATATGTAGCCACAGAAGTAACTTTTAGTAATTCCAGTAGCATGAAGATCATTAAAAACAAGTGAAAACAAAACAGTTGAGAAATTAATTTTCTATGTATTTTTTAATGACTTATACAGCTTTCTTTATGTTTCTTGGGCTGGGATTAATTTACATTATTAATCTTCACTCATCTCTTCACAGAGATGGGGGTTGAGAGGGACAAGGGCCAGGTTGCTGACCTTCCAGTATTCCACACAAATGTGTGGGATATTTTTATGGGACAGTCTTAATCTGAGATGAAATTTAGTAAGAAAACAGTTTTCTTGTGTCAGAGATCATTTTAACAAAGAAATTGTAATAGAATTAGTTACTTTCAAGTTCTTTGGCTTGAGAGCCAGGTGATTGGTAGGTAGATGAGCAAGTGTTGCTAAAGGACTGGTTGCATATTGGGTAGGCGAGTGGGTCACTTTTCTGAGTTATTTACAGAGGCTTTTTTGTCCTGAGGACCATGCTTAGCATTATTTGGCATGCGCCTCAATCACTCAGGGCTTCAGAACCAGGAAGAGGACTCACATATTCCAGGATCCCAATTTCTACAAAAGCAGATGAAGTTTTATAGCCTCCATTGGTGACTTCTTTCATCCTTCATGTGCCTTTTCATGTGTTCTCTTGCATAAACTGAAGCCCTTTTCCTCTTGCTTGTCACACTTCAGAGCAGCTATTCAGAATTCCTTTTGGATAGCTCAAAAGCTAGATGCACCTCTCCCAGTGTCTTCAGTCTGCATCCTCACAAGTTGCACTTTGCATCTCTAGGCCAATTTCATTGCTCAGAAAATGAGATAAAAGGTAGGAAAGGTAGTCAGTGGGCACTTGAATGAATAATCCTTGCCAGTGCCAAGTGAGAAGGATGAACCCATTGATTTTCTTTTCCTTTGCCCTCTATCATCTCAGATTCTGGGAATTGTCTGATCCTTAGCTATCTGCTCCAGTTTAGGCTGTCTCCTAGGATGGTGGACCCCTGTTCGCCCAGAGGATAATATCTGATAGCCATGTAAAGATACCACAGATAAATGTGCTGGGGCTGTGGGGGAGGGGTTGTGAGTACCTCACAAGCTGCTCTCTTCTGAAGAGTTTATTGTGATCTGGATTCTGACCTCCAGCCTTTCAGGCTCATAAGTTATTTGTAGTTGAGCCCACCAAGTAATTAGGCTATAAAAAAAAATAGGGTGTTCAAAACCTAAACATTAACCAGACTAACAACTGGAATACCATATATCTGCTTTCCAGAGCACTGTGATCTCATTGTTAATGATACCTGGGACATCATATGTGCAGTCTCAGGGTTCTTGGGGTACATGAATTTGGCCAAAGCAATAAGATCATCTTGAGGTTCTTTCTGAGTTGCAGTGGAACCCTGATGACCCCCCAGCCCAGCTATGAGAGTACATGTTCCTTGTTACTAGGATACTTTGATCTGACAGATAGAGTGCCTGTGACTGTTCTGTGTGACATCTCTCTTTCTCCACTTCTCCATTCCCTCTCTCCTCTCCATTTCCAAACCATTCTTATCCTACAACTCTTGTCACTGTCTCCATTCTAGCCACTACTTTTCTGGTAATCCTAACTATCATAATTCCCAGGTTTTTAGATTGATGAGTTTGCTTCCTGCTGACACATAGATCAGCATCTTCATCATCCTATTAGCAGCTAATCTCATTCACAGAGTCTCAGAATCACTTCCTAACTCTATCTGGGCTTGACCTCCCAGCCTTCTAGCCAGTGGCTACAGTAGTAACCCTCGGGGGCAGGGGAGAGGATGGTTTCCAGGAGATTCTTACTTTGTGCAAAACTCCTAGGGTACATACAAGTAATGAAGTGGAAGCCAGCTCACCTGGGGACACATTACAGGTTCTCCCATGTTCTGAACAAAGCTTTTGGGATCATCTGGAAGATCTGAAGCTTATAGTCTGAAGCAAAGCTCAGTTAGCCCCACAAAACATCCCTTTTCCTTGAAGTGCAGTGGTTCCCTGAAGGGAACATGATGTCTGCTCTGCTGCTGTCTTTACAAGCCGTTGCAAGGTTGAACCAGCAAGTTGCTTCCCACATTTTAGCATACTCCTAGCATAAAACAGCACCTCTTAGCTCATTCGTTTTCAGCTGGGGGGACATCCTGGCACAGGGTCTTCTTTGTTTCTAGTCTGCCATTGTTTCTGTAGATTTCTCTGGGTTCCTAAATGTATGGTTTATGTAGTTCAACCCTCCCATTCAGTGAGTGTTTGCTAGGGTCCAGCCAGGCCCTGGGCTAGATGCTGAGGAACAGAGAAAAAGGCAACTCAGTCTCCCAGACCTCGGTCTGTATATAATAAACTAGTTCTCTGGGTTGTTGAGGTTATCTTTTCTTAAATAGCTTTCTAGAATGTTTCTTCAGAATAGTATATACTTTCTACATCAAAATTTTTCTCAAGAAAAATGCTAAACTTTGTATATTTTCCTCCTGAAAAAAAATGTGACTCTTTATGTCATTTCTAGTACTACAAAAAAGGGTGGAAATGTGGTTCTGAGTAAGAAAATGCTTATGTTTTTGCAGGTCTTATCATCTCTCTGCAGCTTCTCCGTGGAGATATGGAACAGATTAGGAGGGAAAACCCCATGATATTTAATAGGGGATTGGCAATTACAAGAAAATTGGGATTTCCTGATGTCATCATGCCAGGTAGGCTGCACTTCTTGGGACTGGGTTGGGAGAAGGGTTAGAAGGATGGAGTCCAGTGCTTCTCTCATGAGCAGATGGTAAACTGTGCTATGGAGGAGCCATGCAGCCATTAAAAGCCTCTGTATCCCAAGCCAGGTTGCTGACTACAATCTGGAGTCAGTGGCTCCTTATTGGCATTTTTTCAAGAAGCCTCCACATCATATTCACCAACGTGACATCTGCAACATGACAACCCAGAAGATGGGCTTTGTTGTCTCCTGTAGAGACTGGGTGGTAGGAACTGACATGGAACTCTTCTTAGGGGGATGCCTTTTACTTTTTTCTCTTCCATTACATTTCCTAGAAAATTGGCTCACAAGAACTTCCTCTTTAAGGGGAAAAATATACCAAAATATGTGCCTGTAGTATTGATGAATCCAATTCATGTAGGAAAACCAGATGTATTTTAATGTATCAGAAAACAAATGGGGCAAATGGTATAAGTTAGGCACTAGGAATAGTACTACCTAGACAGTTTCTCGGGAATTGGCTCACTGTTCCCATCTAATGCCCAATGGAGAGCTAGTGCAGAAGGTGGAAATGCATCAACCCTCACGTGTGGTTCTAGCAGTTCAATCCCAGGTTCACATTTCCTAGTCAGGCAGATACAGGCAAAGCATCCAAAGTGGATCAAAACAGGCCATCAGAGCCACGAGGGCCTTAGGGTGTGAGGGAAGGACGGGAGTGACTCATATAGAGGGCAGGTGGTCTGATAAGCAGAGAAGATGTGAACAAAGACAAGGGAATCTGAACAGGCAAATAGCTGGTTTTCTGAATGGATTACAGGAGTAATGGACCTACCCTTTCCATTGAGTTTTAATGATCTGGTAAAAGCTTATTTGCTTCTGTTTGAAAGATCCAGGGCAGGCCAGACTGAACTGATTGTCACCACTCTAAATATCACCTATTTGGGCTTCTTCATGGTGTTCTAAATCCGCTTGTTGGAAATATTTGTCAACACAAACCCAAAGCAGAGTATGGTCTGAGCACAGAGAAGGCCCATGTGATAGATTCCAGCTGCCTTACAACTTCCCACACTATGCCTGGACTTGTTTTTCTGTTATCTGCTTCCCCCACTCGTAGACACTGTGAATGCAGAACAAGCTGCTGTGAACAGCCCTCATCTCCTGCTCTGCACACAGAAGGATCTGTGTGGGATCCTAGGCCACTCGATCAATTCCATGTTTATCTTTAAATGCTTGGGAGACTTCATGCTTATGAAGGGCCCACATCTGACTGTTGGAGAACGATGTCCTTCACAGTGTCCTGACACCATTTCACAGTGTCCTGACACCATTCCACAGCCCTGGTTATCAGGACAAGAAGAGCCCAGGCATAGTCCTGGGTTCTTGACAAAATGTCATAGAAGAAGGAATAGATGGTTACCAAAATTGATCTGGTGATTTTTTTTAAGTTAGATATCCAGGCTCATGAAGTGGAGTCATATATTCTGAGAGATATATTTAAAGTCCTTCCTTTCTTTTAAGAACTTAAGATTTGTACATTTGGACATTTCCTTCCTCTTAGCCTTCACAGTCAGAGAATTAAAACCAAGTGAAGTGAACAGAGACTAAAAAGAAACAAAATTTAGTGAAAAAATTCTTAAGCAAAGTTTGATTTTAAGAATTATGTTGTCCAACCCTCACCTATGGAAAGAAATCTTTTTGTAGAGCACCCTGCATCTCTTTGCATCATCAACACACAGGTTTGTAAAGGACCTGGGTATGCTAGACATGTCTTGGGAAATCAGCTGCATCAGGCATTGGTGAAGGAAGCTGAGGTTAAGGGAGTTTTCCCTCCCCTAGGCAGCTAAGGGACCATCATAGGATTTGTCTCCACAGGGCTCTACAGGGCTGAGCCCGACAGGGCTCAGACACTGGGCCATCCTGGGAGGTCCAGGCCAGGCCTGTGAGTATGCTGCTTCCTGGGTTGTCTGCCTTTGAGCACTAAGTGCCAAAACTGAAAGTAAGGATTGGTTCACAGGCAGGAAGCAGTCCTTTGTGCATAATCTGGCTCCCTCTCTACCCTTCTTCCCCCTGAGGAAAGATTTTTTTTGCAGATGGGCACTCCCAGGGTTGCGAGCTAACAACTGACTGACAGACCTCTTAATGCACTCCACGATCTCATCAGAGTGGATTTGCCATTCTCAGGCCTGGTGACAGCGCTGGCCTGCAGGTTCTGCTGGAGCAACAGTAAAAGTGGTACAGGAATGTTTTACATGCAGTTGCCCTATCTTGGGAAACCATGTAGCCAGAACTCCCTTGGCTTCCTGGCCACCCGTCCACCTGCGGCTGATCCATCTGTCACCTGTAGGAGTGTTGTACCTGGGCTGCAGCAGTCCCTCCACCCTTACAGTGCTGGTGTGACCAAGTTACAAGAAGTTGCAACTTCTTGGCACATGGACATATATATGAGAAATGAACAAGGCAATGAATTATGTCAGTAACTGTGAGCATTCTAACACTTAAGTCTGAGAGATTGGAGTAAATGGAAAAATTATAATTACTCATAAACTATGATTCTTATTTTAAAACAGCATTTGATAGAAATTGTCAGGCACTCATTTGGAGAGGTCTTGTTTGTCAGGATGACCCAGATAGGGCTCAAAGCATATTGACAGAGCTTAGAGCTCTGAGTTACAGAGTTCAACCAGGCTCTAGCCACACCAGTATCCAACATACCATTTTGAAAAAGGTCCCTCTGATGATCTCCCATTGCTTTCCAAGGGTGTGTACATACACATCACGTGACTACTGTGAACAGGAGATGTGCTACTCTGTACCACAGCTGAAATCCTGACTATACAGCTATCCAGCTCTGCTCATGACCCGTGGTAGTGAGCTAGAGGCAAGAGTGCTATTGCTGGTGGTCCCAGAAAAGACACACTCCAACCGAGGAGATGACATTCTAGACTATAGAAGAACAAATAGATATGGGAATTTAAGCCTAATTTTGAAACTAAGCATTCACAGCCTTTATTGGTTGGTCACCATATTCCTGAGGGCATGTCCTCCTTCTGTCCAAACTCACTTTAGTTCAGTTCAAAAGCTAATAACTTCTTTCCTAGGTTTTTTTTTTTTTTTTCAAGAAGAAGAGCAGGAAAGACCAGAGTAGGACAGGTGTTCCAGGTGAACAAGTTAGAGTTAACATTGTTCCCAGTGAAGTAACCAAAATAAAACTTTAAAGAGAACTGCTGGCCAAAAGACTATAAACTGAAAGGAGTGATTTAAAATTTTTTGCTCAAGAAGAGGCTGTGCCCTCCTGCAGACCATCCCCAAGCTAGAAGAGCTGGGCCACCACCTCCTAAATCCCTCTGGAGTGCTTAGCTTTCCTGGAAAGCCTATTCCCTGGAGTCAGTAGTACAGAGTTCTGTCACATGGCTCTGTGGGAATTACATTTTAACTTGTTTTCTAAGTCTTGAATTTTTTTTAATTTTATTTTTTATTTTTTAAAATTTACATCCAATTTAGTTAGCATATAGTGCAACAATGATTTCAGGAGTAGATTCCTTAGTGCCCCTTACCCATTTAGCCCACCCCACCTCCCACAACCCCTCCAGTAACCCTCAGTTTGTTCTCCATATTTATGAGTCTCTTCTGTTTTGTCCCCCTCCCTGTTTGTATATTTGTTTCCCTTCCCTTATGTTCATCTGTTTTGTCGCTTAAAGTCCTCATATGAGTGAAGTCATATGATTTTTGTCTTTCTCTGACTAATTTCACTTAGCATAATACCCTCCAGTTCCATCCACATAATTGCAAATGGCAAGATTTCATTCTTTTTGATTGCCGAGTAATACTCCATTGTATACATATACCACTAGCCAGTTTGATCAAAAAGAAAAAGGACCCAAATAAATAAGAATGAAAGAAGAGAGATCACAACCAACACAGAAATAAAAACAATAATAAGAGAATATTATCAGCAATTATATGCCAATAAAATGGGCAATAGGGAAGAAATGGACAAATTCCTAGAAACAAATACACTACCAAAACTGAAACAGGAAGAAATAGAAAATTTGAACAGACCCATAACTAGTAAGGAAATAGAATTAATAATCAAAAATCTCCCAAAAAAAAACAAGAGTCCAGGGCCAGATGGCTTTCCAGGGGAATTCTACCAAACATTTAAGGAGGAGTTAACACCTATTCTCTTGAAGCTGTTCCAAAAAATAGAAATGGAAGGAAAACTTCCAAACTCTTTCTATGAAGCCAGCATTACCCAGATTCCAAAACCAGACAGAGACCCCACTAAAAAGGAGAACTATAGACCAATTTCCCTGATGAACATGGATGCAAAAATCCTCAACAAGATATTAGCCAACCAGATACAACAATACACTAAAAAAATTATTCACCATGACCAAGTGGGATTTATACCTGGGATGCAGGGCTGTTTCAATATCCACAAAACAATTAACGTGATTCATCACATCAATAAAAGAAAGGACAAGAACCATATGATCCTCTCAATAGATGCAGAGTTTTTTAAATGGTCTTCTTTCTTGGTAGAAGAAATCTGCTTTTGAGTTAGTGTGCTCTGG
Organism: Lynx canadensis; assembly: GCF_007474595.2. Lineage (NCBI taxonomy): Eukaryota > Metazoa > Chordata > Mammalia > Carnivora > Felidae > Lynx > Lynx canadensis. Next base: position 19,910,267 of record NC_044304.2, read on the forward strand.
CTCAGGGCCAGGTTTTTCCCAAATCAGTGGTTCTCCAGTGTTAGTATGTAGCCGAGTCACCTGCAGGGCTTGCAGACACAGAATGCTGGGCCCACCCCCCATGAGTTTCTAATGCAATAGGATTGGCGTGGGACCCAACAATTTACATTCCTTATAAGCTCTGAGACGATGGTAATATTGCTTGGTTGGGACCCCTTTTGATTTTCACTTTTTTTTTTTTTTTTTTTTTTGGGGGGACCCCTTTTGAGAACCATGTCCTAGAGAGGACTCTGCCTTAGGGAGGCTTTGTCCCTCCCTAAGTCAGACCTGGCACAAGTACTGCTCTCTGGGTTTGCTCTGAACTTGCCCATTAGAAAGCAACTCTGCAGGCATGGCATCCTTCTAGGGGACCCTCTGATTCTTGCCCTTGTGCTCAGAAATACACTCTGTCCTTTGCTTTGACTCTTGATAAAAAGTGCATGCTTCATCACCGACCTGCAAGTGATGTTTTTTTTTTTTTTTTTTTTTCTCTTTTCCTGTTTGTCTTAATTGTTCTTGTCTCTCTCTGTGCTGTCCCCTCATTGTCGCCCCTTTCTTTCTGGTGCAGAGATGAAGATAGTTGGGTGTAAGTTCCTGCTTTTGTGTGTCCTGTCTGCTTTTGCCTGCTTTGTTTCCATCTTCATTTGTTTCATGGAATGTTGGAATACTGGGGTGGGGTATCATGTACATTATTAATCCTTCATCAGCCTCACCCTTTGGGGTAACTGACATAAAAAAAGAAGATACTAGCCCAATCTAGAAGATTGTGTATTACTTTAGGTGTTCATTAAGATCTGAAGTAACTAAGAACATAGTGGAATGTTTAGAAAACATTAACAAGCCCTAGGTGTATAGCTACGGGGAAAGTTTGTATGAGACACATCAGCTACTTCCATTGAAAGGAAAATGAGTAGTGCTTATCCCAGGCTATACAGAATCAGAAAGGTAGAAAGCTTCTCTTTTCAGCTCTGTTGGACACATCTCACACAAAAGACAAAGGCATGACTTTTGAAAGAAAGCTCTCCTCAGGAAGAGTGATGAAAGTATTTGCCACAAGTAGTAGTGGTCAGTCTGACTGTCAAATGAGGCTTTGGCAATATCTAAGGGATGATTTAGGAATGATCACATCTGGTCTGACAACAGGTTGGAATAACCCAAGAAAGGAATAACCCTTGACCCAAGAAAGGAATAACCATATATAAATGATGTCAGACCATGCCCATTCTTGTCTTCCTGTTAGAGCAGGGAACATCACTGATCTTGTAACAGTTGAAACCAGTAGAAGTGTGACACTGAAGACGTGGTTTGAAAGTAAAATACTCATGAGTATATTTCTCTTACCCCAGTTCCTTTCCCCAGCAGCAGCTGTTGTTAACCATTTTCTGCTTAATTTTTTTTTTTAACATTTATTTATTTTTGAGACAGAGAGAGACAGAGCATGAACGGGGGAGGGTCAGAGAGAGGGAGACACAGAATTTGAAACAGGCTCCAGGCTCTGAGCTGTCAGCACAGAGCCCGACGCGGGGCTCGAACTCACGGACCGCGAGATCATGACCTGAGCTGAAGTTGGCCGCTTAACCGACTGAGCCACCCAGGCGCCCCAACCATTTTCTTCTGTAAACATCCAGAGATAGGCTATGCACAAACCATATTTCATTTTTGTTTTTTTTCTTTTTGTGCAAATGGTAGAACACTATGCCCATTGTCCTGAGCTAAGAATTCTTGGAATTTATTCCGTGTGAAGCATGTGGGACCACCTCTATTTTCTCATTGTTTTTAATGGATGCATATGGTTCTACTTTCTGGGTGAATCACAATTTGTATAGCCCTTTATTGTGTGTATTTAGATTATTTCCAGTCTTGTGTTACTACAGTGATTCAAAATAAATATCCTTGTATTTAAAAAAAGAAAGAAGGTAAAGAACCTGTCTTTTCTAGATACTCTGAGAATTCCCGTAAGAGTCTTTTTTGGCAGGGGGAGAGGTCTCTTCTTTAAAATAATGGGTACCTGGGTGGCTCAGTCGGTTGGGCGACAGACTTCCGCTCAGGTCATGATCTCCCAGTTCATGAGTCGAGCCCCACATTGGGCTCTGTGCTGACAGCTCAGAGCCTGGAGCCTGCTTCGGATTCTGTATCTTCCTCTCTCTCTGCCCCTCCCTGACTCATGCGCGCTCGCTCTCTCTCTCTCTCTCTCTCTCTCTGTCTCTCAGAAATAAATATTAAAAAAAAAAAAAATAAGGGGCACCTGGGTGGCTCGGTTGGGCATCCGACTTCGGCTCGGGTCGTGATCTCACAGTTTGTGGGTTTGAGCCCCACATCAGGCCCTGTGCTGACAGCTTGGAGCCTGGAGCCTGCTTTGGATTCTGTGTCTCCCTCTCCCTGTGCCCCTCCCCCACTCATGCTCTGTCTCTGTCTCTCTCAAAATCATCATAAACAAACATTTAAAAAATAAAATAAGAACTACAACACATTACAACATTGGTCATATGCCTGAAATTGTCTAAGTTGAATGGTTGTTAATGTCTCCATATCCCCATGATGCTGTTGGAGGACTTCACTCCTATTCTGCCAAAAGATAAAATTGGTGCCATCCTGAGCAGGCTGCTATGTCTGCTGAGAGAGAGAAGGTTAGTTCTAGTTTCACATGATCTTAAGGGAAAGAAAGCACTCTCCCTCCTAATCCTATCTAGAAGTAGACAAGGTATAAGTAAATAATAGTGTTAAATACTAGTATCCTTGAACCCAAATCTTCCTAATATGTGGTATGACTAATTTATACAGAAGGAACGTGAATGTAATAAAGAGTCTAAACAAGACTGAGTGCCCAAATCTGTATTGGCTGTCCTGGATTATTTCTCCTGGGATGGAATTCTACATAGGCTAGAGCCTTGTGGACCCAAAATTCCTGGTAAGGCTGGAGTATCTGGCAGGAGATTCTCCTGCTAACAGATGCTCTGGTGCCCAAGCCAGACCTCAGAGGTTCTGAAACCTCTCCAGAGACTGCTGTCAGAAGAGATGTGCAAACACATTGTGAGCTCTGTTTCTCCAGTGTCATACCAGGGTGCAGGTCTTCAGAGGATCACACCTGGCCACTGAGGTGTGCAATTCTCTGTGACTGCTGGATGCAGCTCTGTCACAGTGTTCTTGGCCCCCTAAGATTTCTGGTAGCTGAAGAACACTGTTTCCTTCTAGGACCTCCCACTCCATAAAGACCCCAGAATGTTTCAGGCCAATCCCTGACATAAGAAGGTGGCTTCAGGTTCATTACTCTGCTGCTTCCCAGCAGCTGCTTATTTATACTTACAAGAATCTGGATTTTTGATGTGTATTTGCAGTGTAGTAAAGCTGTTCTTGACACATAAACACCCAAGCCAGGTATCAGGAAACTATAGTCCCTGGGCCAAATCCAGCCAGAGGCCTATTTTTGTACCACCTGCCAGCTGAGAATGTTTTTTCACATTTTAAAAGGGCTGTGAAAGCAAAGAACATGTAACAGAGACCTATGTGACCCAAAAAGCTTAAAATATTTACTATCTGGCTTCTTACAGAAAAAGTTGGCCAACCTCTACCTACTCTTAAGTCCCTAGTTCTCTGGCAAGCAGCTATACCAACAGCTGGCTACTCTCTGAGACTGTGAAAAGAATAAAGTTTATTCTGAGGCCCTCCTATAAGAACAACCTCATTCATTCATCTTTCCGTTCAAGAAACTCTGTTGCATGTCAGCTGAGCACTAAACAGAGATAAAAAGGCATTGCTGATGCTTTTAGATGCTCTGCCAACCTTAGGAAGCAGAGCACACCTAACAAAGGGAGGCAGAGTTGCCCTCAATAATACCTACTCCCACATCCCGCAGAAAAACCTCCCACTTCCATACCCCTCTCAGCATTCCTCTGTTCTGCTTAAGGGCTGCCTAGTCCCTAACACCCAGAAAAATTTCAGCAGCAGCTTCCCAGCAAACCCCCATGGTCTGGTTCCCTGGCATTAAACCCTGGAGAACATCAGAATTGCCTTGTGATTTTTGGTTTTGTTTAAAGTATGTACACAAGCCTCACCCAATACCAACTGGAATCTCAAGAGGTAGACGCTAGAAATCTAGTTTTAATAAGTTTCCTAGGTGATTAGAATACAGCCACCCACCCAGTGTTCTGTAAACTAACCTCACAAACTACTGCTCAGGCCTTCTCTTTCCCATCTCATTGTAATGTGCCTGTCCTCATCCCTCTCCTGGTAATATTTCCTTGCAATTGGCGCTAAAGTTTATAGGAGCCTCCTGGAGACAGTGCCTTAACCCAAACACATGATTCCACTGTAGGCTTTGTGAACATGTAACATGTAATAAGGACAGCTGAAGAGCAGGGAATCTCGGGAGCTATCTGTCAGGCAGGCCTGGGTCATTAGATCCCAGGAGGCTTTCACATTGGCTGCTTCTTAGGTTTTCTCCTAGTTCCAGGAGAATTAGTGGAGAGCTCTATTTAAATGATCCCCAGAGAGCTTTTGACAAGAAGGCCCCAGCAACATTAACTATCACAGTTCTCGAAATTGAGGCCATAATTTGCAAAACTGCAACCCATAAAGAGGCCTAATACCTATTCTGCTGAGAATAGTCCTGGTGTAGGCAAGTCTGTTCTCCAAATAAAGAGCAGCAAAAGATCTGATGAAATCAAGCTGCTTCAGTCTGTAACTCAGAGGGTATGTTTACTTGTATTGATAAATTGTCTCAGCAAGATATCACTGAAGGTATTCTATTTAAATAGGAAGTTTTAAAAGAATGAAAGCTGTAGGAATATCTAGCCCAGCCCTTCCATTTTAAATTAGCATGTTGATTTAAAATGCTCCAGAGGAGCTGCCCCAGAAACCATGGACTCACTCTATATAATCAACACAGACCAAATTCTGTCATTATCAATCTCCAAGGTAATGCCCACTTTTGTATGAGTATTCTGTATCATATATTGATAGGAAAAGCTCACATGTTTCATTTGAAGGACACGTTTATTTATGGTTAACTGTTGTGGAGAGCCACAGAAATTTAAAATGTTTGTACAAGCTAGAATATTATTGCTGGTAGCCGGTATCTGCTTTTACAAGTCATGTGGATTACCTTGAGAATAACTTCTAGAGAGTGCTGGTTTAAACCAGAGTAATAGTTAAACAAAGTACCTATTCTGTAGATTAGACATTAAAATTCTCTAGACTATTCACTTTCTGCCAAATCAGTGTAGAAATTTAATAATTACTTAAATTCCATAGAAGAGCTAATGTGTAAGTAAAAGACTTTTATCAAGAGAAGGCTCTAAGATGTCTGTTTCAATTGTTAAAAATTCAAGGTGTAACCAACTGTGATTTGTCCCATTATAATACCAATTACCTATAATAAAGGTCCCATTTAATTTTGAATTTTACTTTTAGGAATGATTTTATTCAGCTTCTGCCCTTACAATAGCAAAATGATGGATTTGACTTTCCCTTCCGCTTTCCTTTCCTACCTTACCTGCACACCTGAGTGCTATTTTAATGATATGCTTGAAGGGCCCAAGCAGAGATGTCCAAAGGAGGCAGATTAAAGTCCAGACTCCTGAGAATTCGAAGTAGAGGCTTTTCTCAGCCAGGAGGGAAGTCCATGTGAACTGCAAGAATAGACATCCTCTAGGCTGTCCTACCTATCCAGCAGCTAGTTGCATTTGTATGTGATTTTCAGAACATAATTTCCTTTCCCTTCATGGTAGCCTCAGGGCTGTTGGGGAACAAGATGTTTTTCACACATTAGAGAAAGTTCCCTGGGCTGTCAGAGAATAATTAATTGCTTCTCGTTGGCTGTTCTTCCTCACTTAGCTGAAGTATTTTGAGAACTTCATTATGCAACTAAATAACCATGGCTGCACTTCTGGTATAGTAAGACCACCTGAATAATAGGTCTGGTCATGAAGACCTCCACAGCTCAAGATATATGCCAGTTCTAGTCTATCATGTTTCATGCATAGGAGATACTAAGACACTTGCATAATCAGAAAGGTAGTCTGTGCAGAAAATGAGCCATCATCATGTATCTGACCAAACCAGAAAGCTTACTTGCTAACCAAAAACAATATCTGTTTATTTCATTGTGATTCCAAGTAATGAACATTTTCAGATTTTTCAGTTTTGCTAAGAACTGAGGTAGAAAGAATGTTTTGAATTGGCTTACTTTGCAAGTTAATCTTTCCATCACCTCTCAGTTGAGTTCTTCAGGCTGTTAGCACATCTTCACTTTGACCTTACATGTTTTCCTATACCATTTTTTTCCCTTTGAAGATTTTTTTCCCCAGGACTTTACATTGTTGTTGTTGTGGTTGTCATCGTGGTTGTTGTTTTGAAAGTCAAAATACCTTCTTTAGAATGTATGAATAAAATTGGTCATGTTACAAACTTAGAAGCTTAGAGCAGCCCAAATGAGCTCTTCTTATACATGAATAGACAATCCCCTTACCCTAAAAAAAAGGCAGATGTGGTCATTTCTTAGGTCATTTCGGCTTGCAGTTTGGGCTTCACCTGCCCAAGTCTCGAGCAGCAGATATTGGCAAAGTGGGCAGAAGTCAGAGAGAAGCAAAGAGCATAACAGATTGTTACCCCAGTGCTTTAGCACCTGTGCTTCTGGAAAGTCATCTGCTCCCAGAGCACTTGCAACACAAAGAAGAAAAAAAAATGACAGTCCAGTGACCTGGGTCTGGCATTCCAGAAAGGGATGGGATTTGGAGCTAAGCCTCCAGAAGGAAAAAGTAGTGTATCCTCTAGTCAGACTCAGAAGGGTTGCAAGTTGAAAAAGAAAACCCGTAAAGGAAAAAGGAAACCACTTTTTTTTTTTTGGAGGGAAAGGAGGAGTGATTAGAGTTAAATAGTAGACATAATACAATAAACGTTATTCCTGTTGATTCTAAAAATCTTCCCCCTTTGGAAGGTTTAGATTTCAGCTATTCTCCTGGAAGATAGAGAGACTGAGTAGTCACCTGTAATACAAGAGAAGATTCTCTGCCTCAGCTTTTCCCACCCTGGACAAACTGTGATGAACACCTTTAGAAATTAGACTTAGAGAGCACCTGACTAACCAACAGAGTGCTGCCGCACTGATATCAGTAGAATGTCCACCGTTATTAACCAAGCTTGCAATGCTCTGAGCACCCACCTCAACACTGGAGGATCCAAATGCTAGCCTGGTCCTCCGTACAAACGGGGCAGTGTGGCTCCTATGGTCTTGAAGACATGACATTTCTCTCCCCATAGGTGATATCCGCAATGACCTGTACCTAACCTTGGAGAAGGGGGATTTCGAGAGAGGGGGAAAGAGTGTACAAAAGAATATTGAAGTGACCATGTATGTGCTTTACGCAGATGGAGAAATACTGAAGGTAAGACTTGCCAGTCAGTTGGGAAAGGAGGCTAATCCTGTAATAATTTTAATGAGTCTATGGACTTTATTCAGAGACCCATTCATCAAGCAGACTGCACTCACATCACCACATATGCATTCTTCTCTGCCTTTTCTTCAAGGAAACCCTGCAGTATGCTTTGATAATGACTTCCAGTGTCACACAGCCTTTTTAGAAATTCTTCCCAGTCTGACCTCAATCCTTCCTGCTCCAATTTAGACCTATTCCCTCTAGTTGTGTCCTACATGTTACTTTTTCTGCCATTCTGTCTAGCATCAAGCTACCTACTTTTGGCAACTGTTATTAGGTCCCACTCTTTTTGTTCCTTAAGCTAATGAAAGCTAAAAAAAAGTTTCTCTTTGGTCAGGAGTAGGACTTAGGCACTCACTGGCTGGTACCAAGTTATGTGACAAGGAACAGCAGACTCAGGCTGTAAAAGATTATTTCCAGCCAATGCCAGTACAAGGATGCAAGTGTATCTTCTGTCACTCTTCATTCAAAGTGAAGACCTGGAGTGCTGTTTTTCCATTGTCAGTATGTCAGATTTCCCTCAGTCATGTCATGGTGAAGTCCCTGGCAAATAACAAGGCATCATTTGCACAGCACTTGACAGAAGGCAAATCACTCTTTTATAGACCTCCTCCTATATGTTGACAATAGCCTTGTGAGGTAGGCAGAGCAGGAGTGGTCATCCACATTTTACAGAAGTAAATAGGTAAAATTAGTCAAAATCATCCCCCAAAGCTAGAAATAAATGGAGGATATTGTTTAATTGGTGGTAGAAGCACTGATTTTTGTTTCATTTTTAAAAGCCCATCTCGAAGACTAAGGCGTGTCCATTGTTGGCATGGATAATGCCAAGGTCAGCAGAGCTGTCAGCTGCTCAGACCACCCTTGTGCAGATAGGGAGCTGCTCCTGATTGTATTGCCTGAAACTTCCTGTCTTCCAGGAAGATGGGACTACATCTTCATGGCAATATCTGAAAACAGGAGGTCAAATTAAATCTGGTCTGCCTTGTCTATATCCAAAGACAGTCAGCCAAGGGCAACCTAAAATGCCAGTGCAACATTGGGGTAAGGAAGATTAGAAAACAGGCTCTCTCCACTTTATAAATTAGTTCATTTTCTGATCAGGTAAAGTGCCATATACAGTTGACTTCTCCTGTGGAGTTCATTGTTTCCTTTCTTAATGAGGATGAAGAACCTATCTTCGTGGTTCACTTACACTGTTCAGCTGCCCTCCAGTTTATTGAGCAGCGTGTGTGGTTACTTTTGCCCCACGGAAAAGAAGGAGCATTGTTGACTGCTGATTCCTTATGCCATCTACACAGTTGTTTCCAAAAGTATTGAGTTTAAGTCAAATGAATTTTCTCATCTTGTAGATTTGGCCTGGTGGGAAAATAAGACTTGCACAAAGGAGAAAGTGTCCTAGTGACAGAGAAATCCAGGGGCTTCCTCCAGCAAGATCACACTTTATTTTGCTTCTCTCTTCCAGGATTGTATAAGCTTGGGTTCAGGAGAGCCAAACAGGAGTTCCTACCACTCCTTTGTCCTCTACCACAGTAATAGTCCTCGCTGGGGAGAAATTATCAAATTGCCCATCCCCATTGACCGGTTCCGGGGCTCCCACCTGCGCTTCGAGTTCAGACATTGTTCCAGTGAGTGAGACTTCTCTCCACATTCCTTGGAAGATATGAATGTTCTATTGTCTCAGAGTTCTTTCCTCAGAAAGAGAATTAAGAGGGTTCTTATTGTTGGGGCAATAAAATGAGTTCTGAATAAATGGGTACTCAGAGATGGGGTGTCAACAGAGGCTGTTCTGTGTACAGTGACTCAAAACCAGAAAAGGTCTGGTACTCGTCCTTCTTTGTGTCTGGTCCAGACACTGGATAATTACCAGTATTATCCTCCTTTGGATGTCTCCTGTGTACATATTAAACTGTTCCTTAAAGAGCCTCTGATTTATCAAGACTAGCAATCTAGTTTCTATTTGGGTCTAGATAGCCTGTGTACCTTGGGATATAAGTGGAAATTCAGTCTAGTACATTTATCATCATTCCTGCAGTCAGGTATGTACCTAATTAATGAAAGCAAGGGACAAAGAAGTAAAAAATGTAGGTGATAAGCACAAGGGGAATTTCTGTTAAAACGCAAAGTGAAGGGCAAAAACAACTAACACTTAGCTCTGGTTGCAGCAAAGGACAAAGGGGAAAAGAAACTCTTTGGCTTTGCATTCTCACCCCTGATGCGGGATGATGGCACCACTCTCTCAGATGACATCCATGAGCTCTATGTGTACAAGGTATGGAGCCTGGCTGTCTCTCATCTCAACTTTCACACTCCTGAAGCCACTCTCACATATGGTTCTGAGTTAGGTGGCTTTCAGTGGGCAGGCCAAAGGATCCAGGGTAGTGCGCTGGTAGATGACAGCAGGACAGCTGTGGGCAGGCTTTTGTCATGTAACTACAGTGACCTTCCTCCCACAAGTAATGCCAGCAGGCCCTTTGTCCCTCACCTCCCACTCCACAAGTAATGGAAGTCTATTACCAACTCCTCTGTGCCATTAGCTAGTACATTCAGAGACCTGCCATTTGAGATCATGGTTTTGTCAGCTATCACAGCATGGCTGCCACCCAAAGTTGCCTGCACAGCAGATGGAGGCCACCTGCCCCACCATGTTCTCTCTAAAAGGCATGTGAGCCAAATGGGGAGTTTCTGAACAGAAAGCACTCTTCTAAGAGGACCTGAGGCCCAAGATCTAGCCTCAGGAAGATGAGAGCAAATATCAACATTGAAAAATCTGTGACCTGAGTTTTCCACATGTCATGGTTCAGGAAACATTCTGTGTTCTCTACTTTTGCCTGCAGTGTGATGAGAATAGCACGTTTAACAACCATGCTCTGTACCTGGGCTTGCCCTGCTGCAAAGAGGACTACAATGGCTGCCCTAACATCCCCTCCAGCCTCATCTTCCAGCGCAGCACCAAAGAGTCTTTCTTCATTTCCACACAGCTCTCCTCCACCAAACTCACCCAGAATGGTAGGTGGTGGTACCTACAGGGTGCTGCGCTCCCTGTCCTCAGTGACTGGTTCCATGTTGCTGATACATGCTAAGGGAAACAGAAGTCAATTGCTTTTTCATGCCACAATGAGGGCATTCTTTTCATCTGAAGTTGAAGGAACCACTTGGTAATAGCAACCTGTAAGATTTCCCATGGTTTTATTAGCTCCAGAATGCACCTCCAGATTTCACAGATGTGTCTTTGGCCTTGATATCAGCACTAAAGAGTCTATTGTAATGTTAACAGCTATTTCTCTTCCCCCAGATTCCACCTGTCCTTGGCAGGGAAAGTCTGGGTTTTGCTTGTCCTTGGCATAGCCAGTGTTCACTACTTTTGGGCTTGCTTTGTAGTGGACCTCCTTGCTCTGCTGAAATGGAAGGCTTTTCCAGACCGGATCATGGACATACTAGGGCGGCTGCGGCATGTCAGTGGAGAAGAAATTGTTAAGGTATGCCTTCCTATAATTCATAGATGCTACCTAAGTAAGAATCTGGGCAGAAGGTCTTACTTCACCTTGATTTCTACCAGTATACCTCTAAGACCATTTCTCAAAATATAATTAGTGAGTAGGACTAGAGTTATTTTTCTTTTTATTTTTTTTCAGTTAGCTTCTTTTTTAAAAGTAAGTATGACATCAGGTTTATTACCTTTTAGAAACTAAGTTATAAACCCTATTTTCTGACTTTTTTTTCTTCCTAGAAAGTAAAATGATAATTAGAAACATACCCAGTGCTTTGTGCTGCCTCCTCTTCCTTCCTTAGGTCTCTTTCTCATTTTCCTTATCTGTAACCCTTTTACCACAAACCTGGCCTGAAGTCTTTCTGGCCGTACTCACTTGATTATCTAGAAGAACTCTAAATACTCTCCATTAACTTGTAGCTGCTGCTTTTGCCCAGTCTCTCACTTACAGTCCATACCAGAGACCTTTCCCTACTCCCTGCCTCAACTGCTTTCTCTAGATACCTTTGTGACATTTCCCATCTGTGGCCCCGTCAGACTGACAGCAACACTACAAGTCCCCTGTTGTCTTCTGTAAGGCTTCTCTGCATTGCACAGAGTGTTTGCCCACCTGGCACCTCCTGATGGTGAAAGTGCTGCAGGTGGATTCTGCACAATGGACTGAAGTCTGCTGAGGAAAGTGGAGGTGCTTTTGATGATGAGCAAGAGCAGTGGAATGTAGAATGGACACTAAGTGTCAAGAAGACAACTTGTCATCAGTGAGCATTGCTCTGTCATTATAATTATCAAATCAATTAGCACAGATACCCTATCTGTACTTTCATTTTATAGCTCCATTGACTCAGTTAGACACAACATGCTGTCTCCAAATAAGAAACAATTTTAAAGTCTGTACAAAAGAAGTTTTGTCTGAATTTTGTTTAAATCAATTAGAGTATCATAAATTTTAAAAGGAACTCTTAACCAAGCTAATACTAGTTTTTGAAACTTAAGATCAGTTTATTCTCAGGGCATATTTTTCTTCTAAACATATCCAATATTGCACTGTATATTAACTAACATATAAAAATAAACATATTTAAAATATCAATTAGCAGACAAGGTATTAAGAGAAGTGTATGATTTTTTTTTTGAGAGAGTAAGTGAGCATGAGTGGGAGTGGGGGTAGGGGCAGGGGAAGAGAGAGAATCTTAAGCAGGCTCCACGCCCAGCATGGAGCCCAACACAGGGCTCAATCTCATGACCCTGAGATCAGGACTTAAGTAGATGTCAAGAGTCAGACACTTAACCTAGTGAGCCACCCAGGCACCCCAAAGTCTGATCTTTTTGAGGCTGAGTAGTGTTGTATTTCCAGTAAGAGACTATCTTATCAGCATATCTGCTTTTAGCATCAATAATTGATCTCAAACCACCAGAAGAGAGTGTGAAAAGAATGTGCCAGCATTTTTAAATATTATTTTTTACTTTTTATTAGACTATTTCAAATATACACAAAAGTAAAATGGTATAAAGAACCCTACATGTATCTATCACCTAGCACCAGCAGTCATCACCCTATGGCCAATCCTGCCCATCAACGCTGCCATCCAAACCTTCCACCTTAGACTTGTTTTAAAGTAAGTTGTAACTTGGCAGTGAGAAAGAATGAAATCATGCCATTTGCAGCAATATGTGAATAAAACTGGAAGGTATTACGCTGAATGAAATAAGTCAGTCAGAAAAAGACAGATATCATATGTTTTCACTCATATGTGGATCTTGAGAAACTTAACAGAAGACCGTGGGGGAAGGGAAGGAGAGAAAAATAGTTACAAACAGAGAGGGAGGGAGGCAAGCCACAAGAGACTCTTAAATACAGAGAACAAACTGAGGGTGGATGGGGGGGGTGGGGAGAGAGGAATATGGGTGATGGGCATTGAGGAGGGCACCTGTTGGGATGAGCACTGGGTATTGTACGTAAGTGATGAACCATGGGAATCTACCCCAAAAACCAAGAGCACACTTTACACACTGTATGTTAGCCAATTTGACAATAAATTATATTAAATTTAACAATAAAAAATAAACAAATAAAATAAACATTGTATCATTCAATTGCCTTTTGACCACAGAATGTTAGACTTTATTTTGGAAGAAGACTGTCAGTATCCTTGAGTATTATTCTCTCCCTTGGATTTTGTATCTTAGAAAGAAAAAGGCACATGTTAAAAAACAAAAACAAAATGGTACTTCTTTTACCCTCATTGACAGACCTCAGCAACAGCTTTCTCCCTTCTCCCAGAATACTGATTTCTAGACCAAAACATGGTTTCTATAGTTAAGACCTAGCCTGCCACACCCTCATTCAAATGTCCTCTAAAGAGTTAGGCCACAATAAAGAGTGAGGGACTCCTAAACTCTTTGGGGTCCCAGGAGAGTGAACTCTTTTTCTCAAAATGAATTTGGCATCAGAATCACTTAGATTGACTCTATTTCAAAATTACAATTCTACATGGATGTCCTGTTTTTTTTGTTTTGTTTTGTTTTGTTTTGTTTTGTTTTTCAACGTTTATTTATTTTTGGGACAGAGAGACAGAGCATGAATGGGGGAGGGGCAGAGAGAGAGGGAGACACAGAATCAGAAACAGGCTCCAGGCTCTGAGCCATCAGCCCAGAGCCTGACGCGGGGCTCAAACTCACGGACCGCGAGATCGTGACCTGGCTGAAGTCGGACGCTTAACCGACTGCGCCACCCAGGCGCCCCGGATGTCCTGTTTTTTTAAGTGACCGTTCTTTCCATAGAAATTTTGCACTTACCCAAGAGAAAGAGCCTCTCCAAATATCTCTCAGGGCCCTTAGCTAGGTGGAGGTGGGATCCTAGATTAGTTTAGTTTAAGTGGTGATTTGAGATCTTAAGAGATCTTTGAGTTTGTTTATTGGGAGATGAGTTCATTGGTGTATGGAAGTTTGACCATGTGTTCAAGGTCCTAAGATCTGAGCCCTCTGGTTTTTATGTTGCAGTTTCTGCAGGACATCTTAGATACACTCTTTGTGATTTTGGATGATAATACAGAGAAATATGGCCTGTTGGTGTTTCAGTCTTTGGTAAGTCTCACCCCTCCCAACTTTTCATTTTTATTTATTATTTCTGTCATATGTTTTTAAAAATCCAAGGGAAGCAGTTTATTAGAGTGAGTCAGTATAACATCTATGCAGATGTTTCCAATAGAAAAGTGGCTGAGGAGTGTCACCCAAGGAAGACCAACCAACCTACCAACCGGGCAGATCCCTACAGCATCAAATTTGAAGAATTCAGCATGGCCAGGTCCGGGCCTCAGTAGTTTTGATACCTCAGTCTCATCACTGTTGCAGAGTTGCCTAGCCCCTGAAATAGAGACCTACACCAATAAAAGTCTTGGAGACTGATATAGGAAACCAGATGACCTGTTTTTTCACCTACAAAAATAGGGTATAATGGCCAGGAAGAGCAGAGTCTCATCTGTGATGGTCACACTCTCTCCCTTTGGGCAGTTGTTTGGGAACCCAAATCTCTGTAGGTTGCTTAGTGAGAATGGACAGTGATTTGAATGTTCAGTGCATTTTGCTTAATATATCCTGTCCTATAGGAGTGCTGTATATTCAAGAACCATATACTGTAAGTCTACCTGATAGATGAGGAGCAGAAGCGAGAGTTAAAATGGCACTTGCGTAGATTGCCCCTCTGGCTTTTCTTCCTTGCTTTCCTGGCCAGCCAGCCCCATTTCGGAAGGGCACAGCCTTTCATACGTTGATCTGTCTCAGAGGACAATCTTTTTTTTTTTTTTTTGTCTCTTTTCCAAATTTTTTGAGACACCTTAGAATTTATGCCACCTTACACAGGTATCGCTTTGCCTTTTCCTAGTCTGTATTGTGTCATCCAGCATTATTATGAAGAGAGAGGCTCAGAGTAACACTAGCACAAACAGATGAGTCCCAAGTCCAGACTGGGTGGCCAGGGGCTGTGGGAATAGAGCAGACAAGACAGAAATACAGGTACAGAATAGAAACCTTACGTTCTCTGCCCATGGAAAACACTAGAGAAAATACTGACGGTTTGTCATTTCTTGAAGAAGCAAGAGTTCTGTTTCCTGCTGGGGATAAGTCCAGGGTCTCCAGTGAACTGTAGTACCCTACATCTCCTTCAGGTATTCATCATCAACTTGCTCAGAGACATCAAGTATTTCCACTTCCGGCCTGTAATGGACACATACATCCAGAAGCACTTTGCTGGAGCCCTGGCGTACAAGTAAGTTCCATTTAGCATCATCATTAGGATTTGTGTTTGAATAGAAGGACAGGCTTAAAAAAGGTTCCATGACAACCACCATTCATTCAGCTGACATTTTTTTTAAATTTTTTTTTTTAACATTTATTTATTTTTGGGACAGAGAGAGACAGAGCATGAACGGGGGAGGGGCAGAGAGAGAGGGAGACACAGAATCGGAAGCAGGCTCCAAGCTCCGAGCCATCAGCCCAGAGCCCGACGCGGGGCTCGAACTCACGAACCGCGAGATTGTGACCTGAGCTGAAGTCGGATGCTTAACCGACTGAGACACCCAGGCGCCCCCAGCTGACATTTTTTTAACTTCATTTTTTTCTAATTCTGATAAAATACACATAATATAAAATAATACCATTTAACTAAAAAAAAAATTTAATGCTTATTTATTTTTGAGAGACATAGAGAGACAGATTGGGAGTGAAGGAGGGGCAGAGAGAAAGAAGGAGACACAGAATCAGAAGCAGGCTCCAGGCTTTGAGCTGTCAACACATCCTGATGCAGGGCTCAAACCCACGGACCCCGCACAAGATCATCACCTAAGCCGAAGTCAGACGATTAACCAAATGAGCCACCCAGGCGCCCCCCCCCCATTTTAACTATTTTTAAGTGTACAGCTCAGTGGCATTAAGTATGTCCACATTGTTGTACAACCATCACCACCATCTATCTCAAGAACTATTTTCATCTTGCAAAACTGAAATTCTGTACCCCTTAAATAGTAACTCCCCATCACCTCCACCGTCCCTTAGCAACCTCCATTGTTATACTTTCTCTTTTAATTTGCTTATTCTAGGGGCGCCTGGGTGGCGCAGTCGGTTAAGCGTCCGGCTTCAGCCAGGTCACGATCTCGCGGTCCGGGAGTTCGAGCCCCGCGTCAGGCTCTGGGCTGATGGCTCAGAGCCTGGAGCCTGTTTCCGATTCTGTGTCTCCCTCTCTCTCTGCCCCTCGCCCGTTCATGCTCTGTCTCTCTCTGTCCCAAAAATAAATAAACGTTGAAAAAAAAAATTAATTAATTTGCTTATTCTAGGAACTTCATGTAAATTGAGTCATACAATATTTATCTTTTTGTGTCTGGTTTATTTCACTTACCATGTCTTCAAGTTCCATCTATGTTGTAGCATATGTCAGAATTGCCTTCCTTTTAAAGGCTGAATAATGTTACGTTGTATGTATGTACCACATTCTGTTTATCCACTCATCCATCAATGAATACTTGGGTTGCTCTCACCTTTTAGTTATTGTGAATAATGCTGCTATGAACATGGGTATACAAATATCTCTTAAAGACTGATTTCATTTCTCTTGGGTATATACCCAGAGGTGGGATTGACCACTATACTCTTTTCCACAGCAGTGGCTGCAGCATTTTACATTCCTGCCAGCAGTGTTCAAGAGTTCCAGTTTCTCCACATCCTCAAGCAAAGACTTTTTATTTTTTGTTGTGTTTGGAGAGGGATTTTTTTTTTTTTAGAGTCATCATGCTAACTGGTGTGAAGTGGTATCTCATTGTGGTTTTGATTTGCATTTTCCTAATGATTAATGATGCAGAGCATCTCTTCATGTATTTATTGACCATTTGCATATCTTCGTTGGAGAAAATTTATTCAAGTCCTTTGCCCGTTTTTTAAAAATGTTTGTTTGTTTATTTATTTATTTACTAATTTATTTATTTTGAGGGGGATGCACAGAGAGGGAGGGAAAGAGAGAGAATCCAAGCAGGCTCCACGCCCAGGGCAGAGCCCAGTGCAGGGCTCAATCTCATGACTGCAAGATCATGACCTAAACCAATTTGAAGTGTCAGAAACTCAACCAACTGAGCCACCAGGCACCCCTCCTTTGCCCATTTTTTAATCAGGTTGTTTGGTTTTTTACGTGCTGTTTTTCCAGTTCTATGTTGAGTGGAAGTAGAAAAAGAAGGCATCCTTATTCCTGATCTTAGAGGAACAATTTTCTTTCACTGTTGAGTAGGATATTGGTTGTGGTCTTTCAGCTGACATTTTAAACCATAGTTTACTACACAATTGTCATTTTTTTCCTTCCAAGAACTGGCAGCAAACCTACTAAAAGTAAGTCTTGCTTTTTCATTGAGAAACATGAATAGCTAAAAATGGCACCAACATGGGGCACCTGGGTGGCTTGGTTGGTTAATCATCCGACTTCGGCTCAGGTCACGATCTCACGGTCCCTGAGTTTGAGCCCTGCGTCTGGCTCTGTGCTGGCAGCTTGGAGCCTGGAGCCTGTTTCGGATTCTGTGTCTCCCTCTCTCTCTGCTCCTCCCCTGTTCATGCTCTGTCTCTCTCTGTCTCAAAAATAAATAAACATTAAAAAAAATTTTTTTTAATTAAAAAAATAAAAATGGCACCAACAATAAATGTCAAAGAAATAAAAAACTATTGATAAAAGATATAATATAAATGGTTAACATGGAAAACAGAAGTTATCTAAAACCATTAAGGCAATTTAAAATTGCCTCATTTTCTTCTATAGAATTAGCACAATTTTTGAAAATATATATAAAACCAACAGGTGACGAGGCTGTAGAGTCACTGGAACTCTGACACTTTGATATCACTCTGTAGAGTGGGCACTTGCTGTAGAGCGAGCAAGGAGAGGCACATAGGACCGTATACCTTTATCCAGAATCTGCTACTTACTAGTTATTGTTGTATGTTCTGGAGACATAGAAATTTTAGACAAAACAAAATTACAGGTGAAGTCTAGGACTTTAGGAAAACTTTCTTATCAAAGAAAAATGTGTGTCAGGGAAAGAGAGAAAGAATGATTATAATTGCTAATTAAAATGTGGCAACTCTACAGACGAGGCATGTTGTATGGTCTCAGATGATCTGAAGATTTCACATTTGTAACAGATCCATCACTCCATTCTGCCTCATAAGCAGTATATTTATTTTTCCTGTGTGGCAAATTCAGGGCTGCAAAAATTTCAAACTGCATTGCTTTTGAGTTAAAGTGGGGTTTCTGGAACTGTTCTCTTTCCCAGGGAGCTCATTCGCTGTTTGAAGTGGTACATGGACTGCTCAGCAGAACTGATTCGACAGGACCACATTCAGGAAGCCATGAGGGTAATGTACTGAGCTCACTGTACATAAAGGGCCCACCCCTGCTGTTGTTTGTCAGTAATTTCAATGGTTTAGTGTGCAGAACAAGTGTCGACATCCCAGTACACTGGCCTGCTTTCAGGAATGCCTTGGACCACATAATTCCCCATTGTCCATCTTAATTTTGCCCCAGACCTTTATTCCTAACAGTGTTACCTTAAAGCAGAAAGGAGGGATGATGTACATGCAACTCCTGGCCATCCTTCCTGACTGGTTTTGCCAGCAGCATCCATCTCTGCTTCCACTGGCCAAAGCATCATATCTCCTTCTAAACCAATGTTGGTGGCAACATTGATTAGACTTAAGATCTTCCAACTTTTCCTGTCTTCAGTGGTTACTAAACATTGTTTTTTAGAACTGTTTTAAGTAAAAAGAGCTGATTGGATGCACTGTATATGGATACATTAAGAAGATAATCTTAAAACCTTGACCTTTGGAAGAAACCGGAGTCCCCCATGGCAGCACTCCTGCATGGACAGGTTCCGAGATAAGGCAGCCTTTTGCATTTCTGGGCAGCTCCAGTTTTCAGGGGACCATCGTCATTGTGAGTTAACTTCACTTTCTGGTAACTTCTTTTCATGGTACTTCTGTGGAGACCCACTGAGAGAATGTTGATTTCTCTTTTGCTCAACAGTTCTCAATATAGCTTTTTAAAGAAAGTTGCCATATCCCTTGGGAACTCACACCAAGTTCATGCTTTCTCCCTTTCCGCCCCTACATTTTCTTGTTCTTGAGTTATTTTTTTTAGTTGCTTTTTAACCATGTCTTTCCCACCCTTTCCAGTTAGTAATAAAAGAAGAGTGGCAACAAAGTAGTTCTGCTTTTTCTCTGTCCTCTTTTAATTTCACATCATTTGCTCTGAGTACCATTGGGCCTGTGATTTTGTTGTTCTTGTCCACATGCTAACAGGTGAGACAGGTGCTTCCTTAAACATTACCAGACTGAAGAAGCAAAATAAAATCATAGGTCTGTGTTTCCCCTGCCTCTTCTCCGTATGTTCTGTAAAAATGTAAGGCCATAACTATTATTTCTGTCCTTCTTCATATAATACCTGTCTACAAAGCAGTCAGCATCTGTTGTGGATGCCAAGATGCAAAGAAGAATAAGACAGACCTCTTGCCTTGAAGAACACATCCCCACTGAAGCATGCTCAAACACAGGTGTAGAGCAGAGTTCTGAGTGTGATGTGGGGACAGAGCCTATATTCTGTTCTTCTTTAAACCCAGTACCTGGCAGCTGCCTCAGACAATATTTGAGGGGATAAAAGTTGAGTTAAATGCAAAAGATTCTATGTGAGTCCCTAAATTAATTGCTCAGGATACTGGAGAAAGCATCACAGAAGTTGTTTTCTCCTAACAATCAGTCATTCAGTCATTCCGTCAAGTCAGTGTTACTTGATACCTGCCATGTGTCAGACACCGTAGTAGACACTGGAGATTCAGCAGGGGCCCAAGCAGAAAAGGCTGTGCTTTCATAGCACTTCCATCCAAGTGGAGGAGAGACAGACAATAAATACACAAATTAAGTGGGGAAAAAAACTTGATAAGTAAGAACTATGAAGGAAATTTACTTCAGATCAAAATTTTAGGGAAAGTTTGTCTGAGGAGGTGACCTCTGGGCTGAAATCGATGTGAAGAGCTGGGGGATGAGCATTCCAGACAGGAAACAGCATGTTTAAAAGCCTAGGTGGGAAACAACATGAGTTTTCAAGCAACCAAAAAATAGCTGATGTGACCAAAGCAGGGAATCAATTTCAAACATTAAATTGGATGTGTGAAGTGATAGAAAGGAAGAAGTGCTGGTTCCAAAGAATCTGGCTAGATCAGCTGAGTTGATATCAGGGTTACTTAGGAAGATGCAGAATTCTGGGAGAAGATCAGGTTTGGGTGGAAAGAAAGAAGATATCCATTTGGGGGAGCACTTTTCTGAGGTACTTTCATACTTATTCTTACCGCTGCAAACCTGTTTGAATGGCCTCTCATACTAATGCATCCAGTACTAAGGTTTTATCAGGTCATTTCCCCTTCTTCTTCAAGTTTTAGTTGACAAGTCCTCTTGACCAAACCAGTAAATCTCTAATCAGTCCTGTTTTCATCCTTCACAGGATGCGTATGGTCCTGGCCTAGCACCTCTCAGTCTGGTATGATAAAATGTGGACCAGGAAACCTCTTCTTACTCTTGATTCAATACATGCTGCCACTCATTCGCATCTCTTCCTTTCACTTTCAAAGTCGTGGCCTTTCTAAGAAAGTTTGACCACTAAGGAATATGAAAATAAAGAGTCTTTCGTTTTCTTACTTGGTTATTTTGTTTGTCCCTTGTGAATGACCTGTAGGAGGTATCTTTGACAGGTTTGAGTTTGGTATTTGGCAAGATATTCTAAAAAGACAGCACACTTTTCACTCGTGAGCTATCTCAGGTCCCCCAGGGAACCATGGAGAGAAAAGAGCAGGCACAATGGATCTTCTTGGTGCTTGAAAGGTTGTAATAACTTTTAGGATCTCTTTTTCTTTCAGGCTTATTAACTTAAGTAGAAATGCACAGAGTGGCTGCTTCACCCACCATTAAGTGTTTCATTGTCTCCATGAAGTGTTGGGAGCACCCTTGAACTTTGAACAAACTCCATAGGCTCCACCACTCACCTCCTTCCTCACTGGCCCACCCTCTTCTCTTTCCCCGGTTCCATTAGTCAGAGGCAACTGGCCATCACCTGGTCCTTCCCACGCTGGTACTGACCATAAAAATCAAGAGGAGTGGGCAAGGGAAGTCAGGGGGTGATGGATGACTGGAAGTGGACTTATTTTTTATCCCTCATGCAGGTTTTCGCAGGGCCATCTTGGACGTTGTTTTATATTTTAAAATTTAATGAAGATACTAAGCTCTCAGGCCCAGGAAATGCAAGCAATTTTTCTGTCTGGTTCTGCCCTTCACTGTGAAACTAGTGGATGTTTCAAGCCATTCAATACACTCTTGTGTTAGCTGTTTCAAACTGGAAAAAGAAAACAGGTCATGAGGTACACATTTTCCCTTTTAAAATTAGAGTATGTAGCACACATCTCCCCGGTTCTTTTCAGACCAGGCATTAAAAGTCTGGAATGGAGGCTGTAGCATTTATGCTGCTGAGGCCACACACTTTAATTTTTTCTAATGCAATCTTCTGGTGCAAGGCTTGGAAGACATATTTTTCTAACCTAGCCATTCTACAATGCCTACTGAATTCTATATGGGCTGCAAAACAAAACAAAATGAGGTTTTGTTTTACCAAACCTTTTGATAGATACATAGGTCATGAAAGGTAGCTTGAGAATTGTTTTCTATTTTATATTTCAAGTAACTGAGCTCCATTTGTTTCATCCTTGGATAAGTTTCTCTCCCAATGTCTCTGCCTTCCCAGTGTCTGGGAAATCTGTGGCATTTCTTTGATTAGAAAGCATAGTCTTAGATCTTCAATCTGTTCTCTTAAAAGATAATTACTGTGCTCATAAGCATGGGCCAAGCTGTAAGGACTCCTCAGAATTAGATACTGCTCCCAAAATAAGTTATGGGAGCTTCATCTTCTGCATTGTTCAAAAATTGTCTGTGGGAAGGTGTCCGGGTTTGGAAGAGGATAGAGAGTGGGTGTGTCAGGTCCACCTGGGGCTGTGCAACCTGGGGCAAGTTTTCTCCAGAGTTAATGTCCAGTGAGAAGCCTGGCACCATGTCAGACCCCAGCTATATCTCAAAGGTGCAGAAGGCTCCTTAAGGACTTTTCCTTCTTGGAATAAATTTAAGAGAGGTTACATCATTGCTTTTGAAGCCTCTTATTTCCAGACCTGAAAAAAATACAAAGAAACTTCATTTTCTTTGGATCCTATATGGTCTTGAATTCAGCTGTTGTGGTTCCTCAGTCTGTGGTTCCTCAATTCCAGAACCACAGAAACAGTTGTAAATTAATTTGATGATTCCTCAGTAAGAAGACAGCTGCTGCTCAGTGACCAGTTGGACTTTGGAGATAAAATTAAAAAAAAAAAAAAAGTGCTTGTCTCCACAGTTGAAATTGTTCATCATCTGATTTGGGTATAGAATTTGCTGTTACTTTACCCTTTATTCCCTGCTGTGTTAGCTCTTGGCCATCTTTAACACCTCTCCATCCCTTTTACTTAGGCCTTGGAGTACCTTTTCAAGTTCATCGTGCAGTCCAGGATCCTGTACTCCCGAGCCACCTGTGGGATGGAAGAGGAGCAATTCCGGTCCAGCATCCAAGAACTTTTCCAGTCCATCCGGTTTGTGCTCAGTCTGGACAGCAGAAACTCAGAAACACTCCTTTTCACTCAGGTCTGTAAGCTGCAGGGAAATTTTGCTGCTGGATCCTTGTCTGTCTTAATGGCTGGTTTCTTTGTCCTCTGGCTTCTAGAGTTGAAGAAGCCCTGCCAGGCTCCTATGTGTTGGGTAAAGGGTGACTTGCAAGGAAATACCTAATAGAACAAAATGCTATTTTTACTTCAAAGTCAGCTATGCCCCAGCTACCAAATATAAGATAGCCCAGTGGCTTTAGGGTGGGGAAGAAGCACAACTTTATTCTCAGAAGGCTCTTTAATTTTTTTTTAATTTTTTTAACTTTGAGAGAGAGCAAGCACAACCAGGGGAGGAGCATGGAGGAGAGACAGAATCCCAAGCAGGCTCCATGCTACCAGCACACAGCCTGATGTGGGCCTCCAGCTCAGAACATTGAGATCATGCCCTGAGCCGAGATCAAGAGTCAGACGCTCAACCAGCTGAGCTACCCAGGCACCCCTCGGAAGCCCTCTTTAAACCAAATTTATTTAGTTACATACTTTTTGTCATTTATGAACATCTTATTTAAAGGGGATATTTAGAACATAATGGAGAATTTTATTTCCTAGTCACTGTTAATTTTTTTTAAAACTTTTTAAATAAACTTTAGTACTTGTCCATTCCAGAAGTTGAGTAAAATAGGCAGAAATAACTAGAAAACTTTGCTTAAGAATTAAGATTAGGGGCACTTGGGTGGCTCAGTCAGTGAAGAGTCCGACTTCGGCTCAGGTCATGATCTCACAGACTGTGGGTTGGAGCCCCACATCGGGCTCTGTGCTGACAGCTCAGAGCCTGGAGCCTGTTTTGGATTATGTGTCTCCCTCTCTCTCTCTGCCCCTCCCCTGCTCACACTCTGTCTTTCTCTCTCTCTCAAAAATAAACTTTAAAATTTTTTTTAAAGAATTAAGATAAAATTCTATTATAAATATCAGTGTGGGAAGGAAATTTGCTTCCTTATATTAGAAATGCCCAGTTAGCTAATCTGTTACCTTTTCCAAGTAGCTTCATCCTAGAAAGGATCCAAGATTGTGTTTATTACCCCAGTCACAAGGGGGTTATTTTCTTATACAAATAAATTCAGAATTTTATCTAATAGATTCCATTTCTTTGATTTTTTTGAAGCCAGTTATTATTCAAAACCTATCAGCAAAGATCAGACAGCCTCTCTCACGTCCATTCATTCAGTTGCTGCCAGGACTGTCATGAGTGCAAATATATGTTTAAATATCTCCTTTAAGATTAGAGTAGTCTGGGGGGCGCCTGGGTGGCTCAGTTGGTTAAGCATCCAACTCTTGATTTTGGCTCAGGTCATGATCCTACAGTTCATGAGATCGAGTCCTGAGTTGGGCTCTGTGCTGACAGTGCAGAGCCTGCTTGGGATTCTCTTTCTCCCTCTCTCGACCTCTCCCCTGCTCTCACTCACATTCTTTCTCTCTGGTTCATTCTCTCTCTCTCTCTCTCTCTCTCTCTCTCTCTCTCAAAATAAATGAACATTAAAAAAAAAAGATTAGAATAGTCTGCTTTTTTGTTTTCCACTTGACCCTATGTTGCCCCCATGCCAATTGCCTTTAAGCCCCTTGGACCAGAGAACAGGTGAGCAACTGTGAATGAAACTCTTTAAGTGAGGATTCTTCAAGGTCTCCAGGTGCCTTTGTAAGAAAGGCTCATTTGATGGTCTCTCCTCCAGAGTACTCCAAGCAACTCCTCTTCCTCCTTGTGTCTCTCCTCTAGCTCATTGGTTCTTGCCAACAAGGGCCCAGGACACCTACTCTTCCTTTCAGCATACAGAGATATGGGGAGCTCAGAGGTAGCTAGCAGAGCAGGGCAGATATGCTTTCTGAGAACTTGGCAATGCTTTGTACTGCATGGCATACTCCTATCTCATCAGGATAGTTCAGATTTAGTCTCAGCTTAGACCCATGTCAGGATCAGACCTGCTTCTTTGGTTCCAGGCTCATGTTTCATAAGTTTCAGAATTCTCAGCAAGTCTATGGTTCAGTCAGATTATGTCTTTGCTTCTGACCACTAGGAGATGTTAGGGTGCAAGGATCCTTCTGTTCTGGTGCATAAGTATGGGAAAGCTCACCATTTAAGAGAGCATTTACTATTTGCTTTTGATTATAAAGGACCTGCTTTTCCCCCTTTGTCTTTTGTATCTAACTGCTTATGACAGCATGTTTTTGTGCTTGTTCTAATCATTGTAAAAAAAATCTCTGATATTCCAGGGAGTTATAAATCTATAGATAGAATTCATGTAAGTTCTATTCTTGGGCCTGGCCTGAGCAGAATTCATGTAAGTTCTATTCTTGGGCCTGGCCTTAGCATAGACTGTAGAATGACAGACATGTTTCCCCATGGCATACATTTTTACTCACTCTAGGCCTGCTTGATAAAGCAGTCAAGGAAAACAGCCTCCCATTCACTACCTGCCACGCAGGAAAAGTACACTCTCATCTTCTCATCTCAAAGTGACATTTCATTACCCTTTGTGAATTCTAGGTTAATAATGTAAGAGTATTGAGAAGTGGAAAAGCTTTCTTCATGTTGCTTCCATGTAGACAAGAGAGAATGAGGACCAGCATTTATTGAAAGCCAATGATGTGCCAAGCACTCTAACTGGAAACTAACTTCATGCATCTAATTTTTTTCATGCCAATACCAGGAGATAAGTGATATCATCATCTTTATTTTATAGATAAGAAAACTGATATTAGGCAAATAACTCACCTAAGGTGATGCGACAGATAAGTAGTAAAGTTGAGATTTGAACTCATGTCTAATTCCAAAAGCCATTCTCTTTCACCTATACTACTCTGCCTGTAAAAGGCTCTTGAACTATTATCAGGTTATCATAAAGAGTCTACCTCATGGGTCTACCAGAGCCAAGATCCATGAAGAGAAGTCTCTGAACACACAGACTCCTGCCCATGCCCAAGGCCATCTAGGTTGCTGAACTCTATGCCAACATAATCATCAGTCGTCAAGAATTCATAGCTGACTAAATCCATACAGTCTCCATCCTTTTGGATTTACACTTGAGACTGCCAAGCATCACAGATGAAGGGTATCATTTATAAAGTCTTCAGATTTCATGGTTTCAGATAAATGTGTCCATCCTGGGGGAAATGGTCCAGCTCACAGAGCTGGATTGCTGGCTACAGGGCTGTGAATGGAGTTCAGCTCATGCTGCTTGGTGGTGCCCAGCTCTCTCTGCTATAGTTTCTTTGAGAGGTTCCTGGCTTGAATTTGAGACCAAAATTAGAAAGTCAAGTGTTTGATCATAGAGACAGACAAAAAATTTAAATCCATTTTGTAAACAAAATAGCTATGGCTGTTAAACCATATTGAGCTGATTTCTTTTTATATTCCCTTCTCTTGCCAGCAAATATGCTGGCAAGTTATGAAAGTTTCAAGTGACCTGGGCCCCAGCAAATTTTGTTTTGGTTTCCTTTGTACTCCTCCCTGTTCTATGCCCCAAGGGTGCTGTAGGGATGTGTGGAGTCAAAGGCCAGGGAGGAGCTCATGTGAGACAGGGGTGCTACAATGCCTTTTCAGCCTCTTGTATTATTATTGTCTGAGCATGTGAGAAAGACAGACAACAAACTCTGTGCTAACTGCAGCTTCACTTGCTTCTGCAGGCTGCACTCCTCAATTCTTTCCCAACCATCTTTGATGAGCTGCTGCAAATGTTCACCGTGCAGGAGGTGGCAGAGTTTGTAAGAGGGACTCTGGGGAGCATGCCCAGCACTGTGCACATTGGGCAGTCAATGGATGTGGTGAAGCTGCAGTCCATCGCCAGGACCGTGGATAGCCGCCTGTTTTCTTTCTCAGGTAAATCAAGTTGGGATGAGAATCAGACTCACCTTTCCTCCTTTCCAGGGTGTTGTCAAGTGGTAATCAAAGGATCAGTTTTATCAACCATCATGCAAGAAGCCTGTGGCCCTAAAAATTCAGAGTTTTGGGTAAACTCCATTAGATACTACAGCCAAGATCTAGGCCTACTGCCTCACTCATGATTTATCCCTAGGGACCCACACCCTGGGGCATGCCCATGAGGTGGCCTGTGGAGCAACTTCTAGGCCTACAAGCCTAGCCAGCTTACCCCACACCCAGCAAGATGGAAAGAAGGGGGAACAAGAGAGAAGGGGATCCCAATGGGGATAAGGATAAGTCAAGGAAATAAGAGAGATCTTGAAAGGGGGCCCTGAGGACCAACTGTGTTTTCTTTTTTCCTTATCTCACCAGTCACATAGATTCCCTTCCTGTCTTTGAAAGACAGAGATGGACAGTGAGCCTTCCATACTCCCTAAGAGGTCAAGACAGACTAACAAATGATCAAGATCCCAGATTGCCTTTCAGAAAGAACCTGCAGATTCACACCTGAAACCACATTCAAGAGATCATCCTGGCAGTGGTACCAAATATTCAGTGGCCAAATGTTACGATCAATATGAAACTGATCCTTTAAATGGAATGTTACAATCAGAATAAATTTCTAGGGCACAGGAATAAATCTGAAATTCGAGAAAAACAATTATTATTAGAATTTTTATAACTATAATTTTTGGTAATAAAAATTTTTTAATTGGACTTTTAAAGTATATGAACAGTAATTTCTCAACCAAGTGCTACACATAATTGCAATACTAAATAAATGTTTCCTTTAACTTAACTCTGCCAATGTAAGGTATTATTCATGGCAAAGCTGCAACCAGGAGAGTCATCTTTTCTCTACCAGTAGCTATTTATGGTAAACACTTCTCTCTTCCTCAGTTCCTAGATTAAAGATTTTATCACTAGTTTGGACACATTAGCACTGAGGCCACTGCACACATTCAAGCTTTGTGCACTGTTTAAAGATGCTTTCTGAATATATGGGAAGGGGGACATCAGACTGCCCTCACTGACATCCTTTATTTCTAATATTATTGCATGCACTTGCTGCTTCCCATAATCACTTAAGAAAAATTGTTCTTTGGGCAGCCTTGGTGGCTCCGTCGGCTGAGCGTCCAACTTCGGTTCAGGTCATGATCTCACATAGCTCATGAGTTCGAGCCCCATGTCAGGCTCTGTGCTGACAGCTCAGAGTCTGGAGCCTGCTTCAGATTCTGTGTCTCCCTCTCTCTCTCTGCCCCTCGCCCACTCGTGCCATGTCACTGTCTCTCAAAAACAAATAAACATTAAAAAAAAATTTTTTAAAGAAAGAAAAATTGTTCTTAAACTTTATGTGGCAGTGACACGATGTAGTTGGATTTTGAGATGACAAGCCACCCCCAGATTCTCATTTGCATCTCAATTTCACTGAATTCTTGAGTTGCAGCATGTTCCTTGAAGCAGCACCTTAAGGTGGTGTCTCTTAAGCAACACTTATATTCTCAGAGCACATCAGTTTGGTCTTTTCAGCTGGTTCCAGTAATAAACTGCTATTTTCTCAGCAGATAATTATTGGTTGATATAAATCCTGCTATGTTGGTATAATTTTGGTCTGCAAAATGTATTAAGAACTTCTCTTTTGTCTGCACATCCTTTTAAACATAGAATAGCTATCATTCCATTTTATATTCTAAGTATTTGACCAGACAACCCCCAAATCTCTTGTATGTCATGTAGTTTGTCTTTGGCTAAAAAAAAGATTTTCTTTCTGAATTTTATCTGAAACATGTAACTGTGGTCAAATGTGAACAATAAATCCAAAATGCCCTGGTGTGTTTGTATTACTGACAATCTGACTAAATCCTGCTGGCCAGGTATGAAGGTACCTGTAGAATCACACAGTCACTGACACATAGGAGTGCAGAGCATCACAAACATGTTCACACTTGTATTTCACTTTGTCTTCTCACCACACCTGTGAAGTAAATCCAATTAGCACCTCATTGTACAGATAGGAAAAATCAAGCCCATTGGAGGAATCAACCTGCCTAAGGTCTTAGGATAAATTAAGAAAAGATCTTGAACTAGGATTCAGCCTTCCTGACAGGGTTCTCTTTTTTTTTACGTTTATTTATTTATTTTGAGAGAGAAAGAGAATGTGTGAGTGTGTGTGTGTGTGTGTGCGCGTGCACATGCACACACTAGTTGGGGTGGGGCAGAGAGAGAGGGAGAGAGAGAATCCCAAGCGGGCTCCTGGCTGTCAGCATAGAGCCTGATATTGGGCTTGATCTCTTGAACTGTGAGATCATGACCTGAGCCAAAACCAAGGGCCAGACACTTAACCAACTGAGCCACCCAGATGCCCCTGTCAGGGTCCTAAATATAGTTGTCTCCTGATAGTGTTGTTCAGTTAACAGGGAGGAGAAAACTTAGGATTGGCAGTAAGGGTTAGCTAATTATCAAAGGCTTATGAGAAGACAAAATCCTGCTACTATTCCATTCATTGCTGTGGGCATGCCAAGCTTGTCCTCTAAGCCTAAGGGGAAAAGGAGGTAGGCCTAATGGCTGCCACAAAGTAAATGCTCATGGGGGAAGGGGGGAGTGCCAGGCCAACTAGTCAGAGCATCATAAAGAGTGACCATTTATAATGCATAGCAGGTCTGCAGGTTCAATCAGTGTAGTTCATAGAACTAGGTCTGTCAATTGAATGGAATTTTCAGTGTAAGCTATGCTTTTAATTTGGGATCTAGTCATTAAAGAGATTTCATTTGGGAGCAATTTCCTAACATTCATCCTGCACAAAATACCATAGATACTGAGGCTTAAAATGAGAAAGAAGGAAAGAGAAATGGAAGGATAATGCTGTGGGATGTCTTATAATGTCCAGGAAGTGGGCTTTTTGGCCCTCATAAGGGAAGGGAGTGGCCTCCATCTTCGCACTGGTTTCAACCCCATTTGCTTTGAGACCAGTTAAGTCTCGCAGTGTCACTGGCTCCCAGAAGTAGCTAGTTCTTCTCTAAAGGGCTTCTTCACCTTTGTGTTTTCTCTCTCAGAATCCCGCCGCATCCTGCTTCCTGTGGTTCTCCATCACATTCACCTTCACCTGAGGCAGCAGAAGGAGCTGCTGATCTGCTCAGGGATTCTTGGCAGCATCTTCTCCATCGTCAAGACCAGCTCTCTGGTAGTGGCCCCATGCCCACTCCATCTCCCCTCAGCTCTGCCCCAGTCTTGTATTACTTTAACCAGAGGCAGACCAACAAAGATCACTTTGTACACTTCTCAGTCAGAGAAGCTTTCATCAGTGGCAGGAAGGTGCTCAAGTGAGCAGAGGCCTGTGTATGCTGAGCAGGCTTCTCAACACAACACAGTTTTGCTATTTGAAAAAGTTGCATTTCTGAAATGTAGTTCTCTTTAATACCAGAAAGCCGAATCCTGTGCCATATTCTGTTATTATCAAAAGGTATTAATCCTATGTTCCTGAGAGTGTTCTGAGGATACTAAGGCACAAGCACAGGGAGGCAAGCCCAGGCTGAGAGGCAGCTTGCTCATTCAGACTTTTCTGTCAGCTTCCTGGCAGCTCGATTCCACCCATATGACATTCCATACCATGCCAGATGAGGTCAGGACATAGGAGAGATAATTGTTGCCCACAAGAGTTCTGAGCCTCATGGGATAATAGAGTTGGACTTTAAAGATGAGGTTTCAACTGGTACTGCTTTTGCCTATTTTCTTTCCTCTTTACTTTTTCTTTTAAAAAGAGATATATGGTGGGAGGGGAAGGAAGGAAGGAAAGACATGTATCAGGCATGAATAAAGGTAGGAATTTATTTTAATGATATTTATTTTATATATTTATGGTAATAGGAAAAATGGTTATTTCTTAGAGAAAATTTGTAAACTATAGGAAAGTATAAAGAAAGAAATTAAGAACAAGAATGAGTTTTTTATTACAACATCTTAAGAGGAGATGAGGTTTCTGGAGAATAAAATTACAACTGTATTTAAAATGAAGGCCAGTATTCTAGATGAGTCTTTTTTTTTTTTGTCAGTTATATCCATATCCAAAATCTTGTCCCATTTTGTGGCTGTCTTTTCATTTTTGCTGCTATTTCTCTTGATAAACAGAATAATTAATTCTAATGCAACAGAATGTATGTCCTTTCATTTATGGTTACTGTTTTCTGTGTATTTTCCTAGAATAAAGTTACATAGATACTCTTCTATACAAAATAAATAAAATAAAATGAAGGCCAGTAGACAGGTGATAAGAGTGCAAGGTTAGGCTATCCATGTGGAACAGGAGAGGTCCTGAAAAAAAAAAGAGTGTGGTTGGTTTGAGTGAGATACAGGGCCTCAATAGGGTGCTTTGGTGTCCAGACTTAAAGTACCATCTGGTGACAGGGCCCTGCTTGGCAGAGTGCCTATGGTGCTTGTAGTGGCCCTATTGTTTGCTCTTGGCTCCAGGCAAGGTTTGGCAGCTCTCCTTCCCACCAGGCCTCAGAGAGGCAACACCAAGCACATAAGGTCTATTAGCAGCCCAAGGCCAGACTTGAGGAAGTGGGAGACTTATTGCTAAATAAAGGAGAGAAATTGAAGGGAAAATAAAGGGAAGGAAAGGAATGGAGGAGGAATGGAAACAGGTTAAAACCTGAAAGAGATGGTCTGGTTGTATCTGTGGTACTAGAGTCAGGTGCAATTAGTTGCTTACAACTAGTCAGAGAGACATCACAGGTGAGAGTGTTAGCGATCAGTATAGCAGATGATAAAGATGACTTTAGCACCAAGAGTTGCTCCAATTCTTCATGTGGAATGGGTCACAGTATAATTACATTGAATGAATGGATTGGGGTGGAATTTAAGCACCGTGAGCATAAAGATACTATCTTCCTTGTTCACCTTTGTATACTCAGATTCACAAAAAGTGAGTGGCACATGGTAACTGCTTAATGAATAATGGGTTGGTGGATGGATGGACAGATAGACATTTGTACCAGTAATAATAAAAAGAGGCTGGAGAAGGGACAGTGGGAATCTCTGTGAGATAAATAAAATTCGGCTACAAGATTTGAGATTCAACATGAGAGGTCTATAGAAGGACAGCACAGACACTTCCTAAATTCAGAGTGTGGTGGCTGAGAAGCAGCCCTTAGTGGGGGCCTGCCATTGTTTTTGTGAGGCTGCCTGAGAAAGACACACTGAGACCAGAGTCCTTCAGGTGGACCAGGAAACATGAGCAAGAATGCTGAGAAGCTCAAAAGAGAGATGTAGACATATCTGAGCAACAGTAGGGCCAGCAAAGCTTGAGATCACCTAAGGAGAAAGCCCTGAGAAGAAAACATTCCTTTTAAAGACTGAAATACTTCTATGTGCATTCAGATGTGTGTTAGCAGTCCTGAAGGTGCCACCACCACACCTTGTGGCATGAATACCATTTTCTCAAAGTGTTAGCAGTGTTGTGCTTTCTCCAGACTCTTCTAGGGAAATCAAGGTAAACAGGTACTTCAGGACCTTTGCTTCTGCCTTGTATACTGAAATTAAGGTATCTACCTAAGGTTCAGAACTGTGGGTGTCAAGTAGTGCTGGGTTAGGCGAAGACCCGGCTACCATACCAGGGCAACAGAGACAGGTTTGCCTCACCTTTTCTCAGAGCTGTTGTCCCAGGTTCCTTGACATCTCATGCTAGTGAGGCCAAGAGCTCAGTGTTGAGAGTCCAATCAGAAGACCACTCCTGATGCCACACACTTTGTAAGTGCTGCCAGCTGCACGTCAGCCAGGTTGGTGCTAACGGTGTGCTCTCTCACTGCTCGCTCCAGGAGGCAGATGTCATGGAGGAGGTAGAAATGATGGTGGAGAGCCTCCTGGACGTGCTCTTGCAGACTCTGCTCACCATCATGAGCAAATCGCACGCTCAGGAGGCGGTAAGAGGGCAGCGGTGCCCGCAGTGCACAGCCGAGATCACTGTTAGTAACTAACATTCAGGTTTTCTTGCCTTCTTTTCTAACCTGGGGCTCCTCCACACCAACCCCACCTCCTCATAGCACCACCTTCATCTCCACCTCCCTGCATGGTTGTCAGCATGCTGCCTTCTTCCTTTCTCGCATCTGGCTCCTGTCTCCACTCTGAAGGCTCTATGTTTGTAGTCCCAGAAGTCTACTCTAGGGCAGATGTGGGGAATGCTCCCTGTCTCGCTTTCCTGCACACTGTCTCTGTTGGCCTTTGACTTTGTGCCAACTCATTTCCTGTTCTGTAGAGTGGAGCAGAGATGCAGTAAGAGATTGAAGGGGGAAAATGGAGTATTCCTTCTAGTAGCAGGCTCTCCTAAATGATGTGCACAACAGAATAATTTTCTTAGAATTTGGTTGTATCTACAAACTAGTTATTTTTGTCCACAACATTTGTATCTAAATGTCTAGCATCAGGAAAAAATGTGATGAGTTAGAATTGCACTGGCATTACTGGACAATTAGAAGAGAAACAGCCTGGGGAAACGTCTCGGGAGGGACAGAGAGACAGTTCCCACTCCTCCACCCAGAGTGGACTTCTTACCCCTGATGGCAGAACACAATAAACAGGTTGCACGGACTCTTCCATTTGGCAGGTGAGAGACTGCAGTGGTTTCCTTGAAGCAAATTCTCTGTGGGAGCTAGCCAAACGCTAGGGAGGGAAAGGGGAACAGAGAGCAGGCATGTGTTCTGAAGCACTGGGCTTAGAAAGAATGTTCCCTTTGGATCTCCTGTTGAGAGCACTCTCACTATAGGTAAAAACATGTACCCTGGTATGTCCTGGTAACCCATCCTTCTGACCAACAACTACACAATGCTTGCTATAGGCCTACCCCTGCTTTATGCACTTTACAAATATTAACTCAGTTAGCAACACTAAATTACATAGTTTTAATGAAGATAATAATAACTGCATAATTTACTGAGCACTTCCTTTACATACTGGACTTTTTCACTGAAAAGTTTTATGTGCATTCATTCCTTCAATCCTCCTACTAAATCTAGGAATTATAGCTTATTATGCCCATTATTATGCCCATGCTCAGATAAAACTGAGGTTCATATACATGTATATGTTCTACACATATACATTTGTAGAATAATTTCATGTGTCTAGAAATGATTTGAGAGCCAAAAATATTGTTGTCAAATTTCCATGAGTTTAAAAATATTTGGTCAGCTTCCCTATGCCAAAAATTGCCATAAGATGGTAAAATTCTTGGAGTCCTTAAAACAAGGTCTTCTTCCATGTTATCCCAGTTGGAACTTGAAGGAATCTTAAAGGCTCATTTTTGTATCCATAAATTTTTACTTATCTTAAAGCCCATAATTCACCTTCTCATAAAGGTCAGTTTTGACTCTACTTTCCAGAAAGTTATGTCGAACTACTTTGTTCCATCTTCCTGTTCCAGTAACCACATGTAAGCTCTACGAGGTCCCCAGAAGAATTTTGAAGAAGGGCCATCCCATCTTGGAGCAATATGGGAAGAGCCCGCATTCTGCCCAGAGAAGGCCAAGCACCCTGTTCTGAGTAATCCCTTTCAACTTCAGTACAATGGCCTGGCAATATATAGTGACAAAGGATTGTGTAGCCAAAAATTTCCTAGGGAAAAAACCGAGACTTTCTGTCTCACTTTGCAATATTTCTTTGTTATAGGTTAAGGTTTTACCATTAGTCCCATGCTACAGAAGTCTTATTAAAACTCCCAAGCCCTTCAGAAAACTTAACAGAAAGGAAAACTCATTTTCAGGGCCAGAGTTCTCACCTTCCCTTTCATGATCATTGGGGCCATCTCAGACCCTTCCTTCTCTCCTTGCCCTCTGTGGATTGGGGAAACACAGCTCTTGTGATTAGTTGCACCAAGTATTTTCTCCGTTGGTCCCCAGGGTGAGTATGTGTCCTGCCTTCTCTCGCTGCTCCGCCAGATGTGTGACACCCATTACCAGCACCTCCTGGACAACTTCCAGAGCAAAGATGAACTCAAGGTAGGCAGCAAACCTACCTCAGAACTGACTTTTCACCCAGGAAAGGAAACATGCAGCTAAGACTGACCAGGGGCTTTCTCCTGCCAGGGGAGCAAGTACAAGTGACCAGCTCTGCCTAGGGTGAAGGGTTCACCAGCCCCACTTTACAGTTGTGAGTGTATGGCTTCCCAAAGCTGAAAGCCAGCAGTGTTCTTACACACCCAGACCTCAGTAACACTGGCAAGTTTTCACTAATAGCAGCCCTGTGACCATGTCCCTATATGAGAGACTGCTCTAGGCCATAGTAGCTGTCAGCAAACCAGAATTCTTCCCTTTCTTATGAACTCAACACTCATATTTTGCCCCACATATAATAACTATATGATAATTAATAATAATAATAATAATAATGCAACTTTTCATTAAAATGTATTTCTGGAAGTGACCTGTAGAGAGCAAAAGTGAGCACTACCCATTGGCTACAGACTCCAGATCCAGAGCACCAGGGCAGATAGGGCAGAGAAATGGGCCATGATCCAGACAAGGGAGCATTCCCAAGCTTCCAGTGGTATCACTGCTGACAAACTACTGGGGCTATGTCTTTGCCTTAGAATGTGCTACTAAGTTCATCCCTTGACAAGCAAACTATTGCAAATTTTAGTTGTATGCTCTGCCTCCATTCAGAACCACAGCATTTGCATTTCATAATAATGCATTATATTGTTTTTCATTTGCATGACCTTTATTAATCATATTGTATCAGTTAATAAGTATTAGGCGTCACTTGCTAGTATTTGATCTTGCCTGCCTTTCCACAGACATGGATCTCTGCAGATTGTTATCATTAACTCATTGCCATAAGGTCAGCCTATCTTCTTGGAGGGATGAACTTTGATAGCCCTTGAAGTGAGCCAAAAGTTAGCCAGAGCCCAAAGCTCACATCCAAGTCAAGCAGTGCTTGAGCTGGAGTGTGGAGCCTGAAAATCCAGTGTTGGCTGTTCTAGAGCATTTTCATCACATGTGTTATACTAACTGATTTGCATCCAAAAGCTCAGGCTAGCATCATTCTCTTACTTTTTAATTAAATGTTTTATTTTTATAACAACAATATATATACATAAATTTTTCATTTTTAAATTTGTCATTCATTTATTGAAAGCCTGCTGTGTGCAAGCACTATACCCAGAACTTTGTGGGTTTTTAAATTTTTAATAATACAGGGTCTTAAAAGTCAAAACATATTACAAAGCTTATAACATAAAATGGTCGTTCCCTGCCTCAACCTGACCCATGTCCAATTGCTACTCCCCAAAAGCAGCCACTTTGAACTCTTTTGCTGTTCTTCAAGTTTCTACTGCCATTTAAAATTTTAACTGTCAAAAAAAATGATAAATAAAATTTTAACTGTCAGTTATTATCTATTTTCTTCTTCCCATGAAAGATGAGGGTGATTCTTCTGTATCATTCCTCCTCCCCCCCCACACACACACATACACATCTTTCCTCTCTTTCTTCCAATATAGGTGGTTACTTTATTCCAATATAGTTTGCATACACTCTTGTTTAAATTGGTAATCAACTCTTCTTTATTACAGCTAGGTAAATACTGTAGTGACCCAACTACTGTGCTACTACACTTCCTTTCTTGTAGAACTTTGTTTTTTCCTGGAATTAATTGCTCCTTTTGTTATTTGCATGTTTCTTATTTCCTTTTGGTTTTTAAATCTGGCTAGGCTTTCCTACTACCTCTCTGTAATAAATCTCTCCTTCCAGCATTCCTCAAGGTCAAATCTGTTGGGTACTGTCAAGTCACTTTTTTTTTTTCCTGGAAACATGCCCTGTTTTTATTTGTTTCAGGAAACAAAGTTAGAGACAAAAGTTAGAGACTTTCCTCCTATATGTACAGACTTTTGGATGTCAGTCCTGGGTCTGAAAGTGAAGTGCTCTGGTGCTACTTAGAAGCTTTATATGTGTGCAAGGCTTGTCTCCAGCAGGCTTCCCTGTAGCTGACTAAAGAGGGTCTGGTCATTGGGTCAGAGCATCCTCTAATTCCTATAGCTACTGGTGTGTTCTCTTGGGCTTGTCTATTTCCTGAGAGAGGAATCATTTACCCTTCCTAGGGATGGAGTAGCCTGCCAATATTTTGGGAACCAAATAACACAAAGGGTCTGGGGACCTTCCAGTTTAGCAGGTAAACTTTGTATCGGTGCCTATTTTCATTTTGGCATGTCCACCCTCATATGTTGCTGTATCCTTGAGAACAGATCTCAGTAATCAGCTACTCCAGAGAGCAGCCCTCAGTCTTCTGACAGGATGGGGAAAGCCTGGTCACCCAGGGACATGAGATGGCAGAAGGGATCTTAGGGAGACTGTCAATCAATCTTCCTGGTTTTAGCCCTCATATCCCAGTCCCACAGAGGTACCTGGTGATGCCTACAGTTTCTGAAATCCTTGCTTCCTGTTGCTATCACTTCCAAAGGCTCTTGGCTGTCATCTTTCTCAAGTATATTAAGTCAGTCACCATGAAAGCTTTCAAAATTTGTTCACCTCTTCTGATTACTGTGTTCTTATTTCCTGTTTCCTTTGTCTCTGTGGACATATGTATTTCTTAACTATCATTTTAGAGGATTTGAGCTGAAACAGAGATGAGGGAACATATGCAGTCCACCACACCAAATATAGAGTTCTGTACATATGTTCTTTTTTTCATGACAGCATTATTGAGATATAATTTGCATACCATAAAATTTACACTTTTAAACTATACAGTTCAGTGTCCCTGATTATATCCCTCTTAAAAGACATCACAAATTAACAAGATCAAGCTAATAATTTATAACTTTGCACAAAGAAAAGCCCAAGACCAGATGGCTTAATTGGTACATTCTACCAAATTTTTAAGGAAGAATTAATACCAATCCTTCACAAGCTCTTACAAGAAATAGAAGAGGAGGGAACCCAACTCATTCTATGAGGTCAGTATTACCCTGACATGGAAACCAAAAACAGACATCTCAAGAAAAGAAAACTATAGACCAATATCCCTTATAAATACAAATGCAAAACCTTTAGCAGCATACTAGCAAACAGAATCCAGGAACATATTAAAAGAGGCATACACCATGATCAAGTGGGATTGAACACAGAAATGCAAGGTTGGCTTAATATATGCTAATCAATCAATGTAATACACCATTAAATAGAATAAAGGACCAAAAGAGGATCATCATAATGGATGTTAAAAAAAACACATTTTTTAAAAAAATCCACCAGCCTTTCATGATATAATCATTCAACAAACTAGAAATAGAAGGGAATTTCTTCAGACTAATGAAGGGCATCTATGACAAATCCACAGCTAACATCAGACTTAATAAGAAAAGATTGAATGCTTTCCTCTTAAGGTCAGGAACAAGAGAAAGACATCTGCTCTAACCACTTATATTCATTATATTGGAGGATCTAGCTGGAGCATTTAGGCACAAAAAAGAAATAAAAGTCACCCAGGTGGGAAAGGAAGAAGTAAAACTATGTCTTCAAATGACATGATTTTGTTTACAGAAAATCCTAAGACATCCAAAAAATACTATCAGAAGTAATAAGTTCAGCAAAGTTGCAGGATACACAATTAATATACAAAAATCGTATTTCTTAGCACTAGCAATGAACAATTCAAAAATAAAATTAAGAGACCAGTTCCATTTATAATAGTATAAAAACAAATAAAATAATTAGGAAAATTAATTTTAAAAGACATAAATAAATGAAAAGACACCCCATGTACATAGATTGGAACACTTAATATTGTTAAGACAGTACTTCACAAAGTGATATACAGGTTTCAATATAAGACCTCTCCAAGTTTGAGCTGCCATTTTGCAGATGTTGACAGTCTGATCTATAATTCATAGTGGAATGAAAGGGACTCAGAATAGCCAAATGGTCTTGAAAAAGAAAACAAAATTGAAGGATTCATACTTCCCAGTTTCAAAACTTACAAAAAAATAACAGTAATCAGAATTGGTACTAGCATAAAGATAGACATAAAGATCAATGGAATTGGATTGAGAGTCTAGAACTAAACCTTTATATTTAGTCATTTGATTTTCAATAATATTGCCAAGATAATTCAAAGAGTAAAGCAGTCATTTCAGCAAATGGTGCTGGGACAATTTGATATCTCTGTGCCAAAAAAAAAAAAAAAAAAAAAGAAAAAACAGTTGTACCTCTACCTCATATCATATTTTAAAAATCAACAGGAAAGGGATCATAGACCTAAATGTAAGAGCTAAACTATAAACCTCTTAGAAGGAAACATAGGAGTGTATCTTTGTGTCCTTCAGTTTAGCAGTGATTTCTTAGTTATGACACCAAAAGCAAGCAACAAAAGAAAAAACAGATGTAGACTTCATCAAAATTAAAAACTTATGTATTTCAAAGTATGCCAACAAGAAAGTGAAACAACCCACAGAATGGAAGAAAATATTGACAAATCATATCTACTAAAGGACTTGCATGTAAAATATATAGAGAACTCTTACAACTCAAGAATAAAAAGGCAACTTGATTTCAAAATGAGCAAAGTATTTGAATAGACATTTCCTCAAAGAAGATACAGATGGCCAACAGGCATATGAAAAGATGCTCAGCGTCACTCCTCATCAGGGAAATACAAATCAAAACCACACTCAGATACCACCTCACGCCAGGCAGAGTGGCCAAAATGAACAAATCAGGAGACTATAGATGCTGGCAAGGATGTGGAGAAACGGGAACCCTCTTGCACTGTTAGTGGGAATGCAAACTGATGCAGCCACTCTGGAAAACAGTGTGGAGGTTTCTCAAAAAATTAAAAATAGATCTACCCTATGAGCCATCAATAGCACAGCTAGGAATTTACCCAAGGGATACAGGAGTGCTGATGCATAGGGGCACTTGGACCCCAATGTTTATAGCAGCACTTTCAACAATAGCCAAATTATGGAAAGAGCCTAAATGTCCATCAACTGATGAATGGATAAAGAAATTGTGGTTTATATACACAATGGAATACTACGTGGCAATGAGAAAGAATGAAATATGGCCTTCTGTAGCAACGTGGATGGAACTGGAGAGTGTTATGCTAAGTGAAATAAGTCATACAGAGGAAGACAGATACCATATGTTTTCACTCTTATGTGGATCCTGAGACTTAACAGAAGACCATGGGGGAGGGGAAGGGGGAAAAAAGGTTAGAGAGGGAGGGAGCCAAACCATAAGAGACTCTTAAAAACTGGGAATAAACTGAGGGTTGATGGGGGGTGGGAGGGAGAGGACAGTGGGTGATGGGCATTGAGGAGGGCACCTGTTGGGATGAGCCCTGGATGTTGTATGGAAACCAATTTGACAATAAATTTCATATTAAAAAAAAAGAAGATACATAAATTGCCAATACACCCATGAAAAGATGTTTAACATCATTAGTCATTAGGGAAATGCGAGTCAAAACCACAATAAGACACCACTTCACATTGAGAGTGGATCTAATCAAAAAGACAAATATTAATTCTAGTTTAAATATTTGGTGAAGAGACTCTTAAAAACTGAGAACAAACTGAGGGTTGATGGGAGGGTGGGAGGGAGGAGAGGGTGGGTGATGGGTATTGAGGAGGGCACCTTTTGGGATGAGCACTGGGTGTTGTATGGAAACCAATTTGTCAATAAATTTCATATATATATATAAAAAAATAAAATAAAATAAAATAAATATTTGGTGAAATTCACCAGTGAAGCCATCTGGTCATGCACTTTTCTTAGTGTGAATCTTTTAAATTATTAATTTCATCTCTTCATTTATGATAGGTCTATTCAGATTTTGTTTCATTTTAAATGAATTCTGGTTTTTTGTATCTTTCTAAGAATTTTTCCATTTCATTGAGGTTATATAATTTGTTGGTGTACATTTATTTATGGTAGTACCTTATAATCCTTTTTAGTTCTGTGTCATTGGTAATGGTGTCCCTTCTTTCATGCCTAATTTTAGTAATAGTGTCTTCTTTCTCTCTTTTTTTTCCCTCTTTTTTCTTGGGTTTGTCAATTTTGTTGATCTTTTCAAAGAATCAACTTTCGGTTTCATTTTTTGCTCTGTTCTGTTCTCTCTGTTTCACTTATTCCCTTCTACTTGCTTTATGTTTAGTTTGCTCTTCTTTCTCTAGTTTCTTAAGGTGTAAGGTGGGTTTTGATTTGAGATCTTAACTCTTTTTATTTTATTTTATTATTTATTTTTGAGAGGGAAAGAGAGGGAGAGAATGAGCATGAGTGGGGGAGGGGCAGAGAGAGGGGGGGACAGAGGATCTGAAGCAGGCTCTGTGCTGACAGCAGCCAGCCATTGTGGGGCTCAGACTCACAAACTGTGAGATCATGACCTGAGCCAAAGTCAGCTACTCAACCAACTAAGCCACCCAGGCACTCCAAGACCTTATCTCTTTTTAGTGTAGGCACTATAGCTATAAGTCATAGCTTCATCCCATAAATTTTGATTTGATGTTTTCATTTTTATTCATCTCAAAGTATTCCTAGTTTCACTTGTGCTTTCTTGTTTAACCCATTGGGTATTTGGGAGTTTATTGTTTAATTCACATATATTTTTTAATTTATTTATTTTGAGAGAGAGAGAGAGCAAACACTGAAGCAGGGTGAGGGGCAGAGAGAGAACCCCAAGTAGAGAGAAAGAGAGAGAGCAAGCAAACACCGAAG
Source organism: Lynx canadensis (assembly GCF_007474595.2). NCBI lineage: Eukaryota > Metazoa > Chordata > Mammalia > Carnivora > Felidae > Lynx > Lynx canadensis. Next base: position 19,951,516 of record NC_044304.2, read on the forward strand.
CAGGGTGAGGGGCAGAGAGAGAACCCCAAGTAGACTCCACAGTCAGCTCAGAGCCCAGTGTGGGGTTTGAACTCACCAACCCATGAGATCATGACCTGAGTGGAAATCAAGAGATGGATGCTTAACCAACTGAGCCACCCATGCACCCCCTAATACACATGTGTTTTACTTTCCCAAATTTCCTTCTACTATAGATTTCTAACTCCCTTCCATAGTGGTTGAAGAACATGCTTTATATGATTTCATTTCTCTTAAATATATTGAGGCTTTTTTTATGGACTGACATACATTCTGTCCTAGAGAATATATTCTTCTATGTGTATCCTGCTATTGTGGGATGGAGTGTCTTATATGTCTATTAGGTCTAATTAGTCTATAGTATTGTTCAGGATTTCTTTTTCCTTGCTGATCTTCTATTTAGTTGTGCTATACATTATTGAAAGTGGTATATTGAAGCCTCCAACTACCATTGTTGAATTGTCTATTTTTCCTTTTAATTCTGTCAGATTTTGCTTCATGTGTTCTGGGGTTCTTTTTTAAATGCATATATGTTAATAATTAAGTCTTTAAAACATATTGGGTCTTTAGTTATTATAAAATGGTTTTTTTTTTTTTGGTCTCTAATGACAGTTTTTGTTAAAGTCTATATTGTTTAATATCAATATAGCCATACCAGCTCTCTTGGGTACCATTTTCATTGAGTATATTTCCTATCCTTTTACTGTCAATATATTTATGTCTTTGAATCTAAAGTATGTATCTTGTAGACCACATATAATTGGATAATGTTTATTTGTTATCCATCTTTCCATCTCTGCCTTTTGATTAGAATGTTTCATTCATTTACATTTACTGTAATTACCAATAAGTTAGGATGTACATCTGCCATTTTGCTGTTTGTTTCATATCTGTCTTATATCTTCTTTGTCCCTCTTTTCCTCCATTTATCCCTTGTTTTATGTTAAATAAATATTTTTAGTGTGCCATTTTAATTCTTCATTGTTTCTTTTAGTATATTTTTAAAGTTATTTTCTTTTTTTTTTTTTTTTCAACATTTATTTATTTTTGGGACAGAGAGAGACAGAGCATGAACGGGGGAGGGGCAGAGAGAGAGGGAGACATAGAATCGGAAACAGGCTCCAGGCTCTGAGCCATCAGCCCAGAGCCCGACGCGGGGCTCGAACTCACGGACCGCGAGATCGTGACCTGGCTGAAGTCGGACGCTTAACCGACTGCGCCACCCAGGCGCCCCTTAAAGTTATTTTCTTAGTGATTGCCCTGGGAATTACAATTAACATCTTAAAACTATCTACCAATTTCATTTTATAGTATACAAAACCTTGCTCCAATAAAACTCCAGTTCTTTCCCCTTTTTGTGCTGTTACTGTCATATAAATTACATATTTATATATTATAATCTCATCAACATAGTTTTATAAATATTGCTTTATGCAGTTGCCTTGTAAATCAAAAAGGAAAAGAGTAAATGAATTTACATATATACTATCTTCTATATTTACCTATATAGTCGCCTTTCCTAGTGCTTTATATTTCTTTATATCAATTAAGTTACTTTTATTTAAGTCTGAGAGACTCCCATTAGTATTTCTTATAGGGCAGGTCTACTAAAAAATTCTCACAGTTTTGGGGGGTTTTTTTTACTCTTAAGAATTTTTTTTTACATTACATTTTTCTTTACATTAAGAATGTCTTAATTTTGTCTTCATTTTTGAATGATAGTCTCGCTATCATTAGCGAGATATTCATGTTCATGTTATTTCAGTACTTTGAATATGTCATTCTAATACCTTCTGGCCTCCATCATATCTGCTGGTAAGTTACCTATTATTGAAAATCATTTGCACATGATAAATTATTTTTCTCTTGTTGCTTTCAAGATTCTCTCTTTGTTTTTGGCATTTGGCAGTTTCACTATGATATGTCTGTATGTAGATTTCTTTGGTCTTATCCTATCTGGAGTTCATTGAGCTGTTTGGATGTGTAATTGGAGTTTTTTCATCAAATTTGGGTTAACCAATATTCCTTCAAAAAGTTCTTCAACATCTCCTCCTCTTTTTCTCTCCTCTTTTTCTGATTCTCCTATTATTTGTATGTTTTTACAATTGGTGGTGTCCCACAGGTCTCATGCTTTGTTTGTTTTTCTCCATTTTTTTCTTTCTGTTCCTCTGAACAATCTCAGTTGACCTATCTTTTAAATTTCCTGATTCTTTCTTCTGTCAGTTCAAATCTGCTGTTGAGCTTCTCTAGCAAAATTTACATTTTAGGTATGGTACTATTAAACTCTAAAATTTCTGTTTAATGCTTTTTAAATAATTTATATCTATTTTATTGATATTCTCTATTTGGTGAGATATTGTCCTTGTACTTTCCTTTAATTCTTTGGCATGGTTTCCTTTAGTTCTTTGAGGGTATTTATAACAGCTGATTTAAAGTCTTTTCCTAGTAAGTCCAGTATTTGAGCTACCTCAGGTAAAGTTTCTCTTGACTTCTTTTTCCTGCGTATGGGTCATACTTTCATGTTTAATTTCACATCTTATAATTTTTTTTGTTGAAAACTGGAAAATGTAAATAACGTGGCAACTCTGGAAATCAGATCTCACCCCACCCCACATCCCAGGATTTGTTGTTGTTGCTTTTTTTTGTTTTGTTGTTGTTATTGATATTTGTTTACTTGCTTGTTTAGTGACTTTCCTGGACTAATTCTTTAATGTCTGTATTCTTTGTTGTGTGAAGCCACTGAGGTCTTCATTCAGTTAGCTTAGTGGTCAGCTAACACCTGGACAGAGATTTCCTTAAATGCCTTAAGCCAATAAGTCTTTGATACTTTGCTAAGTGTCTGTATGCATGTATTGGGTCTCACCTTCAGTGCTCCAGCAGTTTACATTATTGCCTTAGCCTTCACTTCCTACTTCTCATAGAGCCACAAAGTCAGCCAGGGTGAGAGATTAGGTTTCTTCGGTCTTTCCTTGGAATATGTACAGCCCTAACGTGTGTGGACTTTCAGATTCCCACGTATATGTCAGAGATTTTCAAAGTCCCTATATATATATATATATATATATATATATATATATATATATATATATCATTCCCCAGATTTTCTTTTAACTCTTCTGGCAATTTTCTTACGTGTTCTGATATGGCCTCTTCATGCAGCTAGGATGTTAAATCCTTATGGCTGATTTTTTTCCCCAATAAATGCCCCCAAGTAAAAGGCTCTTCTCATTGAGTAAGCTCTGAACCAGATCGAATAAGCTCTCTGAGTGGGAATTTCCTAGGTTGCTGCCAGACAGATAGAAAAGTTAATAATTTTCTGAGGACGGCACTTTTGAGGGAGCTCCAAAACCATTTTGTCCCTTCTAGTGAATGCTAAGCTGCTGGTTTTCAGTACTACTGTAGTTCTGCAGTTGCTTGTTTTCAAGGATACCGTAGAGGTAGGAAGAAGAAGGGGATAGGAATAGGGCAAATTAAAATGCAATGAAGTCCACTGTTCCTACTAAGATTCAACCCATTTTTCTTGAATAGCACTCCTTGGATTGTTGTAACTCCTTGCTTAACCTGTCTTTGCCCGTATTCTCATTGCTTTCATATAGGAGCACATTTTTGGAGGTCTTCATTCTGCCATTCCTAAAGTGCTTCTCCTGTCAATGTGTTCTTAACATCCACGAAAGCAGATTGTTAGCATCAAGTGCCCAAGGGCCAGGACTCAAAGAATGAGACCCACAGACCCAATTGGATACCGGTTCTGATGGGCTGTAACTTTCCCTATGCTTTGGGATTTAGGTACTAGGCTCAGTGGGTACAGAGCTGCATCTGCTCTACCCAGTTTGGGTCTTCTCCCATCTAGCCTACATCTGACTCTCATGCAGTCCTCTAAAAGAGAAGTAACTCACAAAGGGTATCAGAATCTGACCCACTGATTCCACCCATTCTTATGGTCTAGAGGTCAGGAAAGCCCTGTTGAGGAAATGCATGCTGTAGTAGTAGTGGTGGTATCTCACAATCAGATTTTCCTCCTGGATCAGGAATTCCTGCTGAAGATTTTCTGTGTGTTCCGGAACCTGATGAAGATGAGTGTCTTCCCTCGGGACTGGATGGTGATGAGACTTCTCACAAGCAAGTGAGTGTGGAAGCACCAGCATCAACAGAGCTATTCTCAGACTAAGGAGAGAGAGTGTGTGTGAGAGGCAGAGAGAAAGCAAGACAGAGATGATTGCCAAGGCCTTGGGGACAGAGAGAATAGGGTAAATGTGGAAAATGTTTGGAGGCACAATCAGCAGGACTTGACTGTTTACCATAAATTCAAGAAGAAAGCATTGAAGATAGTTCAAAATTGAGTCTTAAGTGCCTGGCAGATGATCCCATGGTTCATATAGAAAAGGAATACAAAGGATGTGAAATAATAATACCCAGAGAAGGTTCCTCCTTGAGAAAGACCTGTTTCATGGACCACTGGCCTTTGTTGCTCTCTAGTTGCAAGCAGTATCCCAAGCCCTCCTCTTCATTTGATTTGTGTTGTCTGCCAGATATTGCTTGCCTCCCACAGCTAATGCTCATTATGCACCCGAGACCTGGCTGTAAGGCTTTGACCACTTCTGAGTCCAGCCACAGAATTCACCCTTAGACTGCTCCCAGATCGCCTGTTCCATTCATATTTCTAGCCTGTACTTCTAATTGGCAAACCAGGAGAGTGATGCAGGTGGTAAGGTGCTAACTCATCTGGTTTCCCTCCACTCAGGAGAAGGCCACTTGGTTTCCACTTTCTAGCCCTCGGCCTTCTCCCACTGATTCGCTTTTTATGTTGGCAATACATGTAACATAGTGCACTTTTTTTCTTTTTTCAAAATTGCAAACATTTTATAGAGAACAGAAGAATGGTTATAAACAAAGTTGCACATGTATTTCCTTAAATCATGGATTTTCCATTTGACTCTCTTTTGTTTCTTTCTCTTAGCTCTACTCAGAGCACATCATGGTCCTCCTCAGCCCATCCTACAGGAACAGCCTCTTCTTTTAAGGCTTTTACCTTTCAAATTTGTTACTTCCTGTGCTGGTGGATTGGTCTCTCTAATGCACTTTTTTTTGCCTTGCCTCTCTTCTGCACCAAAGCCAGGGTAGTCAGTGTTAGACATACGTTCTTTTGCCTGGCACCTAAGGCCCTCTGTAATCAAACCCTTACCTGCCTGTCCCACTTCATTTCCTCTCTGCTTTAACCTGTGCCCTTGACTCTGGCAAGCCAGGCTCCCATTGCTCCTTGTATTTGCCCAGGCTAAAATTGAGAGTGATATTCTAGACCAAAGGCTGAAAACAAATGACTTATAGATAAAAATAATAGTATATGATAAGAGTTTATGATAAAAGGGATTTAATCATTATAAACCCTTATTATCAAGTAAAATAATAAAATTATTCTCTAAGTTCTCTGGTAGTCATTATATACATTCATTACCCAAAAGTCCTCAAAATACTAGAATCACTCTTTGAACTAGAAGAAATCTTAAAGAACCAACTAACTTCCCCCACCCCCTGTTATAGGGAGGGACCCTTGGGCTCAGGCAGAAGTTGTACCAAGGTCAGGTAATGGCAGAGCCAGGCCTAGAACCCACTGATGTTCTATGCTGTCCTGCCAACTATGGAGCATTTCTCCAAGACCAGTTTTCTGTGAGGTTTCTGCCATCTATCCACTTCCCTCATAGTTACATCTTATATGAGAGCAAGTTGTACTCAAGATGTTTACTCATAGGTCATAGATGCTAAGTTGACAGATGCCATTGTTAGTCTTTTAACTCTGCCAATGCCTTGTTCCCTTACTACAGTATTATAGTCACTACTGTCCAGTACCTGTCTTCTGCACTGCACAAGAATTTTACAGAGACAGACTTCGACTTTAAGGTAGGAGCTCCTGAGATCCATTGCTATATTTGTAATAACAGTAGAAAGCCAAAAAACAAGCTCAGTTTTTGTTCCTGTTTTTGTTTTACTTAAAATTAGCAACCATTTTATTTTACTCACAATTTTTCAGGTCAGGAATTTGAGATGGACTTAGCTAGGTGTCAGATGTGTGGCTGGGAGCTAGGGCAGGCTCACTGGGCTTTTGCTTTATTAATATGCTCATAGTATTGAACCACTTCCAAGTTTGATAATGACTAGGATATGACCCAAGAGTCTCCCTTTTGGAGGTACTAGGAACCAGACATCCAGGAGTAGGCTTTCTAGGCCAGAAACAACACTATTGGTTTTAAGAGGAGTCAAGAAAAAAAAAGTTGTTTGCAAAGACATTTATAAAGGAAAAAACCCAAAATCTTAAAATTGTAAAATGAATTCTGTGCTATATCCATATATTTAGAATCTCTCCTTGCAAGGTTAAGGACTTGGGCTGTCACAAGTTTTCTCTTTCTCTGTCTCTCTAGGTGTGGAATTCTTATTTTAGCCTGGCAGTTCTGTTCATAAATCAGCCAAGCCTTCAGCTAGAAATCATCACTTCAGCCAAGAGGAAGAAGATTATAGATAAGTAAGACATATGTTTCTTATTCACCTCCCTACCACACATCCAGATAGGGTTATGTTTCCATGAGTGGTTCCTCAGAAGTCCACAAGGTTCTCACTGGGTAGCTTTCCAAAGAGCCAAATGTGAGAGTTCAGTTGACAGCCAAATGATGTAGTGCTGGGGGAAGCATTAGAGACAGTGCTGAAGTGCTAGCCTTATTGGGTTTATAGCCCCACCTTCCTGAACTTTCTCCCACTGAAAGCTGGATCCTGTGTTATTATTTCCAGGTATGGGGACATGCGTGTGATGATGGCTTATGAACTGTTCAGCATGTGGCAGAATTTGGGTAGGTCTTTTCTCCCTATTTTTCTATTCCACATATTGCATAGCCAAATAAAAAGTGATAAGACTAGTAACTTCCCCCAGGTTTTATGGATGTTAATTCAGACCAAAGTGACCTTTACATATCTTTAACGTAACACCTCAGGTGGAAGTTGCCACACATGTACACGGAGCCTTTTAGAGGGAGAGTTAGGCTGAGAAGCAAGACCCCAGTAACACACATGCACGTTCCCTTTTTTGAGAACTAAAGTCCAAAGGAGAAGAGTATGAAGGCTCTAGGAGTTTTTTCCAGCTTAAGAACTGATGCCAGTAAGATCTTCTGTACTCTTCATGTCCCAGTCCAAAAGTGGCAGACTCAGAAACATAGATCTTTTTTTTAATTAAATTTTTAATTTTAATCCCAATATAGTTAACATACAGTGTTATATTAGTTACAGGTGTACAATATACTGATTCAGCATTTCTGTACATTACTCAGTGTTCATCATGGTAAGTGCACAGAAGTATAGATCTTGGAAATACTCAGCACATGAGCAAGGGCAGCTATTCATTTCCATAAATATTGAAACATCTTTTGGGTCTCTGGTATTCAGGCCATGCAGATCAGGTTTCTGCCACCAGTTGCACGAAGATTGCATGCAAGAAGGGAATTGCAGCCCCTAGGTGAGATTGATTTTAGCTCCCTTTCCTTCAGCAGCTTCTCTAATACCCAGTGCTTTGGATCTGAAATTGTCAGATTGTTTGGTGGAATCCTTGTATTGCCCTGGTGACTAGGAGAGCCATCTTTTGGTATTATAGGCTTCTGAGTGGCCTCTCAGGATACTAGAGAAGCTGTTACCCTGAAAAGCCATTACCCTTCCTAGCTCTTACTGTTTTCAACTGAGTTCATGCCTCTGAAGCCTTAGGAATGGTGGTCATAAAATCTTCCAGTCCTCCATTAACCATCTCAGTCACTAACCCTGAAGCAGCAAACAAGGTGGGAGGCATTCCTGCCAGTGAAGATTAGGGCTTCCTTCTGTGAGTGGGGATACATTTCACCAAGCAGGCTTTCCAGTTCAGTACTCTTACACCCTGCATCCAGCATAGTCTGGGTATAGGTCTTAACCCTGAAGTTGACTCTGAAATTCCCAGGAACACAAGGTACTAATAAACTGTACCAAATACCAAGATTGGGATATGTAGAATCAGCCTCAGGGCTAATATTGGCCCCTTAGATAGGCTTTCACAATAGAAGAAACCAAAAAAGATGCCAAATTTGCCTGATAAAGCTATTCTTGCCTCTATCTTGTGTGTGTGTGTGCATGTGTGCGTGTGTGTGTGTGTGTGTGTGTGTGTGTGTGTGTGTGTGCGCTTGCGTGTAAATGGCATTTTCTGGTCCTCAAGAACGGGTTTTACTTGGCTATAGCAATCATTACACTGGTCCACAGTTTGTCTCCTTTATAGACTCTGAAGGACTGTAAGTAAAGCTCTGGAAAATGGTTCACTCTGTTCCACCACTGCAAGAAAGAGAAAAGTTCTGTCCCACAGTCCTCAGGACTGGCCCTGGCTTCTGCAAACATGCCCCAGATTGCAGGCCAGTCAAGGAAGTCTGCATCACCCACTTCCCATGGAAAGAATGTTGGGGGATGAGCTGGTCTAGTCTGTGTAGATGCAGTGCTACCATCAGAGTGCAATGTGAAGACAAGGGACAGACATGGGGAGGAGCACAGACAGAGTCCCTGAGCCATTCTGTCCAAGTAGGGCTGTGCAGGAGGCTCCTGCTAACTCAGGAGGAAGCCTTTTGGGCAGACATGAGCACAGACTTTGAAGAGGCCCATGAACTTCAGGCCTCTGGTGGCTGGACCAGGGACTATGAAAATCTCATCACTTATTTATTTTTATTTTTTATATTAAATGTAATTTATTGTAAAGTTGGTTTCCATGCAACACTCAGTGCTCATCCCAACAGGTGCCCCCTCAATGCCTATCACCCACTTTCCCCTCTCACCCACCCCCCATCAACCCTCAGTTTGTTCTCAGTATTTAAGAATCTCTTAAATGCCTTTGGGCTAGAGGTAGAGACCTCAGGGATAGTGCATTGTGTTTAAGCAGAAATGGATAAATATTCCTTGCTAAATAAATGCTGAACAATATGAAACTGTCATAGGTTACTCAGAAATCCTGTTCTGTCTAAAGTAGTGAACTCTGTTCCTTGACCTCGGAATGATTTTTGGGTAGTTTCCCCATAAATTCTTTGGAAAGGCAATTTATGCCTGTTGAACATTTGTTTTAGCTGGGATGGGCCAGTTTTATCTATGAATTCTAAAAAGCCAAGGAAAAGAGTATCTCAGAGAGCCATAGGGGAGAGCTTGCTTTCCTCTCAATGTTTCTAGGGCAGATGAAAGTATCTGCTATGGCCACACTTGGGAAGCTTCTATAGAAGGAGCAAAGAAAGCATAAACTAATATGTATTGGGTTTTGTTGTTCAGGTGAACATAAGATCCACTTTATTCCGGGAATGATTGGTCCTTTTCTGGGTGTGACACTGGTCCCACAGCCAGAAGTACGGAACATCATGATTCCCATCTTTCATGACATGATGGACTGGGAGCAGAGGAAAAATGGCAACTTTAAACAGGTAAGATGACACCTTCTCTCCTCTGGATGGACCCCTTCTGCCCAGGCAGGTGATCCAGATGGCCAGACTATGGTTCTAGTGGGAATGGCTACAGCCCATCTTGGCTTGCCCATCTTGAATCCTGTTCAAGGGTTTTCCCTTAATTGCTGACTAGAATTGATTTGTGGATTTTCTTCACGAAGCTAGAGGTCAGAAAAGAATAATAGGAAAGGAATGAACATGATATAAAGAAATTTTCTGTTCAAGGAGAGAGTGACTGAGACTGTGACCAAGTTTCATTCAGGAGAGGCCCTGGGAGCATAGTACCCTTCCTCTCTGGTGCATGGTCCAAGCATTTCTAGGGCTAGAGCCAAGATCAGATGACGTCTCATGGCTCATAGCCCAGAATTTCATAGACTCCTGCACAGAGGAGTGGGTCCAGAAGGTATAAGCCCTTAGCTTCTGACTAAGTCACTTCAGACTGTTCCTCTGTGCATACCTTCTGCCACCTCTAAGGCAGAGGAGATGGCCCCTGCCTTTTTATGTGTAGCTCCAAGGAATAGGACTAGGACCAATAGTGGTCAGTGAAGCTGATTTTAGCTAATAAAAGAAGTAACTTGCTAGCAACAGGAACTGTCCAGTGTAAGCTAGCCTGCTTTGGGAGATGGGGAGTTCTTTGCTGGTGATTCTCAAGCAGAAGCTCCCAGGAGACCTCTAGAAGAAATTTATGTATTGGATTGGAGACTGTACCAGTTTCCCAGTAAGCTCCCTCCTAACCCTGTGACTCTGAGATAACCAGTGGTCTTGTAGTGAGTAGTTGTAACAGTGAGGAACAGACCAGACAGACAATAATTTTTAAATTCTTATTTGTTTATTTGTTTGTTTTTAAGTTTACAAAGAGCAAAATTCATTCTTTGTGATTTAAAGTTCTGTAAATTTTGATAAACACATAGTCATGTAACCACCACCACAATCAAGATTTTTGAAATTCCTAAGAATTCCATTATGCTACCATTTTGTAGTCAAACCTTCCCCCTACCTTTAACCTATGACAGTCTGTTCTCCATCACTGTAGGTGTGCCTTTTCCAGAATGTCATTTGAATGAAATAATGTAGAATGTAGCCTTTTGAGTCTGACTTCTTTCACTCAGCATAATGCCATCCAGAGGTTCATCCATGTTGTTGCACTTACCGATTTTTCTGTTGCTGAGTGGTATTCCATTGCAGTTATTCACTATTTGAAAGACATTTGCACTATTTCCACTTTTTGTTGGTTATGAATAAAGCTATTAAAAAATATTTCTTTACAGGTTTTTGTATGAATATAAACTTTCATTTTTCTTAGGTAAATTTCTAGGAGTAGGATTGTTGGCTATTGTAAATGTATGTTTAACTTTATAAGATGCTATCAAATTTTATTCCCAAATGGCTATGCCATTTTTTCTCTTTTTTAATATAATTTATTGTCAAATTGGCTTACATACAACACCCAGTGCTCATCCCAACAGGTGCCCTCCTTCCTGCCCATCACCCACTTTCCCCTCCTCCACTGCCCATCTACCCTCAGTTTGTTCTCAGTCCTTAAGAGTCTCTTATGGTTTGCCTCCTTCCCTCTCTGTAACTTTTTTTTCCCCTTCCCTTCGCCCATGGTCTTCTGTTAAGTTTCTCAAGATCCACATATGAGTGAATACATATATCTGTCTTTCTCTGATGGACTTATTTCACTTAGCATAATACCTTCCAGTTCCATCCACATTGCTGCAAATTTGAAATTCCAGCAGCATTGTATGAGAGTTTTAGTTGATCCATATGCTCATCAGAATTTGATATCATCTCTTTGTGTGTGTTTTTTAGCCATTCTAATAGATACATAGTTGTATATCTTGGTGGTTTTAATTTCCATTTCTTTAATGATTAATGATGTTGAGCATCTTTTAATGTGTTTCTGTCTTTATATCTTCTTTGGTGAAATGGTTATTCAAAACTTGTATTCATTTTAATTGGGTTATTTGTTTTCCTATTGTTGAGTTTGAGGGTTCTTTATGTATTCTAGATGTAAGTCTTTTGTTGAATATATGATTTACAAATATTTCCTCCCAGTCTTTAGCTTGGCTTCCCACTTAACAATAGTGTCTTTCACAGAATGAAAATTTTTAATTCTTATGCAATCCATTTTATCAATGGTTTTCTTCTATAGATCATGCTTTTGAGATCATATCTGAGAAATCTTTGCCCAGGACCATGAAATTTTTTCTCCTGTGTTTCTTCTAGAGGTTTTATAATTTTATATTTAGATCTATTACCTATTTTGAGGTAGCCTTTGTGTAAGATGTGAAGTATGGGTCAAGACTTTTTTTTCCTTTTCACACATGGAGGTCCAATACCTTTGTTAAGAGAAAAACTATTCTTTGTCAAAAATCAGTTCACTGTATGTGTACAGTTCTCTCCACATGTACATAGTATACAGCTCTCCAGTCTTTCCATTGATCTATGTCTTACCTTTCACCATTCCCACACAGTCTTGATTATGGTAGCTTCATAGTTAGTCTTAAAATCAAGCGGTGTGAATCCTCCAAATTTTTTTTTCAGTATTGTCTTAGCTATTCCAGTTCCTTTTCTTGTAAGTCTCAGAATTAGCATGTCAATATCTGCAGAAATTACTGCTGAGATTTTGGTTGAGATTGCATTATAATCTGTAGATCAAATTGGAAAGAATTGATATCTTAGTAATACTTAATCATACTTCTAGTCCATTAAGGCAATATATCACTCCAATTTTTAGGTATTCTTTTATTTTTTCATTAATGTTTTATAGTTTCAGCACACAGATTTGTACATGTTGTTAGATTTATATGTTAAGTATTTCCTGGTTTTTGGTGCTATTATAAATTATTCTGATTTTTAAATTTTACTTTTGTTGCTAGTACATAGAAATACAGTTGTTTTGTATATTAATATTATATCCTGCACCCTTGCTAAACTTACTTATTAGCTGTAGCAGGTTTTGGAGATTCCTTGGGATTTTCTATTTAGTTAATCCTATCACTTTCATTTTTTTATGAAATTTATTGTCAAATTGGCTTCCATACAATACCCAGTGCTCTAATCCTATCACTTTCAAACAGAGACAGTTTTATGTCTTCCTTTCTAATCTGTATGCCCCCCCCCCCTTTTTTTTTCTTATACCTCATTGCACTGGCTAGGACCTCTGGTCTGGTGTTAAATAAGAGTGATGAGAGTGGACATCCTTGCTTTGCTCTTAATCTTCAGGGAAAGTATTTGGTGTTTCACAATTAAGTATGATGCTAGCTAGTTGTAGGTTTTTTATAAATGTTCTTTATCATGGGTAAATAGTATTTAACATAAGAATCCATTTTTGGAGTGTGCAACTCTAATGCCTTCATTTCTTCAGAAAATAATAACTTCAAACAGAAAAGAACTTAATTTTCTTTTTTTTTTTCACAACCTTCTAAATTATGCAAAATCCACAACTGCCTGATGAGAGAACCTAGTTATGGAGAAGCAGATGACATTGCAGAACTGCACCATGGGTCACTGAGTTTGTTAAAAGAAGGTCTAGGCTGTATTCTACCATTACGACTAGTGAATAAAGAAAGATAACCTTGTGGAAGAATAAGTTGGAACTCATTTCTCACACTTTAAGACTCAGCTGTTAAGCTGTGTTCTTTCCCTCATTAAGGCTATCGTGGGGTTCCTGGACAGCTCAGTCAGTTAAGTATCTGACTCTTGATTTCAGCTCAGATGATGATCTCACAGTTTGTGGAATTGAACCCCGTGTTGGGCTTCATGCTGGCAGCACGGAACCTGGAATTCTCTCTCACCCTCTCTCTGCCCCTCCCCCGCTTGCACACGTGCTCTCTCTCTCTCTCTCTCTCTCTCAAAATAAATAAATAAACTTAAAAAAAAGACTATCATGAAAAATTGATATCAAGCAAGCCATGTAAACCTTGTTGACTCTGGTAAGCAAAATCTTGCTGCTGCTTCCGTTTGCCACCAAATATTTTTAAAAAGTGGTCTACTTGTGGCTTTCCAGTTTTCCAAGCACCATTTGTTAAAGAGACTGTCTTTTTTCCATTGGATATGCATGGGGCATTTGTACCCCAATGTTTATAGCAGCACTTTCAACAATAGCCAAATTACGGAAAGAGCCTAAATGTCCATCAACTGATGAATGGATAAAGAAATTGTAGTTCATATACACAATGGAATACTACGTGGCAATGAGAAAGAATGAAATATGGCCTTTTGTAGCAATGTGGATGGAACTGGGGAGTATTATGCTAAGTGAAATAAGTCATACAGAGAAAGACAGACACCATATGTTTTCACTCCTATGTGGATCCTGAGAAACTTAACAGAAGACCATGAGGGAGGGGAAGGAAAAAGAAAAAAAAAAAGGTTAGAGAGGGAGGGAGCCAAAACATAAGAGACTGTTAAAAACAAGAAACTGAGGGTTGATGGGGGGTGGGAGGGAGGAGAAGGTGGGTGAGGGGTGCTGAGGAGGGCACCTGTTGGGATGAGCACTGGGTGTTGTATGGAAACCAATTTGACAATAAAGTTCATATTTAAAAAAAAAAGTGGTCTACTCTTTTCATCCCCACATTTCCATTTCCCACCCTCCTATCCATCCAGTCTAATATGTATTGTATACCCACTTCTGTTGAAGTTGCTCTCTGCAAGAACACCCATAACCTTTGGGGCACCTGGGTGGCTCGGTCAGTTAAGTGTTCCATTCTTGATTTCGGCTCAGGTCATTACTTCACAGTTCGTGAATTCGAGCCCCATGTCGGACTCTGTACTGACAGTGTGGAGCCTGCTTGGGATTCTCTCTCTCTCCCTCTCTCTCTTCCCCTCCCCTGCTCTCTCTCACTCTCAAAATAAGTAAATAAACATTTTTTTAAATGTTAAGAAAAAAATACGACCCATAACCAAATTACCAAAATTTTTGTCTTGATTACAGTTGTGCTTTCCACAGCTTTGGCTCTGTTAACTACTCCCCTACTCCTTCCCACCTACTAAAAATATTTCTTCTAATTATAAAAACAATAGGTATTTAATGTAGAAAAATTAAAATGCAAATAAGATATAATGAAAAAATTTAATCCATAATCCTACTATTTTAGTAACTTGTGGGGGAGACAGAGTATGTCTTTTTAGACTGTTTTTCCCCATACATAGAGGTTTTTAAGTTAAAAAATGGAATCATTGTGTATATTGGGGTTCAGGGGCCATTGTGTGTATTGACTTTTAATCTCCCCTTTTTAGTAACATGTTTTCATCACCATCTCTTCATGTCAGTTCATGCTCCTCTGTCCTGCCCTTAGTTTAGAGGCTACACAGTAGTCCATTGCATGGCCTACACCACAATGTATTTAGTCAGCTCCTAGTTTTAGAAACGTAAGTTCATTCCAGATTGTTGTTGTTAATATTGCAAAACACATACCCATTCCTAATTATTCTCTGAGATAAACTTCTCAACTGTAATTCCTGGGTCAAAGAGCCTTCCTTAATTAGGTTCTTTTTTTTTAATATGAAATTTATTGTCAAATTGGTTTCCATACAATACCCAGTGCTCATCCCAACAGGTGCCCTCCTCAGCACCCCTCACCCACCCTCCCCTCCCTCCCACCCCCCATAAACCCTCAGTTTGTTCTCAGTTTTTAAGAGTCTCTTATGCTTTGGCTCTCTCCCACTCTAACCTCTTTTTTTTTTCCTTCCCCTCCCCCATGGGTTTCTGTTAAGTTTCTCAGGATCCACATAAGAGTGAAAACATATGGTATCTGTCTTTCTCTGTATGGCTTATTTCACTTAGCATCACACTCTCCAGTTCCATCCACGTTGCTACAAAGGGCCATATTTCATTCTTTCTCATTGCCATGTAGTACTCCATTGTGTATATAAACCACAATTTCTTTATCCATTCATCATTTGGTGGACATTTAGGCTCTTTCCATAATTTGGCTATTGTTGAGAGTGCTGCTATAAACATTGGGGTCCAAGTGCCCCTATGCATCAGCACTCCTGTATCCCTTGGGTAAATTCCTAGCAGTGCTATCGCTGGGTCATAGGGTAGGTCTATTTTTAATTTTCTGAGGAACCTCCACACTGTTTTCCAGAGTGGCTGCACCAATTTGCATTCCCACCAACAGTGCAAGAGGGTTCCCGTTTCTCCACATCCTCTCCAGCATCTATAGTCTCCTGATTTGTTCATTTTGGCCACTCTGACTGGCGTGAGGTGATATCTGAGTGTGGTTTTGATTTGTATTTCCCTGAGGAGTGACGTTGAGCATCTTTTCATGTGCCTGTTGGCCATCCGGATGTCTTCTTTAGAGAAGTGTCTATTCATGTTTTCTGCCCATTTCTTCACTGGATTATTTGTTTTTTGGGTGTGGAGTTTGGTGAGCTCTTTATAGATTTTGGATACTAGCCCTTTGTCCGATATGTCGTTTGCAAATATCTTTTCCCATTCCGTTGGTTGTCTTTTAGTTTTGTTGGTTGTTTCCTTTGCTGTGCAGAAGCTTTTATCTTCATAAGGTCCCAGTAGTTCATTTTTGCTTTTAATTTCCTTGCCTTTGGGGATGTGCCAAGTAAGAGATTGCTACGGCTGAGGTCAGAGAGGTCTTTTCCTGCTTTCTCCTCTAGGGTTTTGATGGTTTCCTGTCTCACATTCAGGTCCTTTATCCATTTTGAGTTTATTTTTGTGAATGGTGTAAGAAAGTGGTCTAGTTTCAGTCTTCTGCATGTTGCTGTCCAGTTCTCCCAGCACCATTTGTTAAAGAGACTGTCTTTTTCCATTGGATATTCTTTCCTGCTTTGTCAAAGATTAGTTGGCCATACGTTTGTGGGTCTACTTCTGGGGTTTCTATTCTATTCCATTGGTCTATATGTCTGTTTTTGTGTCAATACCATGCTGTCTTGAGGATTACAGCTTTGTAGTAGAGGCTAAAGTCTGGGATTTTGATGCCTCCTGCTTTGGTCTTCTTCTTCAAAATTACTTTGGCTATTCAGGGCTTTTGGTGGTTCCATGTGAATTTTAAGATTGCTTGTTCTAGCTTCGAGAAGAATGCTGGTGCAATTTTGATTGGGATTGCATTGAATGTATAGATAGCTTTGGGTAGTATTGACATTTTGACAATATTTATTCTTCCAATCCATGAGCATGGAATGTTTTTCCATTTCTTTATATCTTCTTCCATTTCCTTCATAAGCTTTCTATAGTTTCCAGCAGACAGATCTTTTACATCTTTGGTTAGGTTTATTCCTAGGTATTTTATGCTTCTTGGTGCAATTGTGAATGGGATCAGTTTCTTTATTTGTCTTTCTGTTGCTTCATTGTTAGTGTATAATAATGCAACTGATTTCTGTACATTGATTTTGTATCCTGCAACTTTGCTGAACTCATGTATCAGTTCTAGCAGACTTCTGGTGGAGTCTATTGGGTTTTCCATGTATAATATCATTTCATCTGCAAAAAGTGAAAGCTTGACTTCATCTTTGCCATTTTTGATGCCTTTGATTTCCTTTTGTTGTCTAATTGCTGATGCTAGCACTTCCAACACTATGTTAAACAACAGCAGTGAGAGTGGACATCTCTGTCGTGTTCCTGATCTCAGGGAGAAAGCTCTCAGTTTTTCCCCATTGAGGGTGATATTAGCTGTGGGCTTTTCATAAATGGCTTTTATGATATTTAAATATGTTCCTTATATCCCGACTTTCTTGAGGGTTTTTATTAAGAAAGGATGCTGATATTTGTCAAATGCTTTTTCTGCATCGATTGCCAGGATCATACGGTTCTTATCTTTTCTTTTATTAATGTGATATATCACATTGATTGATTTGCGAATGTTGAACCAGCCCTGCAGCCCAGGAATGAATCCCACTTGATCATGGTGTATAATTCTTTTTATATGCTGTTGAATTCGACTTGCTAGTATCTTATTGAGAGTTTTTGCATCCATATTCATCAGGGATATTGGCCTGCAGTTCTCTTTTTTTGCTGGGTCTCTGGTTTAGGAATCAAAGTAATGCTGGCTTCATAGAATGAGTCTGGAAGTTTTCCTTCCCTTTCTATTTTTTGGAATAGCTTGAAAAGGATAGGCATTATCTCTGCTTTAAATGTCTGGTAGAAATAATGAAATATGGCCCTTTATAGCAACATGGATGGAACTGGAGAGTGTTATGCTAAGTGAAATGAGCCATACAGACAAAGACAGATACCATATGGTTTCACTCTTATGTGGATCCTGAGAAACTTAACAGAAACCCATGGGGGAGGGGAAGGGAAAAAAAAAAGAGGTTAGAGTGGAAGAGAGCCAAAGCATAAGGGACTCTTAAAAACAGAACAAACTGAGGGTTGATGGGGGGGTGGGAGAGAAGGGAGGGTGGGTGATGGGTATTGATGAGGGCACCTTTTGGGATGAGCACTGGGTGTTGTATGGAAACCAATTTGACAATAAATTTCATACATTGAAAAAAAAATTAAAAATAAATAAATGTCTGGTAGAATTCCCCAGGGACGCCATCTGGTCCTGGACTCTTATTTGTTGGGAGATTTTTGATAACTTATTCCATTTCTTCACTGGTTAACCGGTGTTCAAGTTTTCTATTTCTTCCTGTTTGAGTTTTGGAAGGGTGTGGGTGCTTAGGAATTTGTCCATTTCTTCCAGGTTGTCCAGTTTGTTGGCATGTAATTTTTCTTAGTATTCCCTGATAATTGCTTGTATCTCTGACGGATTGGTTGTAATAATTCCATTTTCATTCATGATTTTATCCTTTTGGGTCCTCTCCCTTTTCTTTTTGAGAAGCCTGCCTAGAGGTTTATCAATTTTGTTTATTTTTTCAAAAAAACCAACTCTTGGTTTCGTTGATCTGCTCTACAGTTTTTTTAGATTCTATATTATTTCTGCTCTGACCTTTATTATTTCTCTTCTTCTGCTGGGTTTGGGGTGTCTTCTTCTGCTGGGTTTGTGCTGTTCTGCTTCTATTTCCTTTAGGTGTGCTGTTAGATTTTGTATTTGGGATTTTTCTTGTTTCTTGAGATAGGCCTGGGTTACAATGTATTTTCCTCTCAGGACTGCCTTTGCTGCATCCCAAAGCATTTGGATTGTTGTATTTTCATTTTCATTTGTTTCCATATATTTTTAAATTTCTTCTCTAATTGCCTGGTTGACCCATTCATTCTTTAGTAGGGTGTTCTTTAACCTCCATGCTTTTGGAGGTTTTCCAGACTTTTTCCTGTGGTTGATTTCAAGCTTCATAGCATTGTGGTCTGAAAGTATGCATGGTATGATCTCAATTCTTGTATACTTATGAAGGGCTGATTTGTGACCCAGTATGTGATCTATCTTGGAGAATGTTGCATGTGCACTGGAGAAGAAAGTATATTCTGTTGCTTTGGGATGCAGAGTTCTAAATATATCTGTCAAGTCCATCTGATCCAGTGTATCATTGTTTCTTTATTTGTTTCTTTATTGATCTTGTGTCTAGATGATCTATCCATTGTTGTAGGTGGAGTATTAAAGTCCCCTGCAGTTACCAGATTCTTATCAATAAGGTTGCTTACGTTTGGGATTGTTTTATATATTTGGGAGCTCCCATATTCGGCACATAGACATTTATAATTGTTAGCTCTTCCTGATGGATAGACTCTGTAATTATTATATAATGCCCTTCTTCATCTCTTGTTACAGCCTTTAATTTAAAGTCTAGTTTGTCTGATATAAGTATGGCTACTTCAGCTTTCCTTTGACTTCCAGTAGCATGATAGATAGTTCTCCATCCCCTCACTTTCAATCTGAAGGTGTCCTCAGGTCTAAAATGAGTCTCTTGTAGACAGCAAATAGATGGGTCTTCTTTTTCTATCCATTCTGATACCCTATGTCTTTTGGTTGGAGCATTTAGTCCATTTACATTCAGTGTTATTATAGAAAGATTGGGTTTAGAGTCATTGTGATGTCTGTAGGTTTCATGCTTGTGGTGATGTCTCTGGTATTTTGTGATCCTTGGAACATTTCATTCACAGAATCCCCCTTAGGATCTCTCATAGGGCTGGTTTAGTGGTGATGAAATCCTTCAGTGTTTGTTTGTTTGGGAAGACCTTTATTTCTCCTTCTATTCTAAATGACAGACTTGCTGG
This sequence comes from Lynx canadensis, assembly GCF_007474595.2. Classification (NCBI taxonomy): domain Eukaryota; kingdom Metazoa; phylum Chordata; class Mammalia; order Carnivora; family Felidae; genus Lynx; species Lynx canadensis. The sequence goes on from NC_044304.2 coordinate 19,971,118, forward strand.
ACAAAGGATTCTCAGCCACATATTTTTTCTATTTATCACATTGAAGAGTTCCTGCCATTCGTTTCTGGCCTGCCAAGTTTCAGTAGATAGGTCTGTGACTAGTCTTATAGGTCTCCCTTTATAAGTTAGAGCTTAATTACGTTCTTACAACCCCACTTCTCACAACTCTGCTGTCCTTTGACATCTCAGACTGTAGGCTACCCTTTCTGTGTGCCCCACACCAAGCACTGACCATGCTGGCCTGTGTTATCTGTTGTTCCTGCCTCCTCTACCAGATGATGAGTTAGGTATTGGGCACCAGGGCTGTTTCTTGTGCATTTTTCCTTAGAACCCAACATAGTCCCTGAGACATGTTAGATTCATGGAGATGAAAATCAAAGTTAACATTTATTGAGCACTTCTAAGAGCTAGAGCACAGGGACACCAAAGAAGACTGTTAACCACCATTACTGCTTCACAAACAAGGAAATGTAGGCTTAGAGAAGTAAATATCTTGCCCTGAAGTAGGCAGCTGGTTGTCACAGGACAAATATTTGTTGAATGTATAATAAGATGTCACTTGTCACTTCAGGAATATTGATTCCATAGAATAAAAGTAATTCTGAAAACACAAAATTGTCAATATTACCAACTATGACATGATATATATATATATATATATATATTTTTTTTTTTTTTTAATGTTTATTTTTGAGAGAGAGAGAAACAGTGTGAGTGGGGAAGGGGCAGAGAGAGAGAGACACAGAATCCAAAGCAGGCTCCAGGCTCTGAGCTGTCAGCTCAGAGCCCGACATAGGGCTCAAACCTATGAACCTTGAGATCATGACCTGAGCCAAAGTCGGACACTTAACTTCCTGAGCCACCCAGGTACCCCATGACACGATATATTTGAAGAACTTAGCATTTTATTTGACTTAAAGACATTGGTTTTGCATACATTGATCTACAGCATTACCTGTTTTGGATTTCTCAGTTTCTCCTAATAACTTCTCCCTTTATCAGCACTATAGAGGGTGATGAAGTAATATCCCCATATCTTCCCATCACCAACTCCTCTGCCTAATACAGAAGTTCTAACACTTGAATAGGCATCACTACTGGGAGGGCTTATTGAAACAGATTGCTTCTCCTTTTCCCAAGTTTCTGATCCACTGGGAGCCTGAGAATCTTCATTTCTAATGATATCTAATGACTGATACTGCTAGCCCAGGGGCCCATTTTGAGAATTCAAGGGAACTACTGCACCCATGTTTACACAGTCATACCCCCTGCTGCTCCAGGTCCCTTTCCCCTATTTGCCATGTCCTGGAAAACACAATCTATCTATACCTGCATGTTTGAAGAGAGATCCCTTATTATAAACAGACCCTTCATCCCCTGGGAGGCTTGTGGGCCACTGATTGACCCAGTAAGAAGAGACAAGATTTGAACTGAGAATAAGATCCCTTGGCCTCTGGTCCTGGCTCTATCTGACTTTACATGACCCAGGCAAGTCCCTGCTGAAGTCTCTTCTCCACACAGAGAAAGACATGGCATCAATCCCTAAGGACCCCTGGTCTCATATTTTCTTTCTCTGAAATGCATATTCAAGCAGCTGACTCATCAGGCCATACGTGAATGTGTGACAGTCTCTGCAGAGCAGACCACTATAAACAGAGCCACATTTATTCATCCATTCTCATTTCCTGCTGAAGGGGTTCAGAAACTATAATTGCCTTCAATGAATTTTCTAATTCAATTATTTTTTTATAACTTCATTGCTTTAGGACTCTTTGGCCCTATGTGAAGTGAGAAAATGCTTCTGTTATAGCTCATTATTTTTTTTTTTTTAAATTTTTTTTTTTCAACGTTTATTTATTTTTGGGACAGAGAGAGACAGAGCATGAACGGGGGAGGGGCAGAGAGAGAGGGAGACAGAGAATCGGAAACAGGCTCCAGGCTCTGAGCCATCAGCCCAGAGCCCGACGCGGGGCTCGAACTCACGGACCGCGAGATCGTGACCTGGCTGAAGTCGGACGCTTAACCGACTGCGCCACCCAGGCGCCCCAAGGCATGGCTGCTTTTAATAATGAGCTATAACACGGGGCGCCTGGGTGGCGCAGTCGGTTAAGCGTCCGACTTCAGCCAGGTCACGATCTCGCGGTCCGGGAGTTCGAGCCCCGCGTCGGGCTCTGGGCTGATGGCTCAGAGCCTGGAGCCTGTTTCCGATTCTCTGTCTCCCTCTCTCTCTGCCCCTCCCCCGTTCATGCTCTGTCTCTCTCTGTCCCAAAAATAAATAAACGTTGAAAAAAAAAATTAAAAAAAAAAAAAGCAGCCATGCCTCTTTGTTTATATGAAGTATTTATATAAATAATACCAAAATACCACATTTATTTTTTTAATATGATTTATTGTCAAACTAGCTAACATACAGTGTATACAGTGTTCTCTTGGATTCGGGAGTAGATTTCCATGATTCATCACTTACATACAACACCCAGTGCTCATCCCAAGTGCCCTCCTCAATGCCCATCACTCATTTCCCCTACCCCCATCAACCCCTCAGTTTGTTCTCTGTATTTAAGAGTCTCTTATGGTTTGCCTCCCTCCCTCTCTGTTTGTAACTATTTTTTTTTCCTTCCCCTCCTCCATGGTCTTCAGTTAAGTTTCTCAAATTCCACATCTGAGTGAAAACATATATCTCTTTCTCTGACTGAGTTTCTCTTATTTCACTTAGCATAATACCCTCCAGTTCCATCCTCGTTGTTGCAAATGGCAGGATTTCATTCTTTTTCATCACTTAGTAGTATTCCATTGTATATATAAACCACATTTTCTTTATCCATTCATCAGTTGATGGACATTTGGACTCTTTCCATAATTTGGCTATTGTTGATAGCACTGCTATGAATATTAAGGTGCATGTACCCCTATGAATCAGCACGCTGTTTCCTTTGAATAAATTCCCAGTAGTGTTCTTGCTCGGTCATAGTGTAATTCTGTTTTCAACTTTTTGAGGAACCTCCACACTGTTTTCCAGAGTGGCTGCACCAGTTTGCATTCCCACCAACAGTGCAAGAGGGTTCCCCTTTTTCCACATCCTCATCAACATCTGTTGTTTCCTGAGTTGTTAATTTTAGCCACTCTTGAGTGGTGTGAGGTGCCACAATACCACATTAAAAATGTTTAATTTTTTTATTTTTAATGTTTATTAATTTTGAGAAAGACAGAGAGACAGTGGGAGCAGAGTAGGGACAGAGAGAAGGAGACACAGAATCCAAAGCAGGCTCCAGGCTCTGAGCTGTCAGCAGAGCCTGATGCAGGGCTCAAACTCACGAGCAGTGGGATCATGACCCGAGCCGACGTCAGACACTCAACCAACTGAGCCACCCAGGCGCTCCCAGTACCACATTTTAAAGGCTAATGAGGGGTTTAAAAGACTTTTATCTCACATCACTTATGACTAATTTCTCACCTCAGAGTAAATCCAGTGAGGCTTATTGGAAGTGGCTGAGCACTGCTGAACACCTTGCAGATCAGTTGAGTAGGAAAAAGTACAGTATTGCTCCTCACGGTTTAAGAATTCAGTAACAAATGCAGGTGCCCCAGTGATGAGGCAGTGGCGAGGCAGCAGCCCCAAGGGCTCTAGGTCCTATGGGGACAAACAGTGGAGCTTTTTATCCTGAAGTAGAATCTCTGAAGGAAACACTCATACCTTGCTCAACTCAGAATCATGTCAGCCATTCGAGCAAGGGGTAGCCCTGCTGCAAGCTTCCTTTGTGACTGGCTGACTAGAGGGTAAAGTTCTAACCAAATGTATTTTACTCACACAAATTCTTTTGAGTGTACATTTTTTTAAGAAAGAGAAACACTTGACAAAGACCTCTTTTGTATCCAAAATACTTTTCTTTACATGGAATCCTTGCCTTTTGACCCTAGACTGGGAAAAGAGTATCTGAGGTGTGTAAGTTCCAACTTTAAACCACTGGAGTGGGGAGCCTTCCTAATCAAGGGGGTAGAGTGGTTTCTTGGTGCTGTAGATGAGGTCCTGCCTTCCCTCGGATTTATTTGGTACAAGGACAAAATCAGGAAGCAGTTCCCAGCCATTCTCACCTGTGGTAGGAGCTAGATTTCCCAATCTTCCTCTGAGGTCAGCTTGGGTTCATGAAGTCTCTGCTTCCCTCTAGGTGGAGGCTGAGCTGATTGACAAGCTGGACAGCATGGTGTCAGAAGGGAAAGGCGACGAGAGTTACAGAGAGCTCTTCGGCCTGCTGTAAGCTGCTTTAGCCCCAAGCACCCCACACTGGGGGAGGGGGTGAAATGGGCTGATGAGGGGTAGGGGTGCAACCCACGCTGGCTGGGCTTCAGAGGGTGAGTATCAGGAGTGACCTAGATTGTTCCTAGTCAATAGGACGGTGGCATTATGGCAGCAAGCTCTCAGGGATTGCCATAGTTGACTAAAGAGGTAGAGACAGGCAGTAACTCTGAGCTCTTAGATTTGCTGATAGGAAAAGGGTCTTTATATGTCTTCATAGCATGCACTGTATCCAGTTGGGCACACAGCCCATGGGGACTCTCTGAGGGCTCAGTGCTGGCATTTCTGAGAGGTAAACAGTTAAATCCTTGCTTCATAAGATGGTACAATCAACTTTGAAAAAACACTACCATGGATCTTGTGACTTTAACAAATTGTGCCCACTCTCCAGGACAGTTTCCCTGTTTGTGAAACAGGGTGTTTGTACTGAGTGATGTCAGGGATTTTCCCAGGTCCACATTCATAGCTCCTGTCTTTTTTTTTAAAACATTTATTTATTTTTGAGACACAGAGAGACAGAGCATGAACAGGGGAGGGTCAGAGAGAGGGAGACACAGAATCTGAAACAGGCTCCAGGCTCTGAGCTGTCAGCACAGAGCCCGATGCGGGGCTCAAACTCACAGACCACGAGATCAACCTGAGCCAAAGTCGGACGCTTAACCGACTGAGCCACCCAGGCGCCCCTCATAGCTCCTGTCTTGAAATGTTGGAGGCCAAGAGTCTTTGCCACAGGGCTAAGTCCAAAGGAGGGACTCGGGAGAGCCATGATTCTCCCAGATAGATAGTGATGCTGGACATTTTATCTTCCAAAAAAACAAAATCTTTAGACTTTTATAGCTCTAGAGTCCCCTCCCATCTCACTCATTATTTCCAGCTTTAATATTTTCTTTGTTTTCATGCCATTTTGAAGACAAGCCTATGACATATTTTTCCAATAATAATACTGTACATTTGCTTAGAACTTTACAGTGTACAAATGTGTTGACGTTTCTTACTTAATCCTTACAACACACCTGTGAAGTGAGCAGGGCAGAAATTATCTTCATGAATAAAGGTGGTGAAACTGAGATGAGGAAAGTGTTAGCATGCCCTCGGTTGAATGACCTGTGAAAAGCCACTCTGGGGGGAGGACTCAGATCTCCCAATTTCAAGAAGGGGGAATCTTTCTGCTATATCCTACCCACTTTGTTCCTTAATGAGTCACACAAAATGTGAATTTATTTGAAATTTAAATAATTATAATTTGTGTAAATGAATCTTTACCTTAGTATTTTTCTTTTAGCTAAAGATGTTTCTAACTGTGGAAATAATGCAGAGAAATCTCTTCCTAAGTCACTAACAGATGATTTTACTACAAAGGAAAAAGCACACAAATAACTTGCACTTACTAATTACCTGACCAAATAGTGTTTCATAAACTCTTCTAAATCATGTTTGAGGACTGAAAACTTCCGAGAACCATAAAGCAGCATTTCCCAATTTGTGTTTTGGGGAAGTTGCTGGGGGAAAAAAGTAAGTGATCAGTTCAGAAAAGATTCAATTAAACAAAATTGAGCAGACCTCTATTACAGGACTTAGCAAAGCCTTTAATAGGTATAAAGATGTGAAATATCTCTGACAGGAGTGTGTAGTGACCAGCATTTCCCAGGCTTGTTTGCTCGCAGAACACCTTTCTTGGTCCTCCAGGACAGCAGAGCTCTGGAGAATAGTTTGGGAAATACTGACACAGTGGCTTCATCCACACAGCTCAGAGACCAGAGCAATGGTGTGCCTTCTCTCTCTAGTGATATAAGTCACATGGGAAACCCTCACTTTCCCAGAAGCCTCAGCTCAGGCCATATACTCTGTGTGGGGAAGACTGTCGCCGTCATGGCAGCATTAACAGCAGCCAGGTTGTGAGTGGGAGTGCCCAGTGCTGGGCTTTTAGCTGGGCCTGCCACTCCAGGTGACTTTCATGACTTTTAGGGAGTGAGGGACAGTGTAGAAAGGAATCAGGAATGAGACCTGGACCTGGGCTCATCACTAGAGCAAGCAGAGAGTCTAGGTCATCATCCCCTAGGAGAGATCTGTGGGAAGGCAGAGAAGCCAGAGGCTACCCTGAGGTGCCAGGAGCATGGGCTGGCAAATGAGAAAAGGACCTGGGCATTTAGCTCTTGGCTCTGGCAATTTTCACTTGGAAACATCCCGACAGTGGAGATGACCAGGTATAACTCCTAGTTTCACTCACTGCCCTTCATACTGGGCCCTCAAGACTAGTCGGAACCTTTTCCTTGGTTTACATGAAAAGTTGAGTTTGTATGTTTGCTGAGGATGCCTCTGAGTGGTGATGGAGGTAGTTGGCCAACTGCAAAGCCAGATCCATCCTCAGTGGGCTCTTATTCAGCTGCTGTTTTAGAACAAACCTCACAGCATACACCTAAAGGGCTGGGGCTTTAAAACCCCTTCCTCAGTTCATTGGCATCCTTAGGAACTTATACAGGAAAATGGAAAATATGCTCATCTGTTCCTGCCAGTTCAGTAATCGCCTTGTCTTTGCTTTCTGCTGCATGGAGTAGAACCCAGCTGTTTGGGCCCTACCCCAGGTAAGACTGTAGTGTGGTAAGTCTTCTGTCTCCAGATCCATCACAGGCTCCATGGGCTCTGGGACCTCACTTTTGTGCCCAAAGAAGGCTCATAAATTGTATACTGTGTTTGTTTCCCCCCACCCTCCAACTAATAGCCTACTGGAGAAGGTTGAACAGGAAACATGGCGTGAAACCGGCATTTCCTTTGTGACCTCAGTCACCCGCCTCATGGAACGCCTTCTTGACTACAGGTATCTTCTCAGGCACCTACCTATCTGACCTCTTGTCTGATCAGGATACTTGCCTCAGCAAGGACATCCTCTGACCTTAAAATTGAAACCATGTGGCCTTCAGGGGGAGGACTCTTCTGGTTTGGATGCCATCATCAGTCATTGGGAATCTACTGATGGCCAAAGAGAGGGAAAGAGTCCTCTCCCAGGGGTAGGCCAGGGCTTCCTAGGATCCCCCCTGATATGTGAGCACATATATCCAGGAGGCATCCCAGGGACATGCAGGTTTCCATCCAGAAAGGTCACAGCTCAGAGCAATGCAGCGAACAACTGTAGGTCCTTTGTGCTGTGTTCCTGAGAGCCATATGACAGATGGGCGGGGAAATATCACCCGGTACAGAAGTGTGACACAGCAGGACTTCCAGTTGGTTTTTCCAGGCACTGGGGATCCTACTTTTCCATGCCTCCATTCTTTGCCTAAAGTGTTTTTTTCTGTCCCTTGGTCCTGACCATGAACAGATTAGAGGAAGCAGCCTGTGAGCTCAGAGATCTTTATGCTATGTTCAGTTTGAGAGTTCATGTAAAATTAGTTTTTTCATGAAATCTTGCTTTCTGTCATATCACGGCTTTTGAATTACTCCAGATGGGGCAATGAAGCCACCATTGCAGTCTTCATTATTCTCTTAGCAGAGTTCATGTGGTGGCTAAGGGTACCTTTTAGGAGCCTAGAGGGAGGTGATAGGGAATGAGGAAGAATGACGGAGGAAATCCATCCCCAAGCAATAGTTGTCTCCTCTGTGCTACAAGACATGTAAACGCCAAGGGAGAGCACTTCCAACCCATGCATCAGGAAATGAGGGGGTTTAGGCCACCTCCAGTTGCTGCTGAATAGAAGGTACTCCTATGGCAAGACTTCTGCTTTGCAGAAGACTCAGGTGTCCAGTGTACTATCTGGACATGGAAATGGAATTCCTGAGAAATGGGTTCCCATATTAGGCATCCCCTCTTCCTGTAGCACAGTTGTGCTTGTGCAAGTTTCAGCCCATTTTTCCTGGACCTTAAAAGTTGACAAGTGGCCTTTTGGGGATGCCTTTTAGATCAGTGGACTCCTTTGTTCATGCCACATCCCCAGCCTTTTCTGTACCTGCTATCAGACAGGGAAGAGGGATGCACAAAACTCTATACCTCCCCCTCCCTAAAACATTTACTAAAGGTTAAGCTCTATTCACTATGGCCTACCAGAAAGAGCCTAAATTAATTTCTTAGCTTAGTTCTAGCTTCCTGTTTGATTTTTGTATCTACCTTGTACAAACAACTCAAACTCATGGCCAAACCCAATTTCATTCTCTTCCATTTCTTGTCTCAATAATGGGTTCATTAAAAAACAAAATTCATGCTCTTTCACATGGCAGCAAAGCCCCTTCATAAACTGGCCTTTGCCTACTCCTCCAGCCCTGTTCCTTGACAGTCCCAGCACCCATGTGCACATACTAACCTCCTAGTGTTGCTCCCTGTTAACACAAAAGGAAACACCACAATGTTTATCATGGCTCTTATCTGTTAAAAATACACTATGTGCTTTGTGCTTGACAAGCATTATCTCTAATCCCATAAGGAGCTGTGAAGGGTTATCCCTGTTTTTATCAGTGAAGAAACACCAGTGATAGGAAATGCCATTGCTGGGATTTGAACCCACATCTGACTCAAGAGCCATGCCCTATTCTTTCATCCATGTTGTCACCACTCACATCCCTTCTCTTCAGGCTTCTCTACATGCAATGTCCTCCCAAGAGTGGCCTTCCTACCAAGCCCCATCAAGGAAGTTTTACCAGATAAAAGCTTACCTGGATCTGTATACACTTCTTTCAAAGCATCAGTCACCTTGCATGATGATCATTTGTCACCTTTCTGACTCATTCAATTGAAGAGAGAAACCTCTTGAGGACAGGGACCTTGTCCTTATCTCCCTGGTCCCCTGCATGGAGCCTTGATGGTCCTCTGACAAGTGTACAGTATATATTGACCAATTGGAAGACCGTGCAGGAACCAAAGTAGTCTCTTTTACCCCAGTGCAGTTTAGTGCAATAAGAACCTACTAAGAAAATAGTTGACAGATACATATACATTGATTAGGCAAATAATTAATAGGTTATACTCCAGAATGATCTGAACCTAGAGTGTGAGACTCTGTTTTAGACTAGCATGAACCTTAAGTACTCAGAGGAGTACCTTTTCAACTTTTGTGTGAATGATACTCTGTGTCAGATATAAAGATGCTCACTGGTGGCAACTGTATTTCTCAGGTTAGGAAGCAGAGCCCCGTGGGGTAGGGGGAGTGGTTCTTAGTGCCCTGGAACATACAGGGACAGGGCTAGGGTTGCCAAGCCCTTGGGACTTTAAGTGGAACCTCCACCTGGAAGAGGAACTGGAGGTTATGGAGCCTTCCTTTCTCAGGCCTCTCCAGTTGCACTAAGGGCTGCCTGGGCCCTGGTCTAGGTCACCACAAGCCCAGTGCTCATAACCGGTTGCTTCAGAAGCCTCTTTAGGAGGGTCTTCCCTGTTCGTCCTCCAGAGAAAGAACAGGGGAGAGCAATGGCTGCACCCAAGTCAGAGGCTTTAAAAGGTGTCCTCTATGTTGAGTAGCCACACAGAAGTGATGCACAGCCACACAGAAGAGAAGAGGCAGCTGTTAGCAATGCATGGGAGAGGTGGTCATAGAGCACAAAGGTGTAGGGAATGCCCCTGACATCACAGGGTTGAGGACAATACTTTCCTGTTTAATTGACTTGGCAATGAAGTTCTAGTTATAGCCAAAAAGAAGGTGATGCCTGGGAAGTGTTTCAGATGCTTTCTAGAAAAAACAAAACAAACAAAAACAAAAAAAAAAACACTAAATGCCAAAGTAGCTAGTTGAGACCTCACTACTCTCTATCAGCCAACTTATTGGAGAGACAGATGCTTCCTGCCACTTTCTATGTTGCTTGTAACTAACTAGTTGGCCATTTGGTCCACCTCTTAAAAAGTCACAGCACTTTCCTGTCCCTACTAGCACTAAAAGGTTCTGCAGTAGCCTGTTAAGGACCCCCATGTCTGACTACAGAGGAACCAAATGCCATATGGCAGTTAGGGAACCAAAAAAGGAGGACGACCTTGGTTTCAAATCCCACAGAGCTGCCACGTCTGATAGTAGCCCTCCATAGAAGGGAGGACACTTGGCTTTGCAGAATATCATGAGAGTTGTGTGGATTTTTCAGTATTCCTTTCTTTCAAAGAAGTTATCCCTTTGTGAGCTGGATTGCAGCTGGGAAGGCGGGGATAACTAACTTTGTCACATTATCACCCAGAGGTTCAGTGACTTGGACTAAGGCTCCTGACTCCCAACTGTGATGTTTCTCACTGGGCCCCATGCCTGTTAGTAGAGCAAAGTCAAGATACTCTCTCCACCTGATCTTAGTGGTCCATAAACCCACTTATGCTGCCTTTCCCTAACACACAGCTACACAAGGAACTATATCTATATGCCAGAGGACTGTAGAGTGCCATAGAAGGAGACACAGCAAACAGATGGAACTCTGGCTGGCTGTGTGTAGAGGAGGCTTCTGGCGAGATTCACCATTCTGGTTCTCCTTCTCCTTTGTCTCCTTGTGCCAAGACTCTGCTACTTCCAGAGGAGCTTGGTTTTGACCAGTCCTCCTCTCTCCCTAGGGAAGGATCCATTCTCAGTGTTCCTGTTGTTCTGTGTCTCACAGACCAGGCTTGACCCCTCTTACACCCAACCCTGCTCTGATCAGCATGAATGTAACTCAGCCCTGGGTGAAGCTACCCCTAAATCAGAAAGAAACTTTAAACCTGCTGCTTCTACTTAGTACACAGGAAGGAAACCATAGGGAGAAAAGCCAGTAAGATGGTTAACATGGTGGCCATGCCACGGTTGCTGTAACCACAGGGTCTTGAAGCTAGGTCTCTGGAGTGGAGCATATTGGCTTCTGTTGAATGCTGTCCTACAAAATGAAACTTTCCCTGTAAGAAAAGCTCTGTGCCTCTCCTTCTGGGGACTTGAGGATTTGACATTTATCTTTACTGATACATTCTTCTGTGCTGAGGATATTGGTACTACCCTAATGTACCATCTGGGCTCTACACTCTGCCACCAGAATGAGAGGTTCAGTTGAACAGAGATCTCTGAACCCTAGGAGTGGGTCCAAACCTCAGAGGGAGCTCACTGTATAGCCCCCACCTGTGGAAGCATTTTCTGTTGGAGAGCATCTTAATTTAGGGTTTAGTTATACTAATGCCTCTGTGACACTGCAGTTCTATGCATTGTTCCAGAGCCACCACTTCATGCCATGGGACATTCATCTGTGCTCTCCTTTCCAGGGACTGCATGAAAGGAGAGGAAACAGAGAATAAGAAGATTGGCTGCACTGTTAACCTGATGGTGAGAAGACATGGGCCCCTCCTCCTATCTGCCCAGCGGAATAGCTTCTGGCCTGCGCTGTGACAGGCTTGGCCCTTCTACTGTGGCTGCAAGCCTAAGGACTTGAGTCAGGATATCAGCTCTGTCCCTAATATCTCAGAGACCTGCACCTCATCAGTCACATTTTCACTTGAGAAAAGAATGTTCTCCTTGGACAGAACTCTATCCTTGGCTTCTTAACAAGGTCCAGTCAACCATGAAATACCCTAATTCCCAGTCTGCCTTGGCACTCCTCCTCTTTCTCAATATTTGGATTCCTGCAGATCTGCCATTCGTTCCACCATACCTGGGGAGCAGTTGTGCCTTCTGGCTGATCCTTTCTCTTGCTGGTGCTGTCTGTGTCCATGGCCTGCCCTCCTCCTGTCCAGTACACCCAGGGCTTTGGCCAGCTGCCTGGAGCTCAGGTATGGCCTCCACAGGTGGAAACCTCTCTCATCTTTATGCGTATTTCCTTTTCTCTCTCACAGAACTTTTACAAATCTGAGATTAACAAAGAAGAGATGTATATCCGCTATATCCATAAGCTTTGTGACATGCATTTGCAGGCTGAAAACTACACAGGTGAGTAGAAGGGGGACCCAACCATGTCTCCCTGTGAGGAAAGACTGGACAGGTGTGCACAGCTAGCAGAGAAAGGCTCTGAACTGGTGCCTGCCAGATCTTAGTGGAGTGTTGGGGCCTATGTTGCCCCCTCACTTCATTCTTTCCTTCAAATCCTTTGTCACATATGGCAGAAAGAAAGCAGGCATAAATTCCACTTGTGCCTTCATGCCATGTCCTCTGCTGTCTGAGGCTGTTCTGCTCTCTCCTTGCCTCCTGTCCATCCCCTCTGAGGCCTCAAGGGTAACCTCCAAATTCTCATGCACTAGGTTCAGAGCATCCTGAGCTCACTGTCCCTCTCTAAGAGCAGAGCCTTCTTGACCTTGAAAACCTTCACAGCCAGAGCTACATGAGGCCATAACACTGAAATATCTGCCTAACTTCTGAACTTGCTAGCAGAACTGCTTTGCAGTCTAGGCTCTTCCCTGCAAAATGCACAGCAGCCCCACTTTGATTTTCCAATAGAAAGTGTTGAGAGTGTTCATCTGGCTTTCTGATGGACCATATAGGTCCCCTTTCTACAATTTATTACTAAGGCCCTTTCTAATAGAACAAATTTAAAAGCATTTCAGCCTGCCTGTCACACTGTTTACTGAGTACCACTCAGTCAAGAGGGTATGTGCATGCATGTGTCTCCTGCCTGATCACCTGGTGCCATAGCTTCCCCAAAATAGCCACCTTCTTCACTGTGGTGACTAGCCACTACATCCTAGCTCTTGAGCCATAGGACTTGAATTTGTGTGACAAACCATGAAATTCAAGCTATTCTTATCCACAAACATTACTAGAACTAGATGGGTTTGTAGAAACACAGAACCCTCCTTCCTTATTTCTAGATGTAAGGGATTGTTTGGCATAGATGCCACCTTTTCTGACCACATAAGTTAACAAGAATTAAATCTGAAATGACTGGACTGAATCTGCCGTTCTCTCTGTCTACTTCCACCCATGACTGCAGCAAGCCTCTGAGAAGACAATAGACTTTGATAAATTCCATATAATATAGAGGCATTTACTAAATTCCTAGAGGTCTGGGCCATGACTGAGAGGTGGGGTCAGGGATTTGGACAGAGAGAGAGGGTGCTAAGCCTTGTCTCTGGCGGCCTCAGGAATAACATCTGAAAAGGATATGATCAGAAAAGAAAAAAATTTCACCTGGTTTCCTAAATTCCAAAGGGAGCCCTTGAGTGCCTCAGGAGCTTGTTCCCCAGAAATAAAAGACTTCCCATCTGGATCCAGTAAGGAGGCATGTGCATCCCTGGGCAGGAAGGTCCAGTGACCAGAGCACAGGCAGAGAGGCAAGGATGAGGAAGAGCCTGGGGAGTGGCTGCAGGCAGGTGTGTTTGGCTAAAACTGGAAGTGGGTCATGGAATAGTTAGAAATGAGATTCTTCACAGTTATTGGTAGCGGACTTGAGTAGGGCCTTGAAGGCCAGACAGAAGCTAGAGCTAATTACCTTGCCACTAGGAGATGCCCACCAAAAATGACCAAATAGAACAGGAAAGAGCAGACTGTATAATGAGGACCCTGATCAGTGGCTGTAATTAAGTGTGACTCATGCCTTAGAATTTAGGGCCACAGTATTTAGTTGTTCTTGTTTTATATAACTTTCTTGAACAGTTCCACATGTAGGGTAAAGTGTCACTGGGCCTCTGCCCTGAGTTCAGCATCAACTTTGAGCTCCTCCAGGAATGGAGCTTCTGGCTACAGGCCCATCACACACTTACCACCATTTACATGTCTCTCTGGTCCTTGTAGAAACAGTAGAGATGAAGGCCATGCTGAGGTCAGAAAATGTTGCTGTAGGCACTGGGGCTGGCTTAGGGAGGGCTGAGAGAAGACTTGATCAGTGCCCTCCTGCAAGAGCCAGTTCTGAGAAGGTTGGAAAGGAAGCTGTAATACATTGACTAAAAAGGAACCCAAGAATTGACTCTGACATGTCTGTGTCTCCCAAAGCAAGGTAACTTGTGCACAAATTCTCAGGTAGCTGGGTCATATTTCATCTGGAGCCCAGTATCGATAATTAGGCTATGAGAGGAAGTTGTCTACCAGGATCTTTGACTCCTTAATGCTATGGGCAAAGGTTATTGGCTGGCTGGGCAGCCCCTCTATGTAACCTTTGGTATCCAGTTTCCCTGACCTGGGCTGCACATGCCCTATCCTAGCAGAGTGCTTGGGCTAGTCCCCTGGCACCAGACTCCCCCTGGAACCCTGAGGAGAAGTCCCTGGATCTCCATATTGCCTGTTCCCCACAGAGGCCGCATTCACTCTGCTCCTCTACTGTGAGCTGCTGCAGTGGGAAGAACGGCCACTTCGGGAATTCCTCCACTACCCATCCCAGACAGAGTGGCAGCGGAAAGAGGGACTGTGCCGCAAGATCATCCACTACTTCAACAAAGGCAAGGTAGGTGTCATTAGGCAAGCTGTTCAGCTCTTTGGGTTCTACAATAATGCATGCCATCTAGGCACGCTGCAGAGGGTGGTGTGGGGGCGATAAGTGGGTGGATGTCCGTGTATGTGCATCAGCTTTGGAGGCAGCATGATTTTCTCTGGGGAAAAAAATATATAACAGTTTAATTCTGTGGTTTGGAAACCAATTCCAGATTGAGGGTATGAGACAGCCCCACAGAGCACCCTTGCACATCTATAAATGCCGATGCTCCTATAGCGGGGGCTTCTGCCCCTCCCCTTGCATTTATTAGATTACATAGAGAATTAATGTTGATTTTCTAATCTGCCATAGAACATATGAGCTATAAAAACAAACGGATTTTAACCTTAGTCAAAGGAGGCCTGTCCTGCCTCTTACTGGTACATGTACTTATCTTGGATTTCCCTTCATCACAGCACAGACTAGACTTCTCTCATTGGGATTCTTCCCCATCAGGCTTCAATCTGTAGGATTGGCAGGCAGTGTCAGCATTGGTTTAGGCCTCCTTGGTGCTTCCCAGCCATCCTGCTCCTATCTCTCAGCGGGCTCCTTATGGGGCTCTCTGACCACCTACAGTTGGTTGTGGCCCATACACTGAAAAGGCTGGGGTTGTGTGACTTGTTGATGCTGTTTGCTCATTATTCAGCTTTGATCATTGCTTTAAAAACCTGAATTTGGGGTGCCTGGGTGGCTCAGTTGGTTAAGCATCTGACTTCGGTTCAGGTCATGATCTCACAGTTCATGGGTTCATGTCCCACATCAGGCTCTGTACTGACAGCTAGGAGCCTGGTTTAGATTCTGTGTCTCCCTCTCTCTCTGCCCCTCCCCTGCTTGCACTCTGTCTCTCTCTGTCTCTCAAAAATGAATAAGCATTAAATAATTTTTTTAAAGGCTGAATTTAAGGGGCGCCTGGGTGGTTCAGTTGGTTAAGCGTCCAACTTCAGTTTAGGTCATGATCTCACAGTTCGTGAGTTCAAGCCCCACATTGGGCTCTGTGCTAACAGCTCAGAGCCTGGAGCTTGCTTCGGATTCTGTGTCTCCCTCTCTCTCTGCCCCTTCCCCTCTCATGCTCTGTGTCTCTCTCTCCTTCTCATAAATAAACATTTAAAAAATTATTTTATTTTATTTTATTTTACTTTTTAATTTTATTTTTTATTTTTTAAAATTTACATCCAAATTAGTTATCATATAGCGAAACAATGATTTCAGGAGTAGATTCCTTAATGCCCCTTACCCATTTAGGAAATTGGGTTTTTTTAATGTATTTATTCATCATAAAAAAGAAAGATTTAAACATTAATGGCTTTTGCCCATAAATCAGAAAACATTCATTAGTTTCATATAACATAGGGAACATCTTTGTCAAAACCATTCACCCATGCAGGAACCTTTCCAGAATCTCAGGAGCTCTTGTATAACCTAGCCTGGAAAAGGGGTCCATGCTCAGCATTCGGGCAGCCACGTGTGACTGATCCATAGTGCTAGCCCAAAGCCTCCTCTTGTTGCTGGTCCAGGGCTGGACTTAAAGCCCCACACCACTATACTTTCAAGCCTGCCTTTCTGGCACCCAGCCCACCTGGAACTGTCATCTACCCACATCCCCAGAAAGCCCTGCCAGCTCAGGAGTGGCATGATCATGGTGTGAGTGTGCATAAGTGCTTTTAGTGTATTAGTTCTCTTTTCTTTCCGTGGGCACAGAGTACACAGTGGAGAGTTGTCTTGTTCTGACAGAGCCTACCAGTGGGACATGGGAACATTAATTGTTCCCCTCTTCACTAAACACTACAGTAGTGTTTAGAAAAGCAGGTTTAAAGCTTAGTATGGATGAAAGAATGAAATGCAAAACCTGCTTGAGTATCATAGATGAACAGATTTGGGGGAAGGACTGGAAGGCTCCGTAGGCCACCTTCTTGAGGATTTCGCACTCATTCTAGTAACCCTGTTTTTTCTGTGAATTTCTGGAGTAGCAAGTTCTGTGCTGAGTGCAGAGCCCTTTCATAAGCTCATCCTCAAAGAGATATTTATCACATTCATTCTCTTGAGTTAATATAGAAGGTCCAACTTCTGTGTTTCTGTGCCTCAGTACCCCCGTAGAACCAGTGGATAGGGCTAACCAGCTCTTTAATTGAAGTTAATTATTATTAACTTCAAGTTAACCAGCTCTTAATTGAAGTTGTTATTATTATTATTATTGTTATTATTATTATTATTACTATTGGCTCCAGAAAAGCAAAACCAGGCTGCTGCAGAAAAGTGTTCCTGTAGGGTTCTTGGTGTCCAGAGAAAAGCTGCCTTGACAGCAGGAGGAGGGCAAAAAAGAAGACTCTAGGGATGGGCAGGTAAAGGGGTTATAGCCCTCAGCATTCCCAGCACACCCTGCCTCACATGCCAGGCCCTCTACTTTTCTTCCACACTCTCCCAGCCTCTCTGTTATATGCTTTATACAGATAACCTGACTTCCTTTGGTCCTGTGTTTATTTGCTGAGCACCCAGAAGGATTGAGTCAGAAGTTCAACTCATGGTCATACTCTAACCCTGGGCCATTCTCTTCAGTGATGAGAGCCTGGAGCCTGCTCCAAGCTGGACTGAGTTCCAGTCCACAGAGGGTCAGCACTCCCAGGCCAGACAAGGAGAAAGGAAAGAAGTAAAGTTGAAAAGAAGGAAGGAGAGGCTCAAAAATGAGAGTTGGTCCTCCATCGCAGGGCAGAGGGAGCAGACAGGAAGGAAAGCTAGCAGAGGGCTCTGACACCTGCTTATCTGGCATACAGACCATTAAGACTAGAGCAGCCTTCTCTGTGGGGCTGGGCTTGGGCTCTCCTGACTGAGAGTTGCTATTGCCCACACTCCTCTGAAGAATTGATGAATCTGTTGCTTCTAATATGTTGTGTGTAAACAGAAGTACAAAGACCACCAGTCTGAGTCCTGGGCCTTTGCCTTCCTTTTCACTTTGATTAGAATGAGCCCTAAGTGAGTGTAACTTTTGGATCATCCCTGTCAAAGGGGCCACAAGGATGTGTAAAAGCACCCATCTTGCCAGAGCTGGTAGAAATAATTGGATTTCAGACATTGATAAGAAGTTTTGGAGTTGGATTTGCCTCCTGCCAGAAGGCAGGAAACCAAGAGAAAAAATTTAACCAGGGATGCACTGTACCAGCAACACATTCCTCACCTGTGATCAGAGGCAGCTCTCAAAGCCCCCAGACCCACCAGAGTTCCAGCACAATCCCTTAAGGCTGACAGAATGTCTTAAAAATCTTGGTCCTGGCTCACTCTAAAGATAATTGAGGGTGGGTGGGAGGAGGGCTTGGAGCAGGAGAGCAAATTACACAAATCAGGCAGAGATGCCAGCAAGGCAGATGAACATTAATCCCAGTAGGGAAGAAGACCTGCTTTACTGGGAGCTACAGGCTGCTAACTGGCTGAGTGCCATTAGCCCTACGTGGGGCCCTTATCACCTAAATGAGCAGTTCCCCATGGGGCACTCTTGGCAAGCTGGCCACAGGTCTGGGCACAGCTCAGCTGCTTAGCCGGCCCCCATGGAGCTGCCTACCAGGCAGACCCTATTGAGGATCCTTGGCTAAAACCTGCCCAAGTAGCACTTGAAGCCGGAAGGGGGGCTGACATGTGCCCCTCAAAAGGGGTATAATATGGGAGTATAAAAGGTTTCCTAGCTCACTGGGGCAGAGGCATTGTATTGGCTCAGGGAACCAGGGTCTATTTAAAAATTCCCTTTGGTTTGTTTCAATATTTTTAATTAGCCCTGTGGTTTCAATCCATATGACATTAATTCTTTCAAAGGATAGAAATAATCTGCTCTTTTTGAGAAACACAGTCCCAGATGACATAGCGTTGTCCTTCTCCTTGATGCTATTTCAAATGGTATTTTTTAAAAATATAGTTCTATTAAAGCATTCATGTTGGAATATGGCTAGGTGAAATTATATGATGTCTGAGATTTGCTTCAAAAACTCTGGGGGGCAGTAAGTGGTTGGGGTATGAATGATACAAGACTGGCAATGAGTTGCCAATGACAACGAGTCATTGTTGAGGCTGGGTGATGAGTACCTAGGGGTTCATTCTTCTCTTTTTCTATATGCTTAAAATGTCCTATAATAAAAATTTTTTAATTAGCATTTAGAAGTTGGCAAGAAGAGCCTGGCTGAAATATCAAGTAAACCAGTGATTCCCAGTCTAACAAAAGAAAGCACTATATTAAAAAGCAGGGGAAATGGGCAGTACTGGCCCTTAGTGAAGGCCTCTTAAGCCCTCCACAGGCACCTGTTATATGGGCCTATAACTGTAACAGGGGCCACACCACAGAGACAGCCTGGGACCTCACTAGGCAAGGATCATCTGAAACCTTCTTTGATATTTGAATATTTCTATAAAGGAAGTTGTCAGGCCTACTACTAAGTCCTTGGGTAGCCACTTTCTGCTTGGTTTTTTTAACTGTTTCTGAGCTTCAGTGATCTTAATTCAAAACTCATTGTTTCTGGAGTTCCTGGGTGGCACAGTCGGTTAAACATCTGACTTTGGCTCGGGTCATGATTTCATGGTTTGTGGGTTCGGGCCCCACATCGGGCTCTGTGCAGACAGCTCAGAGCCTAGAGCCTGCTTCAGATTCTGTGTCTCCCTCTCTGTCCCTCCCTCACTCACACTCTGTCTCTCTCTTTCCCTATAATAAATAAACATTTAAGAAAAAATTTAAGTCATTGTTTCTGCCCAGGTGTCCATTGACAGATGAATGGATAAAGAAGAAGTGGTGTGTATATATACACACACACACACACACACACACACACACACACAATGGAATATTAGCCATAAAAAAAGTGAAATCTTGCCATTTGCAACAACACGGACATAGAGAGTATTATGCTAAGCAAAATAAGTCAGAGAAAGACAAATATCATATGATCTCACTCATATGTGGAATTTAGAAAACAAAACAAACAGGCAAAGGGAAAAAGAGAGACAAACCAAGAAACAAACTCTTAACTATAGAGAACAAACGGATGGTACCAGAGGGGAGGTGGGTGGGGAGATGGGTGAAATAGGTGATGGGGATTAAGGAGTGTACTTGCTGTGATGAGCACTGGGTGTTATATGGAAGCATGGAATCACTATATTGTACACCAGAATCTAATATTACATTGTATGTTAACTAACTGGAATTTAAATAAAAGCAAAAGTCATTGCTTCCTTCATTAACTTACTAAATAAATCTTTATTATCTGCTCATGCCTGGCACTGGTCTAGGCTCTGAGGATAAAGTAAATAAACAGGGTCCCTGCCCTCATGTAGTTTATCATCTATTGAGATTAATACAACAAAAAAGTAAATACCTTTAAAGATAACTTGGGAGTACTGAAACAGACAATGGCTGGGGAAGTTCCTGTCCTTGATGAGGTGGTCAGGAAATGGCCTTTTGGAGATAGAGACATTTGAGGAGAAACCTCAAAGCGACAACCTTGAGCTAGAAAGCCAGAGCACTGTGTGTTGTGCTCCACAGACTCATCTTGAGCAGATGTTCTTTGTGACAGATGAGTTGCAGGGGGCCTTTGGTTGTGCCCTCGAATGTATTTGATGAGTCTGGGCCATTCTGAGGATGTCTGAGGTGCTGAAGCCTTGTTCCTATTTCCAACACAGAGCTGGGAGTTTGGAATCCCACTGTGCAGGGAGCTGGCATGTCAATACGAGAGCCTCTACGATTATCAGAGCCTCAGCTGGATTCGGGTGAGCTTTGTCTCTTCCCCCAACCCAACCCTGACTGGAGGTACTAGCATTGTCTTGGCATCCGTTTCTGAGTGAGCATTCACTGCAGGTCTAGCCCTTGCTTTAGTGCTGTGGATGTACAGGAGAAGCAGAGGCCAAGGTTCCTACCCTTGAGATATTTGCAGTCTGACTGGGGAACTAAAACACACACCTGACAAATGATTATATGATCCAGACCCCAAGGGCCACTGGTGCTAGGGGAAGGGAGAAGCAGCATATGTAGGATAAGAAGGGGGAGTTCACGGAGGAGATGGCAGCTCACCTTCACAAAGAAGCTTCACCTGAAATGATTTTGCTCAGGGATGCTTCATATAAAAACTTTATAAGATCTTTCCCTGCTTTGGCTTGTGGTCACTTTCAAGCACCTTGTTCTTATTCCCTTCTTTGATGCAAAATATTCAAAAATTAAGTGAAATGTCCCATGGACTTTGAAGGTCTCCACCAGATTTTCCTGGCTGCTGGTGCTGGATTCTGAGCCATAACAGCTACAAACTTCAATAGCAAAGAGAAACCAGCAGTGTCAACTTACCCTCCTCCTGCACCCTCTGCAGCATGGCCAGCTGTGCCACGTTCCCTGATCCAGATGGATATTTGGATCTTTATAATAGATGTAGTTCTCTAGAAGTAGCTTCTTGACTGGTCTTTGGAGGCCACTGCTCCTCAGCAAGCTGGCTTGATTTAGTGTGTTACAACTATCTTCCCAGTCAAAATTCAGTGAGTTTTTCTGAATGTGAAGCCAGGTCAGCCAATACTAAGAAACTTACTGATGTTGGTAAAAATCATAGATATTGGTTCAACTTTCAAAGTTTAAAATCTCCTAAATTGGAACCAGTACCAGTGATGCTGGCAACTGAGACTTTCTCACTGTGATTATTAGCATCTTTAGTCCGATGATAGATGAGCAAGAGCAATGCAGTTAGACTGATGGAAAATGGTGCTGAGAATAGCTGTTAGCCACCAATTAACTAACATGAGCTAGAAGTCATTTGGTGTAATGAGTATCAGTCAAAAACAGAAATCCCTGGGCAAAAAAAATTTCATGTTAAACCTGTGCCCCCTGAAAGTTCAGGAAGCCTGGATCTGTATCAGGTTGGGCCCACCCACTGGGTAGGACATTATGAGCACTGGGCTGCTGTCCCCACCCTACCATCAGAGGATGATGGAAGAGGAGGGTTTCCTCTTCCATTATGAGGCAACCTGGGGAGATGCTGACCATGGCTAGGGGCTCACTTCTCACACAGTCTTTCCAAAAGACAGTGTCTACTTGGACCTGAGAGAACTTGCTTTGCACACCAGTAGCAGTCAGGCCAACCTAAAGGCAGCTGCCTTTCTTGTTCACAGAAAATGGAGGCCAGCTACTATGACAACATCATGGAGCAGCAACGCCTGGAGCCTGAGTTCTTTCGGGTCGGCTTCTATGGCAGGAAGTTTCCTTTCTTCCTTCGGGTGAGTTCATTCAGGTAGTCACAAGAACTTATATTTTACACAGTAATTCATTTATAACCTGTTTTTTATCTTTTCCCCTGTTCTACTGAATACTACTTTTTGAAGGACTAACTAGTCAACAAAAAGCTTTTGGCTTTACTTGATTGGACTGGCTCCCAACTTTAGATTTTGTTTTACTCTGCTGTACTATTTTGTAGCTACCTGGAATATACAAGGGTGACTTTCTTACCAAATCAACCAAATTCCTGCAGGAAATGACCAGGGTCTGAGAATGACCCATAGGTATGTCTAGAAGCCTTCCAATTTATAGTTCCAATGCCTGTAATCCTCCATTGTGACTATTTTTAGCCAAATAGGACACCAGTACAACCCTGACCTAAACAGGATGCTGGCCTGTTGGGCTTTGTCATTTAAGATGATGGCTCTACACCAGGCTGCACTGTATGCTCTGTAGCCAGGATTGAGAACCTGTTGATTTCAGAGAAGCTTGTGAGCTGTCAAATGGGATCTGGCTATGGAAAGCCTTTTACTGGCAGCCAGTTCTCTATCCCCGGATGGTGAAAGCCATTTCTCCCACCTGGAAGGCTGAGGTGGGATACCAACAGAGAAGGAATGACTGACTATAGACATACTGACACCAGCTGAACAGTTGTGATTCTCTTCTTTATTCCACATAAGCCAGAGGCTCCAGGAAAAGTCAGTCTGGGCTTGTAGGCTGCAGCCCATAGGGATTCATCATTCTCAGGGGACCTAAAAGAAGCTGTGCTGATGAAGGGGCCTTGGGCTGCAGTTGGGACCTAACACTAGCTCTGACTGTCCCCAGTCCCAATATCTTACTAATGTTCCATGTTTACAAGTCTCAACCAGCAGCTGGGAAAGTTCATAGAGTCCCTTTGATATGTTTGGGATCCTGTCTTGTTGGAAAAATTCCTTTCGTCAGTGAGCAATGATGAGCTTGGTATCACATCACAGGTCAGTTGGGCTTAGTGGCTCCTTTAAAAAAAAAAAGCCAGGGGCGCCTGGGTGGCTTGGTCGGTTAAGTGTCCGACTTCGGCTCAGGTCATGATCTCACCGTCCGTGAGTTCAAGCCCCGCGTTGGGCTCTGTGCTGACCGCTCAGAGCCTGCAGCCTGTTTCAGATTCTGTGTTTCCCTCTCTTTCTGCCCCTCCCCTGTTCATGCTCTGTCTCTCTCTGTCTCAAAAATAAATAAACATTAAAAAAAAATTTTTTAATAAAAAATAAAAAAATTTAAAAAAAAGCCAGTCTGCTAGCAAGAGTCCAAGCTAACCACATTTTAGGTGGTAGGGCAGATCAACTTTCACATTTCCTAGGCAGTAATCATTCTAGGTGAAAAAGAAAATTGTCTTCTGCAGGAACTAGTAACACTGACAGGGCTAGCAAGTACACTGCACCTAATTGTGACCTGCAGGAAGGCTCCAATTCCAGTCCACAGGAATGTTTCTAGCAGCAGAATGTGAATGAGGAGAGGGTCTCCTCAGGAGGACCAGACTTGACTTGTTCACTCTCTAGGGACCTTCCACTTCAGGCATCTCAGAAGTGGCATATTTGCTGCCCCCGCCAGCAGAGATTATACAAAAGCAATGGAAGTAGAGGTCAGCAGAAGAGAAAGAAGGAATTACACAAGAATAAGAAACCAAAAGCATCTCTATAAAGTCCTTAGACAAACTAATGATTCTGGCCTTGTAACTTCTTTCTCATTTTGTCTTTGCAAAGTACGCTTTATTACTATTTTATTCTCCTTGTTTAGTCCCACAATTTGTATATCATAAACCAGATTGTACTCTAAAACATCATTATTTTGGATACTACAAAATCAGGCCCTTGGTATCCTCATTTCTTTCCCCTTCAAACAGGAGTTCTCCATCGTGGTTTGCCCTGGCTTCCACCACTCATGCTTATGTCACAGGGTATATCAGTGTCTCAGGGTACTCAGAGCTTTCTAACAAGTAAGACCTGGCGTAGAACCTGCATCTGAGCCATCCAAATAATGCTTGCAGGCGACAGTCTGAATGTTCAAATGTGGTTTCAGCAGTGCCAGTAAGGGAGGAAGAATAACAATCGGTGTTAGGAAATGTCACCCATCAGTCCATCTCTGTCTCCACACAAGGGGCATTCCCTAGGAGCTGTGTTTCCTGCATGCAGATCCGCCTGGCCTAGCCACATGCTGCCTTCCCTTCCCTCCACTGCTCAGTTCATCTCTGGCAAATGTAGTAAGTCCCAGTAGAGGTAGCTGTTTGCCTGGTAAATGGCAAGGACAAAGTACAAAGCAGCAGCAGCCGGATCTGTCTCATGTGAGGATGCTGGGCATCCTCAACTTGAAACTGACAACCAGCATCAAGGTCAACACTATGTGCCTTCCTCCTGCTGGGCCTTCCCCAGAAGGCTAGGCTACTCCCTCACCTTCCTTGAACACATAGGCCATCTATTACTTTAGCTCTGTCAGCTTGGTTTCCCTGGACCATCTGCCTCTCTTGCTTTGCAAATGTGATTATCTACTAATCTGCACGGGGACAGGAAAACATCCAGCCTTCCCTTCTTGGGGGAATTTCTGTTTCTCTTTATTTGACCCAGGAACAGATACTGGTGAGGGTTGTACATTTCTGAGTTGATATGAAAAGACCAATTCTTTTAATTTTTTTTTTCAACGTTTATTTATTTTTGGGACAGAGAGAGACAGAGCATGAACGGGGGAGGGGCAGAGAGAGAGAGGGAGACACAGAATCGGAAACAGGCTCCAGGCTCTGAGCCATCAGCCCAGAGCCTGACACGGGGCTCGAACTCCCGGACCGCGAGATCGTGACCTGGCTGAAGTCGGATGCTTAACCGACTGCGCCACCCAGGCGCCCCTGAAAAGACCAATTCTTTACAATTATCTTCTTTGTCAATTCTGCTTATCAAGCAAGGGACTTAGAAATGTCTCTTGTCCTTTAACTATTGGTCTGTTCACTGGAGAGGCCAGCCTGCTCCTCCTGACCGTGACTTCCCTTCTGGTATTGTTTTTCCGTTCTGATTCATCCAGACATGTGGCCCAGCCTTAGCTGAGTTCTCCCATAGTAAGAGGAGAGGTGAAAAGGGGGCAGAAATTCTGTTCCAAAAGGTGTGAAGTCCTCCAGGACCTGGCCTATAATCATCCCTGTACCAGTAACCATATGGCTGGCCCTGTGGAACTTCTCTCTCTTCCTCTGAAGACATGCCAGGAGGGGCTGCCAGTGCCTGATGCAACTTTGTCAAAGTGGATCTAGTGAGGTAGTTGGGCAGGCAGACATATATCACCAGAGGGCTGGAGAAGTGTTCCATTCACTCGTGACCAGCTGTGAGGTAAGCATAGCAGGGTTGAGGGGGCCCTGTTTTACTGCAGCCCACTAGAAGAAAAACTGAGACCTAACCCAAACCAAATATGGTATTAACAGGGTTTTAAGAAATGTGTAGTTAGGATGATGTCTATTTGTTCTGCTGACATAATTGCAAAGGAATTTACTGCCCATGTAGTAAATAATTACTGAATACCTACTAGACACTGAATAATGTTTGGACTGTTTGTTCCCACTAACCAAAGTGGCCCTTCAAAAGCATGCACTTGGTCACCCCCCTGTTAAGATTTATGTGGTGGCACCCCTGGAAATCATTCCTTGCAGGCATCTTCCTCACCCTCCCACCTCTCCACACACAACCTTTTCCTGTACAGGCTGTTGCTGCCCTGGTTGTCACTGTGCCCACATAGAGTACCCTTCCCCGCTCCTCCCTCAGAGCTGCCCAGGTGGGCCTTTCAGGACTCTTCTCAGGCATGGCCTTTTCTAAAATCCCACCCTTCACCTCTCACCCCTTCCTGGGTAAGGCGCCCTCCCTCCTTTGCTTCCTGCAACTTGTGCCCTGCCTCCCGGCTGCCACATCACAGTGCAAGTCTCCCTTTTTCTGTCCCTCTCCCTTCTGGATCATCATTTCCCTTTGGGCAGAGTCTGAGTGCTATGCCCCATGCCTGTCACAGGGGCTCCTAGGACATGCTTGTGACACAAGTAGCTATTGACACCCATGTGGAGGTGGGGGCTGTGGGCAAGGCATAGAGCATGCTCTCTTGTTTGTGGCAGAACAAAGAATACGTGTGCCGGGGCCATGACTACGAGAGGCTGGAGGCCTTCCAGCAGAGGATGCTCAGCGAGTTCCCACAGGCGGTCGCCATGCAGCACCCCAACCACCCTGATGATGCCATCCTGCAGTGTGATGCCCAGTGTATCTTTCTATGCTTGGCGAGGGAAGGCGGGCTGGGGTCCTGGGAGGTGAGGCCCACCCAGTCAGCTGCCCCTATGCTATGTTGTTGGTCTTACAGGCTAAGTTACCCATAAGTCCTGAACAGAATATGTCCTCATCACTGAACCCACACTTAGCAGGACCCTCATGCAGCCTCGTACAGAAGAAGCATGGCATGCCCTTAGCTGTGGGTGCCTGAAGCAGGGCTTCTGCGGGACCTTCATCCCTCAGGCTGGGCTGCTACCATCACCTAAGTCCCTACCTGGCCCTGTGAAGGACCTGCCTAGGCATCCAGAAGCAGGCACTGTACAGGGTAATTGGGGATCCCACCAGAACTCTTGCCACAGGGATAACTACCATTTCTATCCCCTGCTCCACTCCTGTGTGCATCTGTTATTATCCCTAGTCTTTGTCAGGAGGACTGAGGTACAGCCCTGGGAGTGGGTATGGAGGGTATGGGGAAGGAGATGGAGAGTGCCTGTGTTTTTAGTGGTACTTGGAAGTGTGGATACAAATACTGGCCTCCCCCTCATCCCCCTCACACAGCTTCCTTGGAGACCTCATGACAGTCACCATGACTGTAAGCTTGTTCCAGGGAGGGAGAACAGGTGGACTCCCATGTTATCTCTCTACAAAGACCCCAAATAGTATTCTTATTAAAAGATTGTTCTGCAGTAAATACAGTTTACCTACATTGGGCAGGCTTAGGCCTTTGCAACTTTCTTGCTCCTGCGGTGTGGCCACCTGCGTTCTTCTGACCCCTTTCCCTTCTTTCTTGGCTGTTGACATCTCACCTTGGCTGAGTGCTCAGAAGGCTCAATGCTAGAGCGGGAAGAGGGTGCAGATAGGGAAATCTGGTCTAACTGTGCCTGAGTCTGCGCAAGGGTCCTGCTCCTTGCTGCTGCCAGGAGGGAACAGGGGCTATGGGGCTCTTTTCTCCTTTGGGTGATGACAGGGGTCAGTATTCAGATCCATCCCTTGGGCAAGTCTGGGTTTCCCCTTCACTTCCTGCCCAGACTTGCAGATCTATGCGGTGACGCCCATTCCAGATTATGTGGATGTCCTTCAAATGGATAGGGTCCCAGATCGCGTCAAGAGCTTCTACCGTGTCAACAATGTGAGGAAGTTCCGGTATGACAGGCCTTTTCACAAAGGCCCCAAGGACAAGGAGAATGAATTCAAGGTGAACAACAGTGGGAAAGTAGGGGCAGTGGGGCCAGGGGCAAGCCCCACTTTCTCAGGATCTTGTCCCTGTCTCATCCCTCAAGCAGGCAGGTATGGAAGAAATTGCTTAATGGCCTGTCCCTGTCTGTGCCATCCTTACAGAGCCTGTGGATCGAGCGTACCACACTGACCCTCACCCACAGCTTGCCTGGCATCTCTCGGTGGTTCGAAGTGGAGAGGAGGGAACTGGTGAGACACGTTTTGGATGGAGCTGATCTTCACAGCTGCTCCCTCAGCCCTGGCTCTAGGGACCTTTCTCTAAGGACCAAAGACAGAAAGAGAGCTTCGGCCAACTGCCTGGCCTAGACTGCCACAGGCCAATCCTGTGTCAGAAGCTTTGTACATCTTCTCCCTTTTAATCCTGACAACACCAGGGGAGCAGATATTTTTAATCTCCCAATTTACAAATGTGGAAACTATTCTCTGAGGTTCAGGAAGTCAGAGCTCTCTGACTTTAAAACTGATGTTCTTCACTCTTTACTATACTTCTAAGTGCCTAAAAATCAGAAGAGAACATTTGAAAGGGGTCAGGGAGTCTTAAGTCCACAGGAACAAGGGTGAGAATCAGCATCACTGGCCTTAGATCCCTGTTCTCAGGATCATTATGAAGAAGGGGTTGTTATCATGCCTGGGACAACATTGTGTGCCCTGTGCCCTGTGCCCTCAGGTGGAGGTGAGCCCTCTGGAGAATGCCATCCAAGTGGTTGAGAACAAGAACCAGGAACTACGGGCCCTGATTAGCCAGTATCAACACAGACAGGCACATGGCAACATCAATCTGCTCAGCATGTGCCTGAATGGCGTCATCGATGCCGCTGTCAATGGAGGTGTCGCAAGATACCAAGAGGTGAGCTGGGCCCTGGACCAAACCCACAACAGGCAGCCTTGCTGAGAAGGTGGTTCTCAGGCTCCTCTCCTTGAGACCCCATCCTTCTAGGGCAGCCTTCCCAGCTAGCCCTCCCTTAGCTGTGCCTCAGCCGACTGGAGGATGGTCCCGGGCATGAGGCTCACTACCACTCCTCGTTTCTGTGGCATGGCTCTCCTATGGGACAGTCTCTTCTTTTTTATTCTCTGAACTCTGACAGATGAGTAATCCATCTGATTAGGGAAGGATGTTAAATGGCCTCCAAGAGGAGCCCTGGAGCCCAGCCCTTCACAAGAAGCAAGTTGTGGGTTTCTAAGAGACTGAGCCCTACACCCTGGCCACCAGCCCTACCTGCCCTACCCAGACCATCAAAGCTCTGTGAGGGACTGGGACCAGTACCCAGGCTTAGATTATTTGACCACCTTCAGTCCTTCTTAGATGCAAAAAAACATACCTCTGATTGCAGGAGGTCCAAGCAGGCCAGGCTGGAGATGGTGTGTATACCTGTGAGGAGTCAGGACCTTCCTTTCAAATGGTACCTTAGACTTACACTTCCTGGGTCCCCTCTAAGGGGTAGTCCTGGGAAGTCTTCCTGATTGAGCCTTTCCTTTCTCAGGCCTTCTTTGACAAAGATTATATCGCCAAGCACCCAGGAGATGCAGAGAAGATCACCCAGCTCAAGGAGCTCATGCAGGAGCAGGTATGTCTTACAGGGCTTAGAGGCCAGTGGCCACGAGGGAAAAGCTATGCACCACAGGATGGCTGCAGTTGTCAAGGTCCACTCCCTGACTTGCAGAGTGGCCTTATCTGTCACCCTAATAGGTCCATGTCCTTGGAGTTGGGCTCGCAGTTCATGAGAAGTTTGTGCACCCAGAGATGCGCCCTCTGCATAAGAAGCTAATTGATCAGTTCCAGATGATGCGGGCCAGCCTCTACCATGTAAGCTGATCCCTGTCATGCCCCTGCTGCCGTAGAACCAGATGCCATTCCCTGCAGACTGTGCAACAAGCCAAAGGAAAGGGTGGGGGGAATGTGAAGGAAAAGCTGTCCCCACCACAGAGGGGCAAGAGGCAGAGGTGAGTGTTCTATCCAGGGGAAGGATGCCCAGGATCCCCTCACGCACTCCCCTCCCTGAGGAGGAGTCAGATTCAAGGGCAAAGAATGTTTTTCAAGGTACTGTGCTGGTGAAGAGAGGTTTTCACATGAGGAAGAAAAGAGCTAAATTATGTTATCCACATGTAGATATCTCTTTGGAGATATTTTTCATCCCAAGAACCTACAGAGGTAAGACATAGCTTGAGCCAGCCCTCTCTCCCCATCTCCCTCTTTTCCCTCTTTCCCTTGCCATCTTCATGCCCTCTTGCTCCAGAAGTTCTCCCGACTCTGACCTGGCTCTTGGGCTTCAACAGCAGGGTAGGCCCAAAGACGGATTCACACAAGCAAAAGCAGAGCCTGTATTCCAGGACTAGTTTCCCCTCAGCAGTCTCGCAGGGAATGCTGGCTGGCAGAGAACAGGGCCCAGGTGGTCTTGAAACCCCTGTTTATGTGCCCTCACCCCATTTTCAACAATAAAGCTGACTCCAGGTGTTTCGAGAGAAACCTATCTGCTAAATAGTCTGGGTGCCAGATCTCAAGAGGTGTGAACCTTATTATCTGCGACAAGGAAAATAGAGCTGTTTGGTGTTAGGCAAGGCCATCTCGGACAAGAGGCTCCTCTTCAGGGATAATCACTGGCCCTAGAGAGGCTGGACCACTCAGACTCAGTGGCCTAACCTGTTGGGGTTGACTTGCCTTGTTCTTGATGCTGGTGGCCCCCAGTGCATGTCTCAACCATTCCTGCCCAGTTGTAGATAGCATGGACTCCAAAAAGAGAAAAAGAAGCTTGTCTGTAGTTTGAGAAGTGGGCACATTTTTCAGAGGAAAGCCTATAGGGCCTGAAATTTCTCCTTTCTGTAATGATCTTCCCATGGTATTTCAGGGTGAAACATGCAGAGAAAGTGAAAGTCTTTTGTGTTTCTACCTTAAAATTAAAATATCCATTTAGTGAAGAACTTGGGTAGTGTCACTAAATCTAATGGGTATTCTATTACCTCTCATTCTTGGTTAGTCTCTGCTATGTGCGAACTTTCTCATCACCACAAGTGACCCAAGCAGGCTAGAGCCTGACCACTAGAACAGGAGATGTTCTCTGCCATGCAAAGCTGTTGGGTCACTTTAGCAAAGATCACAAAATACTCACCCGCATACATCAAGGTCTCCAGGACACACATGGAGGTGTCCTCTCCAGTTTACCCTTCTTTTTCATTTCAGCGTGTTTTGGGAGAAGGGCATGGAAAACCTGCTGCTTCTTTAGGCCAAGCTCAGAAATATCCCCTGCAGGACTTAGGGCCCACATCAGGATTCTACATCGTTTGTCCCCATAAACTGTGTCACAGGCAACTTAACCCAGGACACTGAGAGTTGGGCCATTTAGCAGTCCAGTAAACCCAACCCCAGTCCTTATGTAAACTGACTGGCAGCTGTTAATCAACTCCTCTTCTCCTGCTTCTCAGCTCTTAGTCCACTTATTCTATACCAAGAATGCCTCACTCCTGTGAACTCAGAGCAACTTCAGCCTTTTCCAGATGTGTTCTCTTAGTAGGGTCAACCCAAGGCCTCTCAGCCTCTGGTCTAGACTCCAGTGCAGTCAGGAGAGTGTTTTAGTCATGAAGGGGCCATTGCCCAAAAGAAGTCAGCAATTCAGGTTCTGCCAAAAGTATCTGATTCTTTTTCTTTTTACATTCTTCTTTTACATTTTTACCACTAGCCAGCCCTTCCCTCTCACCCCTTAATTACTTATTCATTGTTTACTCTGATGAAGGGACATTCATTTCTCAACAGGAGTTTCCGGGTTTGGACAAGCTAAGTCCTGCATGTTCAGGCACCAGCACCCCACGGGGAAATGTCCTAGCATCCCATAGTCCCATGAGCCCTGAGAGCATCAAGATGACCCACCGGCACAGGTACGGCCTTAGAGCTGGGGAGGGTCCCCTCCATGGAGGTAAGTCTGGATGTCAGAGGTCAGAGCAAGAAAGCCTGAAATAGTAGGTGTGTGTATTCACTCACATACCCTCTGACCCATGCATACCTCAAACACACAGCTCTTGCCATAAGACCCATGGTCACATCCAGTCATCCTGGGAGAGAGAGAAGTGTACATGGTACTGTGAGAACATAGAGGAGGGGGCATTTGGGGTAGGTCTTGAAGGATAAGTAGAAGTTTGTGAGGCAGAAATGGGATGGGGTTAGGAGGGTGATAGAACAAGATCCAGGCAAAGAGACTAACGTATGCAGGCATCTCAAGATGTGAACAAGCCAGCCTGGTCAGCCCTACCAGCAGAGTCTTGTGGCTGGAGTACAGGATTCCAGGGCATGGAAGAGGGCCAGTTCCAGCTCTAAATGGGCCATGTTCATTCAGGCCTTTGGACTTGATCCCAAGGGGAATGAGGATCACCAGTCAGTTTAAGGGAGAGAATGACATGGTGATGTGGAAAAACATCAAGGTGTCCCTACTCTGAACTCAGGAGTCCTGGTCTGTCTGGGCTCAACTGAAGATACTCCAAGCCTCCAGGGCAGGAAGGCCAGATCAGAGGAGGAACCAGGGAGAGGAGCCCCTTACTTGGGTTTGTTTTCCAATGTAAGTAGTAAGTTAGCACAGAGTGGGCCTCTATAAATAAGAAGGAATGAATGAAAAGGACTGCCTACTATTGATAGAGGAGGGTATTGATGAGCCTGTGACCACAGATGTGGGAGGAAGTCAACAGATGGTTCCTAGCCAGCTATTTTGACAGCTTCCTCATACCAGGAAGATACCCCTGGCCTAGGAGCCTAGGAGCAAATCCCAGCAGGGGGTGGCTACTGGCTCAGAGTAACATCGAATGGGAAGGGGACCTGGAATCCTTGACCTGATTGAGCATATCACTTTCATCCCTCCTAACTGAAAAACTATTTATATAATCAGATGGAGTGGCCATAAACCATTTAACTCCAAATAGAGACTTTGCCAGCCTACCATTGGCCCTGCCAGAACAGGGGCCCCTGAGCAGCAGGCAGGGATTCAGGACTGCCCCAGGCCTCAAATGGGTATAAGCATTAACTCTGAAACCCTCTAAACTAGTGTCATCTGAGGCTAGGGGTGACTGTTTCACACACACCCTTACACTGTCCCCCTACCACCTAGCAAGGTTTCTCAGCTCCCCGCCTGACTCCTCCCTATCTCCCACTCTTGTTCGCAGCCCCATGAACTTGATGGGCACAGGTCGCCATTCGTCATCCTCTCTCTCCTCACATGCATCTAGCGAAGCAGGAAACGTGGTGGTTCTGGGTGACAGCTCCATGGGCGAGGCTCCCGAGGATCTATACCACCATATGCAGGTACCAGAGCTGTCCAAGGAGTGTGGGCGAGAGCACCGTACCTGGAGGACTCGCCTCTCTGCTGGCTGATTTGGTCTGAGGGCTCATACCCCTGCCTAGTTCTCTAGTTTCTGAAATCAGAATACCCAGAGCCAGTAAAACTGCCTTCCCTCCACTCCATCCCATGTCAATAAAGTTCCCAGGCATTACTTTCCAAGAAGGAAATCTAGCTTCAGTCATGATTGCTCTTAGAGATCCCATGGGAAAGATCCTCTGCCAAATTGCCTTCCTTCCTGGCATTTCTGATGGCTAAGTCCTGCATCCTATATGGGCACCACCATTAGAATCGACCCAACAGCCCTGCTCCATGGGTGGTGAGGGTGACCTGTGGTGCCAGCCACCATCCTGGCCCCCATCAGGACCCAGGGTACCTCATCAGACACTGGGTCTGGGCACCTCATGGCATGAAGAAGCCAACTCTGGGCCAGTCCTACAATCCTGGCCATTCAGACCTCTATCCTGCTGATTTTTCTCCCTTTGCAGCTCGCGTATCCCAACCCCAGGTACCAGGGCTCAATCACCAACGTCTCTGTTCTGTCCTCGTCCCAGGCAAGCCCTTCTTCCTCCAGCCTGAGTTCCACTCACTCAGCACCATCCCAGATGATTACCTCTGCCCCTTCCAGTGCCCGAGGTAAGGAGGGCAGGGCGCTGCTTGCAGAAGGGAGGAGAAGGCCTCATGAGCCCCACTTGTCCTCCTCTCATCTGTGGCTCTGTCTTTGAAAGCGGCCCTGTGACTTAGAGAATGTTCCCCTTTTAGCACTAGGGACTCAAGGGTTCCCAGCTCAGCAGTCTCTCTGTCTGGCTTCAGACCCTGCCCTGAGTAGCAGTTATAGCTACCCTACCACAGAGGTGGCTGGCTGTCGCATCTCCACCTCAGTAAGAGGACATGTGGCCCAGGAGAAAGCTCAGTTCTTTTCCATTGAAACATTTGCAAGAATAAAAATCAAAGTTAAGGCAACAATGAGTCTTATCTTGAGGAACTGAGGATGAATGCACAGTATGAAAATTAAATTTGAAGGCTAAACTTAACCCTGGAAAATATTATTCTAAAAAAGAACAGCAACCAAAAAGACCTTGTCAGCTAAGAAAGGCGTAATCAGGAGAGATGGCTCTGTGAAAAGCTATTTACTTTGCCAGTTATTGCCTGATTTCTTATTCATTGGCTCAATATTGTTTTCTGAGCCAGCATCTTTTTCACAATCTGATGCTAGTTCTCAGTGAAATTTGATTCTCCACCCTTTTAGACAGAAGCATTTGCAGTGGGATGGCAATCAGCTATAGTGACTAGGATCTAGTGCTTCTCAGGGTGGTTGTGCAGGATGGCAACAGAAAGGAGTGGTCTGAGCTCACCAGGCGGTCACTGGCTATTGCTTCCAGGCTTGCAGTCTCTCATGAGCTTGCAGTCAGATGTCACCTGAGGCTGGAATCATCTAAAGGTTCAGCTAGGCTGCATATCCAAAATGGCAGCTGGCAGCTCAGCTGGGACTGTCCACCAGAGTCGCTTTGGAGGGTCTTTACTTGTACCTCGGGCTTCTCACAGCATGCAGCTGACTTTTCTCAGAACAGGCATTCTAAGGTACCCAGGCAGAAGTTGCAAGGCTTCTTATTACCCAGCCTTGGAAACCCATAATGGTCCTTTTGCCACATTCTGTCAACTAGTCAAGTCACTAAGGCCAACCTAGAGACCAAGGTGGGGAATGAGACTGCACCTCATGATGTGAAGAGTGGCATGTGTGTTTTTGAAGGGAAGGCATTGGTGGTTGCCATCTCTGGAGACAAGCTATCACAGGGGCCAAACTCCAGGATAGCATATAGAGAAAGGCTGACAGAAGCCCCTTCCCTTTCTGGAGTAGACATTAAGTACAAAAGTAAACATTCCCAACGCTGGGAATGGTGATGAGTGCAGAGGCAGCTAAGAAGGAGCAGGAATTCACTTCTAGGCTACACCATCCATGCAATCCATGTGCAAGCCTATCTGGAGAAAACCATAGGCCAGTATGTAGCATACCAGCAGTAGGCCCTGTGAGAGAAGATGGAGAGAGATCTGGAATCGCAGAGGAAGACTGCTTTTTCAGATAGATGTGGTAGATGCAGTAGGAGATGCACTGGGGGCATGGAGGGAAGGGAGAAGTCTGCTCTTTTTTCTGGTTGTTACGGGTAAAGGGAAGGCTTTTATGGAGAAGGTATTCTGGAGAGTCCTTTGCATTGGAGTCCCCTCCCCCACACCCAAGAGTAGTCATGACACCAGTGGCCTTCCTCACCAAGCCCATTGACACTCTCTGCTGTGGTCCCTGTTGAAATCTTCCAGAAGGCCTGCAAGGCACAGTCTATACTCCTGTAAGTAGGCAGCTCCCCCTAATGGTCAAAAGACTGAGTGGAGCTAGGAAACCTGGAGATTCTGATTGATCCTCCTTGAATACCTCAGTCATGCTGGGACATAGCCTCCCTTGGGTTTACCAGACTACAACTCAAGCAGTTCAAAAGTCCTGTGACACCAAAGCCCTTGTGGTATTTAAATGTTTTAATGAAAAGTAACCGTCATTCTCTGCTACCATGGGATTGGCTGCCCAGGGCTGAGGGCAGTGAGAGAAAAGTGAAGTGGCAGAATTGGAAAACTTGGCAGTAGCACAAAGCACCTCTCTGTTATAGCACAAGAGGGGCCTCCATCACATGGATTCAGATCCTCAGCACAGCATCTGGGGCCTTCAGGCTACTGTCCCTCCATCCTAGCACCCCTGACATGTATCAGCACATGGAGTATGCAGATGTGGGGTTGGCCTGGTGAGCCAGGCTGTGAGTTCTGTGAGGTCAGGGACCATGGCCAGCCTGAGTTAGGCAGTGTGCCATGTTCCAACCACGTGCCTGGTGTGGAATGGGTGTTAGGTTGGAGTTTGATGTAACTGGATTAGTGTAAAGGTGCATGTCTCTTTCTGTGCACACTAAGTAAAAGGGTCCTGTCCAGAGCTGTGGCTGGCAGGGCTCAGGGAGCATTCAGTTTCTTGCTGGGAAGGCACTATAGAAATCATTGCAATTAAGAACTCTTTTCCATTTTTCTCTAAACAGCCATTACTGATTTTTATTATACTGACTTCTTCAAGATATTTAAGGCTCATCTTCTTGGTCTAAAATGAGTGCAAGAGGAATGTCGCAGCTTCCTGGGGAAGCTGACTGCAAAGACCTATTTTAGTTGTGCTCTGACAGTGCCTTCATGGCATAGTCAAAGGAAAGCCCCAGGGACCCTGGGTTTCAAGGACACAGAGCCTCCAGAGCTGCAGGTTCACTTCTCAGATGGAGCCCTTGGACTCTCTAGCTTCACTAACAGCACGCCACAGAGGGGTTTCAACCACTTGAGCCAGCCAGAGGCTGCCCATGGGCTAGTTTCTCATGGACATGCTGGTGTCTGGAACGAGTGGTGCACATCTGGAGGGCCTTCCAAATGATCCATTCCCAAAGAAAGTCAGAAAGCTGTTCTATTACTGTGGAAGGTACCCTCAAGAACCATAGGCTGACAGGTTCCTGAAGACCTATAGCTATGGCCTGCATTGATGGGGACTGGACCACCACATCTGCTGAGGTCTGGCCTCTGTAACAGCCCCTCAGGCCAGAGGATATCACCACAGAAGCCTCACAAAAGAAAAGCAGGAACCAAGTCAACTCAAGAGCCTGGCTTAAAGCCCCACAACTCCCAGACTAGCTCCCATATGACCCCCAAGTTCACTGAAGGGCAAGTCTCAGAGAGAGAAACTCTGGAGAGCCACCTGTGTGTAGGGCCCTGGGCCCCCAGCCAGCCTGGCTCTGGAGCTATGGTAGGACAGCAAGGAAAGCAGAGGCCAGGCTCTGGAGGCCTTGAATATGGGAAGGAGAAGCCTTTGGGCAAAGGTGATAGGGGGTCAGCTGAGAACAGAGCCAGTTGATATCTGGAAACGGTAAGTGTGGGGAGACATAATGCGTCAAGTAAGAACCATGCCACTATGTTATCTCAGTGTCTCTGTCTCTGTGTGATGGCTCCATTACAAGCTGGCCTGTGCCCATGCCTGGGCCCCCTGAAAGAGCCCAGCATCCAGGTCACCCCATATCCCAAGAGCGCTGGGTGCAGGGGGCCCTTTGAGGCCCAGCTCCTGTCCTCGGTTCTCATGATCTGCCTCTAAGCATCGTGAGGGGGCTCTATCAGTGGGCCTGCATTGCCCCAGTCTGCAGTATGCCCACCTCAGCTGGGATGTCAGGTGCGGCCCCACCACCATCTCACCAGCGGGCTCTGCTTCATCCCTCCTGTGCTTGCTGAGCTCATCCTCACCCCAGCTGCAAGGGGACACCTACCCTGGTTCCCTGGCCCCAAGGATGCTTGCCCGCTGGGCCTTCCATCTGTGGCTTGTCATCTGTGCGTGATTGTTCTCACTTGGTTACAGGCTCTCCCTCTCTGCCAGATAAGTACCGCCACGCCCGGGAAATGATGTTGCTGCTGCCCACACACCGGGACCGCCCAAGCAGTGCCATGTATCCAGCAGCCATCCTGGAGAACGGACAGGTAGTGGACCCAGACTGCCCTCTGCTGCAAGTATGGCGGCCTGGGCTGCCCTCATTGCATCTGCTAGGCTTTCTATATTGCCCTGTGTGCCTCCTTCATTCTGCCATAAGACCCTCAGAAGGCTGCTGGGTGCCCACTCTGGACAGGACTGCAGTGGCTCTGAGGATCAGCAATCCAGATGGAGTGGACCTGTAGGAAGAATGCTGGCGGGTTAGAGCCACAGTTGCTTGTGTGGCTGTCCTTCTTGCCAACCCATTGCTTGTACAGCTTCCTGGACTCCTTATCCATAAACAGTCTAGCAGAGGAACCTCATTCTTTCTTATCCTGAGAAGGCAGTGGTGGACATGGGTCTGGAGGATGGTCTTCCTCCCTGTGTGTGTGAAGGGCATCCTCACTGAGACAGACTCTGCCTCTTTCATCCATCCATCTATCTGAAGCCCCTCATTGCCTCTTGAGGCTACTCTCTCCACCATTTGCACAGCTCTCTGGATGTCCTACCTGGGGGCCTTGAACAAAGAGATGTGGGGATTAACTCCTTCCTGTGCCCAATCTGCCTGCCCTTCTATCAGAGTCCATGAAAATCACCTCCAAGCAACTGTTACCTCAGCTGTACTTCCTTGTGCCTGATCAGCCCTGCCAGGTAGAGGGAGCAGGCCTGCTTGGCAGCTGCCCATCAGAACAGTGAGTCCTGTCCGTGACTTTCTAGGCTTGAGTGCTGCCCTTTGCCTTATCCACATTGCTAACTTGGGCTTGTGCAAGGATCTCCAGGAGGCCAAGCCTGCCAGTGCTGAGGGGTAGAGGGGTGCCTCAGTCCTTTCTGCCAATGGGTCTCCCTGTCAGGACAGAGGGATACAGTTAGATACCCTCAGGTGCCTATGTCCTTTTTCTTGGCCATGTACAAGACAGCTTGGAGCCCAGCCAGGCATTGTAGGGAGGTGCCTCCAATGTTGACATGGCAGCACTCAGAGCCAGATAGCGAGGGACAGTCTTCCTATGGCTGAGCATGATCGGTACCACTGCTTTGATTTCCCTGTCTTCTCTTAATATGATCTGGCTCCTGGGCCCATAGCTCTGCCTCCTGAGGTGTACCTGGTTGTTTTCACCATCTTTGATATTTTTCTCCCCCCTCAGCTGCCAAATTTCCAGCGGGCCCTGTTCCAGCAAGTGGTCGGATCCTGCAAACCCTGCAGTGATCCCAATCTGTCTGTGGCTGAAAAAGGTATTGTTCCCCTTTCCAGGTGGCCTTCCCCCATGTCTGTCCCCATCCTGAGTGTCTGACTCTTGTCCCTGAGCACCAACTGGCCAAGGCTGTGCCACACTCCAACACCCAGGCCTGTTTGTGTGTCCAGAGTCCTGACCAACTCCTGTGCTCATTGTTTAACCCATGTCCGGTTTGATGCTAAGTTTGGATCCTGTTAGTTTATGTATCTCTCTCCCAAGGGCCCACCTTCAGAGAGGCCCCAGCTCCTACCTGCCCTGAGCCCACCTTTATGGAAACTCAGGCTGCTGTGTTCAGACTGTTGGGCTTCTCCCAACCAGCTCCAGGATTTGGCAAGCCTGATGGCCCCTTTGGTCACTCTCAACTTGGGCCCTCAGGGACCTCTCCTTATTGCTCAGAATAGGCCTGTGGCTGAGCAAGCTCCTAGAAGAATGGGAAGGACAGACCATGGCAAAGTGAATTTCCCAGAGACAGTCCTCTCCAAGGAAGCCCTAGGTACTCTGAGTTGAGTCCTCCTGCAGCCACTCTGGCCAGCAAGTGGCCAGCTGCTATGAGTCTATCTTATTAGCAGGGATTGCAAGCCCATCAACTTGGGCATGAACCCGGGCAGTCCTTAGAACAGGGGATGTTTGGATAGTGGAGTTTTACCCTGTGTCCCGCTGCAACAAGCTAATGGAAGAACCAGACTTGGACCCTACATGACCCTGGCCCAAAGCCTCACACATGGAGATCTGACTTAATTTTAACACAAAGCAATACCTATATGAGGATTATGCTAGACCACCTGCCACCCAGAACCTGGCCCCATATCAGCCCCTCTCCCTGTAGTTTCCACTCCCTCTCCTTCATCTGGTGGAGCTTAGGGCAAATTCAGTCCCCAGGAATACAAGTTGCTGTCCCATCAGAACCTGTACCTCCAAAGCTGTCATCATGTTGTCATTGCACCTCCTCACCAAGTGCTGTCTACTGTCCCCACTGTCATTGTTCCTCCCTTGCTCACCACAGAGGACATGCCTCTGTGTCTTCTTTAAGGAGACCAGACACTGGGTCCACAACCTCAGTGGCTGGTAGGCATAGGTACCAGGTGCTCAACCACAAAGGATATGGAGATTCCCGCCGAAGATGACTTCCTAGCCTCAAGCCTGCACATCCCCAAAACATGCGGCTTACCTGGACCTTGCACCTATTCCCACAAAATAGAGTGCCATTTTGGCCTCAGGGGCCAAAATCCACAGTATCTTTTCTTCACCTGAGATGTGGGGCCATCTGAAAACTAGCCAAGAGCACAGAAGAGCTCAGAGCTCAAGTGGGTGCTGGTGGCCAGACCAGGACCCTATGCCAACCGGACAAAGAAGAACACCAGGCCTCAGACCAGGCTGCAGCAAGAAGCTGGACATGCCCATCCCCACGTGTGGGAAGGAAAGAGGCTGAGGCCACAGCAAGCATGTCCATGCCACAGTGCCAGTGTTTTGTGGGCAGCAAATAAGACATTTGCCTAGTGGGAACACACAGGCCAGAGTAGTGGCTCCCTAAGTCTCTTCCTGGATCCTCCAGGGCAGAAGCTATACATACTTATCACCATTCTCTTGTCATCAGGATCCTGAGTCCCATAAGGACTCTGCTTCTCACTTGTCATCTCTCTTTGCCAGGCAGTGACTCTCAGGCCAGTGCTGGACCTCCGTTCACAGAGACAGAGCAAGAAATGGCCAGGCCACAGTAGGGATTGCCCCCTTCTCCCAGGATAAGTCACTCCATCTTAGACTTTCCACTAGCCCCAGTGCATTTGTATCACATGGCAGAGGTCCATGGGCCTCATTGCTCACCAACATCAGTCTATAGGGTGAACTAGATGGTTCTGGATCACTGGAGTGGCTCAGGCAGGCACCCTTTGAAAAGCCCTGCAGCCTGCGAGCTTTTTTGCCCCATAACCTCACTGCCCGCAAGTTCCTGTGGGTTCTTGTGGGTGAATATCTGTGGCCCTGCAGTGAGAGCTTGGGCTGTCAGGACCCCTTTGGGGAAGCTGCCCAGACCCACCTCCAAGCTTCTTAATTCCTGAAATTCGGGGGCTTTTTTTTTTTTTTTTTTAGAACTTTTCTCTTTGGAGAGAGCAAGTTTCAGTGATGAGGACCCAGAAGCTCATGCCCCATCTTGAGGAGAGTCTGTGTGAGAATGGGCCTATCTTGTTCTTCAGTTGCCTCAGGCTCTCCAAGGAGGCCGTCTGGTGGAATCCACCTGGTGCTCATCAGATTCAGAATTCTTTCCTCCCTTTAGGCAACAGCTGAGTGCCTGCCCACCCAATCACTGCCACGCCCTCCCACCAGCCACCTGCCATCAGCCATCCCATGAGACTGAGCAGTCCTTAGAACTGAGGCTGTTCAGGTAGTAGAGTTCTACCTTGTGTTCTACTGCAAGCCCTTGAGTTCCTCACTAATGGGAAGGAAGGAGAAGGGCATAACTATCTTATCCCTGGACCACATGGGCCCAGCCCCTCCTGGCCACATCCTCCTTGAAGGCTAGACCCCAGCTCCTTCCTTTCCAGAACCTCTCTATTCCTTTAGGTGCTAGCATTTCCCGCTCAGTACCTGGCGCTGGAAGAGCACAAACCCCAGCCTCTTCGGGCACACTTGAGTTATAACTGCCTCAGAACAAAGCTAGGGGCTAGGTCTCTGAATTATGAGCTGCTTCCCTGCTGCTGATAGCCCAAAAGGGAGATTATGTTTGCCTAGCTCCATTAGAGAAAAGACACATTTCTTGTCAGTGGTATTTGGTCTCCAGGAGGAGTTGGCCAACAGTATTTATATGTCCCCTGCTGTTTCTGCAGAGTGGCACCTTCTAGCCCAAGATCCAGCCATTCTTCCTTTCCTCTCCTCTCCTGCAAAGTTGCTCACCTCAGCTGTGGCTGGGGGAGAGGTGTGAACGGACCAGTATTCTGGCGCTGGCCTCCTTCCTTGGCATAGATGGACACTCTGTTTCCCTTTGTCCAAGGCCCGCTCTACCCTGCATCCATAGCATGTGGATGCCAGGAACTGCGCCTCTCTGCAAGCCTAAAAGCACCCTCATTCCCACAGCCCTCCCTTTTCTTGGGAAGCCACGGGTGGAACCAGACCTGAGCCACAACTCTTGGGCTGTATACTCTTCCCTCCAGCAGGCACACCAGTCCTTGCCTGAAAACCCTTTGTGCATCCCAAATCCAGTCAGTAGGCAGAGAAGCAGTAGGGTGGGAACAGCTTGTATGTTACCAGAGGCCTTTTGGGGGGCAACTCCTGCCCACACCCTGGCTGTGCACTAGCTCTAGGATGGGGCAGTCTGTGCCTCCCGCCCCCTGTGCTCCCTGCTTTTCCTGTTAGGCCAGGGCAGTTGGAGAGCCCTGACCTGGCTCTGGTGAGGAGCTCTGTGGCCTGCATTCTGTCTGCATTCTGTCCCATCAGCCCGTTCCACTCTGCTCTGCTCACTTCTGTTCTCTGTCCTCTTCTGACAAATCCCGGAGGCTGCAGATGTTCACTCCTTGCTGCACTGTCTCTCAGCTTGCCTCACCCTGAGTACTCTTCAGACGTCAGTCCACTCTGCTGCTATCCTCTTAAGCAGCTTCTGTCCCTGGTCACTCTCCCCCATGGGCCACAGTGTCTCACGTGGCCAGTGTTTTTGGGGGGCTGACATGCCACTCACACATGTGCTGGCTACACAGTGCACACCTGGAGAAGCCATAGGCTGTAAGATGGGCTTCTCCCTGAGGATGGCTCAGAAGTAACCTCCCTTCATGCCATCTGTTTCCACCCTTCAGCAGTGCCAGCAGCCCCCAGCAGCTGGAGCCTGGATAGCGGAGCCCGAGAGGCCCAGCCCTTCCTGTCTGCCCACATGGGGCGCATCCTGGCCCCCCCAGTGCCTCCCCGAAGCCTGCTGCATGGTAAGAAGACCTCCAGCGGGTCCCCCAGATAGCCCCTGGTTTCAGACTCGACTCAGAGGCGAGGGTAGCAGCCCTCGAGACTAAGAAGATGGGCCGTTCTCTGGGCTGACTCAGCCAAGGAAGAAATATCCCCACCACAGGAAGAAGCCTGCTGGGCTTTGGGGTCGTGAGGTTTCCAAGTACAGCAGGTGAGCTCAGGAAGGCCTTCCCAACCAGGGGGGCTGAAGACAATGGAACAGACTGTGCTGGCCGGCTCCTCACCAGCCTGTCGGAGAGCTACAACTGCCTGTGGCCCACCGTTCCATGGGCTCGGCCGTACTTGACCTTCTTGACCTTCTGTGTGGCACAGGTGCCTTTTACTCCAGCAGCCTGTTTTGGAGAACTTCAGTGAAAAAAGAGGTTTTTCTGTGACCTTCAATGCTGAGGGGTGCCC
The DNA here is from genome assembly GCF_007474595.2 of Lynx canadensis. Classification (NCBI taxonomy): domain Eukaryota; kingdom Metazoa; phylum Chordata; class Mammalia; order Carnivora; family Felidae; genus Lynx; species Lynx canadensis. Next base: position 20,013,823 of record NC_044304.2, read on the forward strand.
AGGAGACTCTTCCCACAGCCGTGCAGTTGGAAGATGTGCCAGCACACAGCCCAAGAAAGCCCCAGCTAAGGCTCTTGTTCTATTCCCTTTGCAGGTCATTACTCCCTACACTTTGACGCCTTCCACCACCCCCTGGGTGACACCCCCCCGGCCCTGCCTGCCCGGACTCTGCGCAAGGTAATGTACTGAAGCAACAACCCCACAAGAGTGTGAAAGGAATCTTCTTGTCTGCTCTGGAATCTCCTGGGTCTACAAAAAGAACCACAGCCCTTCCGTGCTCCTCTGTCCCAGAGCAACCAGCCTGGCAGAAGCTGGGGGTGGCCAGAGCCACACTTGTGTTGCAGATGACCCATGTGTCCTGCAATCAATGCGATGGGGACAGGGAGGTCAGAGGGTCCTGGGGACAGCAACACACGAGTACCCTGAATGCGTCAGCAAGGGGCAGTGAGGGGCTTGGGGGCTCCCTGCTGACACCACTAGGTATCGATGCACTATAGTTCAAGAAGTGAAAAAACATTTCCATAGTAGATCAGAGAGCATTTTACACTAGAGGCCAGTCAAAAGCAAGAAACAGGAGGCAGCAAAGCCTTATGAAAACTCCTTTTCTGCATGTTGGAAAAGATAGACTCTGTCACAGATTTTAGCAACAGAATGCATTCATCTGGCCCATGTCCCCTGGGGTTCTTCCTGCTCTCTGCACTGGCCTGCCCACCCAGCCCTTCTGTCAGCACCCCAGAGCCACATGGGATATAAATGCCTAGCAGCCAGGCCAGGGCCAGTTTTGTCCACAGAAATGTAGCTGATTCTGGGGTTCCACTGGCTTGCTGGGAGGCAGCTGCTGAAGAAACAAATGTGTAGCCAATATGTGCGGGTACTTGGTCCTCTCTTCACCTAGTGGGCCAGCCCACCTGTCTGGAGAAAGGGATTCTAATATGCCCACCCTTTCCTTTGCAGTCTCCTCTCCACCCTATCCCAGCCTCCCCCACAAGCCCCCAGTCAGGTCTGGACGGCAGCAACTCTACACTGTCTGGCAGTGCCAGCAGCGGCGTGTCCTCCCTGAGCGAGAGTAACTTTGGGCACTCCTCAGAGGTCCCACCTCGAACTGACACCATGGACTCCATGCCGAGCCAGGCCTGGAATGCAGATGAAGATCTTGAGCCACCCTACCTCCCTGTCCACTACAGCCTCTCTGAGTCCGCCGTTCTGGACTCCATCAAGGCCCAGCCATGCCGAAGCCACTCAGCACCGGGGTGTGTCATCCCTCAGGACCCCATGGACCCACCTGCGCTGCCACCCAAGCCCTACCACACCCGCCTGCCAGCCCTGGAGCACGATGAAGGCGTGCTGCTACGTGAAGATGCTGACAGGCCTCGGGGCCTGCACCGCAAGGCCTCGCTGCCCCCAGGGAGCGCCAAGGAAGAGCAGGCCCGCATGGCCTGGGAACACGGCCGAGGGGAACAGTGAGGGGCAAGGAGGCGGCTGGGACGCCGCCCTCTGTGAGCAGCTTGCCCATCCACTCCAGGTCTGAAAAGCAAGTCCCCTCGCCAGGGAGCCAGAGAGGCCTGGCACTCAGGAGAGAACCACCCCGAGTCTACGTTCTACTGCCGTGAACTTGTGTGTTGCCATGTACAGAGGCCGCAGCAGCATGAAGGGTTGTGGCTTCTCTTTTTATTTCATTTTCTACGTTTCCATTCTATGGGTTTTCCTTTCTTTCCTTTGTGCAGTAGATGCTTTCTTCCTCCTGCAGTTCCAGACCACGTGGAGCTATATGGAGATATTGCACAGAGAGAATTGCTTTGCAGCTTTGCAGGGCCCAGGGGTAGGAGCTCCAGGCCCTCCCTCCAGGGCAGAGATGCACAGAAGAATGGAAATTGCACTAGGGACTTCTTCTGTTGCTGTCTGGACAGAAGAACTCATGGTTGTATTCAGGGATCGCAAGGACCACGTGGACTACATGTCACAGGTGGACAAGGGAGCTACAAGCCGTTTTGCACAAATGCCTACCCACCTGCCCACTCTTCCATCCAGGAGTGCGAGACTGAGGGGCTGCTTGAGCCAACCTGCCAGCTCAGGCATGTGACCTGGCCTAACTGCATGCCCAGGGCACACTGCCAAGCTTCCATGGGCCAGCCCTGTCTCTCACTCTACCTTGGATTTTTCCATCACTTTTATTTGACCATTTGCTCCCTTACATTCTCCATACACCTCATGCCCTGCAGGAGCCCCCTTGATGAATGGATCTGCAAAGGTTATCTCCCACCCTCTGCCCCCTGGCGCTTGTGTGGGGGTGTGGAGCCAGAGGCCCTAGCAACCTTCTTCCCCATGGCCCAGGAGGCCAAGTGTTGAGAGACAAGCTGGTATAGAGCGAGGCTGGGGTGTGGCAGGGGCCAGAAATCCTCTTTCAAAAGTGGCCAGAATGCCTGTCATCCAGTTCCTGAATCAGGGATTTTCAGCACTACCTCTGAGCAGTGGGGCTGGCTGCCCAGCCAGGCTTCCAGCCCTGAGGACTCGTGGTAAGGTTCAGCAAGCTTCTAGGTAAAGAGGGTGGGAGGAAGCCCCTCCTTTGGAAGCAGAGAGCCACACAGGTTGAATTATCCTCTCTCAAGTGGCCAACTGTAGCTCACCGCCCCCCCCCCTCCAAGCCCACGGGGACCACCACTCAGGGTTCAGGGTGGGCAGGAGGGCAGTTTCTCCAGCCTTCCCAGTCTTTTGGGCAGAGCGCAATGGTATCTTTATAGGAAACTTTTTCAGGTCAGGGCACGGATTTTTCTCTTGGGTTATTATTTGGGGGGGGGGGATAAGGTGGGGTGGTAATAGTATTTTACCAGGGTGCTTCTAAGTTACTTAAAAAAAAAAGTCTACAAAATTTTTTTTTCATTTGCATAAGTTCACAACTTTGATGGTCACAAGGCTGCCTTCTCCTTATTGAGCAGATGTGTTCTCCCCTAGTTCCTCTTCTGGCCAGGCCCTGGGCCCTAGACGTCCATCCTTTCCCCCACAGCCCACCTTCCCAAACAGACAAGGCCAGCCAAGGTGTTCTTTTCTTGTAAACAAATGCCAGCTTATTGAACAGGAAATGCCAGCAAGTAACCAATTGGGTAGATGGAGGGCCACATTACCTTCAGGGCATCTGGGGGTGTCTCCCACCAGTGTGGGTCATTTCTGATAATTATAAGGATAGCTCTAGGTAGAGTGGGTGAGTCATGGCAACCCTGACCTCAGAGGGCAGGCGTAGAGTATGTGGTGTTCACAAGTGTTAGAGAGTTGGGGGCTAGCTCTGGATTTGAATTTTAGGTAGAAGGGCATCTTTAGATTTTAGGGCACTTCTGAACCTCAATCCCTGGACAAGGCAGTCATCACATAAGAACATCGACCTTCTCCACCTTGTAGCACAGGAGGGTAGGGAGGGCAGTGTGGGTTGTGGGTTCGTTTGGCCTTGCTTTTTTATGTAAGGTAAGCTAGGTTTGTCTTCCCTTTCCATTTTCCCTAACTGGATGAAAGGACATAATCCAAATCCCTTTTGTTGGAGAACGGCCAGTCTGAGGGGAAGTGGGAGGCCAGAAATGAGAATCCTCTGAAAAGATTGTGAAATACTGATTTTCATTCTTTCAAGCTTATTTGTAAATACCTATTTGAATGCTGTGTATTTGTACAGGAATTTGAGCAAAAAATGTATAGAGTGTGATGTCCAATTGGTATTCAGCCCTATAAATGTGTTTTTAACCTCTGGCATTCTGTGCTTATTTAAAATAAGAAAACTTCTAACCATTTTTTTTTTGTGTGTGTATTTATGTTTAAAAAAGTGGTTTAAAAATTATCCTATACCTGTACCAGAAAGCAAAGTTAAGAGGAAAAACAATTTGTACTAGTGTCCCAAAAGGTATTTTACTGTATATATTGTGGTAGCATGTTCTAAATCCAACAAGTAATGTGAATTTTAGATGTAAATATCTGCCACTTGATTCTCCCCCTTTCCCCACTCCTTTGACTGCTGTGATGTGAATTAAAGATGAATACCTGATACTGACCCACTGAATTCACTGAATGGGAGCAGCCCAAGTGCCCCTCTCCATCCCTTGTCGCTGGGCTCCAAGCCCTTTAACCCCATAGAAACCTCTCTGCACGGAGCACGGAGCCAGCCTTTTCCACGCCCTGCCTTCAGACAGCCAGCCAAGCCCTGCACTTGGAAGGGAGGGCAGCCAAAGAGGAAACCCCCTCAAGTGCTCGTCGGCTGACTCGCGGGCCCCCACCCAGGAGGCGCCCCCGGCAGCCAGGGATCCTGAGGCTCGGTGGGAAAGCCGGAGGCGGCGGGCCAGTCCTTTAGCTCCCCGCTGAGGCGGGCCGGCTCGGATCGTACAGCCACAGCACCTAAGGAGGCCAGGCGCTCCCCGAGGCCTAGGACGGCCGCTCGGAGAGGGCCCTTCCAATGAGAAATCCTCCAGCCCAGCTTCTGTCCACCCCGGCCGGCGTCCAGTTAGCTCCTACAGGACGGGTTCCGGCCTGATGCGGACATTCAGACCCGGTCGGCAAGCCTCGCGGGCGCAAGAGCTTCCGCAGACGTTCCCGAAGCCTGGATCCTCCGCCCACGGTATCGTTTGAAAAAAAGAAAAGAACCTCCCCGAAACCTGGCCTGCAGCGGTCTGCTCTCCCTGCCTGCCCTTGGGGCCCCGGGGCGGGGAGGGGTTTTTCGGGCAGACGTGGGTCCCAGAGCAGGAACTACTCGGGACAAGTCTGGCGCAAAGCTGAAGCCGAACCCCACACCAGTCCTCTGCGCCAGTCCGCGGCGCCCCGCCTCTGTCACAGCTGCTGCCCCTACTCAAGATGGCGGCCCGGACCCCTTCCGCCGCCTTCGCGGCCGCTTCCTGCCGGCCCCCCTGGTTCAATCAGCGGCCGACAACTGTCTAGGGCCAAGGGCGGGCGAAGCTACCAGCCAATAAGAAAGGGCAGCGTGGAGCGGCCCGTCTGGGCTCCCGGGCGCGTGGACCAATGAGAGCGCGGCGTGTGGGAGGGCGCGGGGTCCGCCCGCCAATGGGGAACTACGGCGCGCGGCCGGGACCCGGAGGCAGCTCCTCACGGCGGGCGCGGTTCAGTCCGGCAGCGGCGGCGGCGGCGGTGGTGGAGGAGGAGGAGGATGTGGGCCACGCAGGGGCTGGCGGTGGCGCTGGCTCTGAGCGTGTTGCCGGGCGGCCGGGCTCTGCGGCCAGGCGACTGCGAAGGTGCGGCGGGGCCGGGGTCCGCGCACCGAGGCCGGCCTGGCGGCGGCTCTGAACCCACCCAGACCACCGAACGGCCGAGAGGCCGGGGCTGGAACGGGCGGGGGCGGCGGCCGTCCCAGCGGGGTCCGCCCGAAGAGGGGCGGACGCCGGCCTAGAAAACAGTTCCTGGGCCTAGGAAACTGGTCCAACAAGAAAAAGTTGGGACTAGATCGTGCAGAAAATTTGGCTTGAAATTGAGATAACGCCCGAGTTTCTTTCCTTTCCCATCACGGGGCAGAGGCTCTCCCTGGCCCAGGTCGGGAATCCCCAGGGCCGGCCATGGGCACCATTCTGGGGCCGGTGGGCCTGCGAAGCCGCACCTCGGGTTCGATGTTGTATTTGGAAATGAGAAGCATTTGGATTGTTTTTGTCTTCGCCCTCCGGTTTGGCCTCTTCTGAGGTCACAGTGAGTCCATCCCAAGGACACGTGTTCAATCTCGGCTTAAACTTTATGGAAGGAGCAGGGAGGAGCCATGTGTGGGTCACTGGGTGATGCTCGTTCCCCATGTGCCCTAGGTGTACCAAGGGACCCCAGCAACCCGGAGGTGGGTTCTGCCCACCCGTGGGCACCTGAGAAAACCCGGTGATGGAAAAACTCCTCTCTCACCTTGTCTGCTATTTAAATTGATGACGGAGTTCCCTCCTGGTGGATTGGGGTGCACCTTGGTGATTGCTGAGCATCTCCCTTCCCTCTCTTTTCCAGTCTGTATCTCTTATCTGGGAAGATTTTATCAGGACCTCAAAGATCGAGATGTCACATTCTCACCATCCTCTGTTGAAAAAGAGCTTATAAAATTCTGCCGGGAAGCAAGAGGCAAAGAGAATCGGTTGGTGAGTAGCTGGTTACCCTCCCTGGCTGGCCCTGCCCACTTGCCTGTTCAGGAGGTTAACTGTTCTGTTAGTATGCTAGTGTGGGACTCCAGTCTCCATTGTTTTCATGAATTCCGCAGTTGTGAGGTTTTGTTACCCTGTTAGTATTGAATGAGCACGTACTGGGTGCTGGGCACTGGGAGTATCAGTGGGGAGAAATGACAGGCAAACAAATGACAGCAGTGGGATGAGTGTCCAGCAGAAAATAGACCACGGTGCTCTGGCAGAGAGGGGAGATGCTGATTTAGGCAAAATAGTCAAGAATCTCTCTGAGGAAGAGTTGTCATTGCAAGGCAGGAGGGAAGAGCATCCCAGGAAGAGGGAACAACCATGTGAGTGTTCAGAGGCCACGTGCAAGGACACAAGATAACAAAGTGGGCACAGGGTACGCCAGAGCTGAATTGGGACAAGAGCCCTAATGATGATTTTTGTAGCTTTAATTTCCCTGGCAATCGCTGGTTTGTCTTTTTTTATTTTTATTTATTTATTTTTTAATTTTTTAAATGTTTTTATTTATTTTTGAAGGAGAGAGAGAGCATGAACGGGGGAGGAGCAGAGAGAGAGGGAGACACAGAATTGGAAGCAGGCCCCAGGCTCTAAGCTGTCAGCACAGAGCCAGATGCGCGGCTCGAACTCACGAACTGTGAGACCTTGACCTGAGCCGAAGTCAGACGCTTAACCGACTGAGCCACCCAGGCGCCCCTGTGTGTCTTTTTTTTTAAAGGTCTGAATCCTGGCGACTCTTAAACTTATTTGGAGGTTGTCAGCTCTGGGACTGAGCATGTATTAAGAGCCCAGGGTTTACGCTGACTGAATCTGACCGCTGGTACAGAGAGGGCGTGGGGAAAGGGGGTCCTGGCAAAGAGATGTTTTGAGATATCAGTGTGTTGTGGAGGAGAAGGCTTTCAAAGGAAACCTCCTGAAGGTCATTGTCCTTTCTTGCTGCAGTGCTACTACATTGGGGCCACAGATGACGCTGCCACTAAGATCATCAACGAGGTGTCAAAGCCCCTGGCCCACCACATCCCTGTGGAGAAGGTCTGTGAGAAGCTCAAAAAGAAGGACAGCCAGATCTGTGAGCTAAAGTATGGTGAGTGTGGCTAAACCTTATTTAACAAACACGGACCCTCTGAGCTCAGGCATTAGGAGTCAACTTTGTAGCTGGGAGAGGCAGGTGAGAAACGAGAGCCTCGTGAGTTTTATAGCCGGGTAGACTGTGCTAAGTGAGGGGCAGGGTGGATCTGGCCTCATGGGTGGAGGTCTGAATAGGGCTCACTGAGGAGGTGACATTCAACATACTTTGGAGGCAGGTGGTGGATTAGCCAAGGGGAACAGCTAAGGGAAGAACATTCCAGGCTGAGCAAACAGGCAGTGCAGAGGCAGCCAGAGGCATGGCGGGTAGACAGGGCACAGAGGGCCTTGCAGATTGGTGAAGATTTGGCTTCAGATCTTTAATCTGAGTCAAGTTGGGAACATGGGATTTTGAGCAGAGAAGGGATGTGGCCTGACCTTTCCTGGCCATAAGCTCTGAAGGCCCAGCAATCTTCCTCATTTTGAAGAGAAATGCTGTGTGCAGACAGGCAGGCCAGGAGTTCCAGCTGCTGCAGCATCTCTCTTGCCGACATTACTGGTGGGGAAAAGCAGGCCTCAGAAACAGGACCAGGAATAGTTGTCCTCGTCTGTAAAGTTTAAGCAGCACCAGCATATTTTACTGTGACTTGAGTGTCCAAGGACCTGTGTTTGTCCACTTGTGTCAAGGATGCCCAGTCTCCTGACCGTGACCTGACAGGCTGTTGGCTCAAGGTCTCTCTGTGGTCACAAGTGGTTGTGGGGAGAGTAAGCTCTTGACCAGGGCCTGTGTTGGGAAATTGGAGCTAGGGGGTCTCCCTGCTCTGTCACCGTGGAGCTGTCATTCTACAATGACTTGACCTCTACTGTGACTATTTTTCAAGGCACTTGGAGTGGGAACCACATTTCTCCTGTAAGGTTCCTCCTGTAAGAACCATGTAGCCCCCATCCCTGTCCTTGGCAATACTGCATGTCTGGGTGGATGCTGCCAGCGTGAGACCAGCCTTCTGGTGAAAGGGCCCAGGCCAGTTCCCCCAGTTCAGGGCAGTGGGCACAGACACACACCTGCAGGTGTCTGGAAACGTCTGTCCCTCTCAGACCAGTAGGACTGCTTGTTTTAACGGATGGGAGGCTGAGCTGGGGTGACCCATCCCAGGACTATGAGGGTCCGTGGCCGCTCCCACAAGCTCTCCCTACTCTCTCCTCCAGACAAGCAGATTGACCTGAGCACAGTGGACCTGAAGAAGCTCCGGGTTAAAGAACTCAAGAAGATCCTGGACGACTGGGGGGAGACGTGCAAAGGCTGTGCGGAGAAGTCTGACTACATCCGGAAGATTAATGAACTGATGCCTAAATATGCCCCCAAGGCAGCCGGTTCACGGACTGATTTGTAGTCTGCCCGCCCCCCGCTGCACCTGTGGGGAAAGCATTCCACTTGCGTCTTCCCTGCAGCCTTTTTGTAATTTATTTTTTAGGCAGGCTCCTGACAATGTCAGGTGTGAAGCCTGGAGCTCTCCTGCCGATGCTGGCTCTACAGCGCCCCCTGGGGGGTTCACTTTGTTCTGTTGCTGGTTTACTCTAGGACTTCAAAGTGTGTTTGGGAATTTTTTATTAAAGGAAGAACATTTCTAGCTGTCCCTGGAGAATTAAAGTGAATCTGAAATAGGATTTCAGCCCTAACGAAGATCCCAGCAGTTTATGCTTTCCAGTTCACAAGAGTTGTCTGCTATCTTCACATCTGCCCCTTGGCCGCCAGTGCCGGAGGTGCCAGGCAGGACACGGGCTGAGGCATGGGGGCTCGTGCAGGACTGGAGGCAAGCCCGGGAGAAGACTGGGTCCCATGCCTCACCCCGAGGTGACTTGGAGTGGAAGTCCCACCTGGGGAGCTGGAGGCCGAACAGCCTCTTGGCAGAGCACAGGGGGTTGAATCTGGTGTGCAAGGGAGGGGCTTATATCAGGGCTGGGTCCGAGCAGGACTGAGGGTATGTTTAGTATGGTTTTCTGGAACGATGACTTCAGTAGCTGCCTGTGTTCAGTACCATCACATTTCTAAAGATGCTCTTGGGCTGGCTTCCTCCACCAAGCACCATCCAGATCTGGCCATCTACTTGGTCATCTGAGTTTGTGGTGTGGGGTCAGTCCCAAGCCTCTGATGCCTAATTGGGGTTTTGTGAGATATGCAGGGGTCGGTTTATACAAAGAGTCAGTGAGAGCTTGCCTTTTGCCTTTGTTTACCCAAGATAAGTCTAAAATAGTTGAGGTCTTGTCCCCAGTGTCTCCAGAGTCTGGTTTTTTTAGTTACTTCTGGGGTTGGCTCTTGGGGAACCCAGTTGTCAGTGTAAGCTGTGGCTTGGTGGACACCCCTGTGCTTCTCGGACCTGCAGAGACCACCTGAAGGGAAAGACCGGTAGTGCTTTTCCAAGAAAGACTTCAGTCTTCCTTTTTTGCAGTTTATTTATACAGTTGCTAAATTCAGTTTGCCTACACAGGCCTTGTCACAGCCTGCAGTGGCATCCACTAGTGCAGTGGCCCCACATCTTGCACATCTGCAACACAACGTCTAAGAGGAAAGCAAGGCTGAGCCACTTCTCAGGCCAAGACTTCCTTGTTTTGGAGAATGAGCTGTTAGGATCTGACAAGCGCAGTGTCTTGAGCCCCTTACAGGCACTGGGAAAATCCACAGCTAAAGGCAGAAGCCTTAGGAGATGGATGGCCATGGCCTATAGGCCACACTGAACACAAGAACAGGGAAAACAGCAACCGCTCCCACTGTAGGGCTGACCCCCGAGGTTATCTATGAAAGGGTTAACTCGTCCCTTCTGGAAGTGTAGGTCAGTTCTGGCAATGTTACAGGTGTTTTCGTGTAAGCTTTCCCCCTTGCACCTGCCTCAGCTGTTCCAGGAGTGGTTTATTTATGGTTGTGGGAGGAGGAGGAGCTGGTAGGCTTTAACCCACCCCACAGTTGCCTTGCTGAAGTTGGGTCAGGTTCTGCAATGCTTCCAACAGCTCTCGGGGGAATGAAGCCATCCTGAGGGGGCTTGGGCGCCTGGGCAGAATTCATTCCACCCACCCCACTGGCCCCACATCTCGCCTGGAGGTGAACAGAAGGGCACTGGTCAGCCAGAGGTAAGCGTGGCAAGCTGTGGTAACTACTGGATTTGGCTTTGTCTTCACCCATGGCTCCGTGGCCCTGTCCTTACAGCCCACTGTCTGCTCAGGTGGCTGCAGCAGAGGGTGGGCCCAGTGGCGCCAAGGAGCCTATTCCCACTTGGTAAACGGCAGGTTTGCTGGCTCGCCTGCCAGGTCTGGCCTTGTGCATTCAGAGCCCATGGCCTCGCGGCCTTTACGACGATCACTGCATAGGATACCAGAACGCTGAGGATGCCTGTTCTGTGGGCGGTGGGTCCTGGACGGGTCCTACGGAGGTTCTCGCGCCTGTCCATTCCGGACCCTAGTCGGGAGACGGCCGTGGTGGGGATTTGGGGGAGGCCACGTAAAGAGCCACTGGGTTAAGACCCGGGAGCCCGGCGCCCACAGACGCTGCCACTCCTACTCCACGCGTCGTGGGACACCCAGGGCCCGCAGCCCACGGGGCTCAGAGTCAGTGCAAGCCAGCCTGGCTCTCAGGAGGGCCATGAATTTCCGCGTAGCCCAGAGCCTTGGCCGCGGGGTGGCGTCAGAGCTCACTTTCAAGACCACCCGGGGTCACGTGGCACGGAGAGGCGCCGTCCGATGACGTATGCCGGCGCAGCTCTCGCCCCGCCCGCCGCCGGGTCACGTGACAGTCCCGCGCAGCCTGATAACGCGACGCCCGGCCCCTGGGCGCTGCTCCCGCCCCGCCCCGCTGCCACCGCCGCGCCGAGTCCTTTTGTCCAAGATGGCGGCGCCGGGGGCGCTGCCTCCTCGGCCGCCGCCGCCGCCGCTGTGAGGGGCCTGCGGGCCGCCCGCCCGCCCGCTGCGCCGGCGCCATGAAGAGGCAGAGCGAGCGAGACTCGAGCCCAAGCGGGCGCGGCTCGTCATCGTCGGCCAAGCGGCCGCGGGAGCGCGAACGGGAGGCGGAGGCGGGCGGGCGGCGGGCAGCGCACAAGGCCTCGGGCGGCGCCAAGCATCCCGTTCCAACGCGGGCCCGCGACAAACCCCGCGGTAGCGGGGGCGGCGGGGGTGGGCATCGCGACGGCCGCGGCGCCGGGGACGCGAATCACCGTGCGAGCAGCGGCCGCTCCTCGGGCTCGGGCGCCGGCGGCGGGGGACGGGGCGGCAAGGCCTCCGGGGACCCAGGCGCTTCAGGTGCTTCGCCCCGCGCGTCTCCGCTGCCGCCACCTCCGCCGCCGCCCGGGACCGAGCCCGCGGGTCCCGGCTCGTCGGCGGCCGCACCTGAGTACAAGACGCTGCTCATCAGCAGCCTGAGCCCTGCACTGCCCGCCGAGCACCTCGAGGACCGGCTCTTCCATCAGTTCAAGCGCTTCGGTGAGATCAGCCTGCGCCTGTCGCACACGCCAGAGCTGGGCCGCGTGGCCTACGTGAACTTCCGGCATCCGCAGGACGCACGCGAGGCCCGCCAGCACGCCCTGGCCCGCCAGCTGCTGCTCTACGACCGGCCGCTCAAGGTGGAGCCCGTGTACCTGCGCGGCGGCGGCGGCGGCGGCAGCAGTGGTGGCGGCGGTGGGAGCAGCCGGCGAAGCAGCAGCAGCAGCGCTGCCGCCTCCACGCCGCCCCCAGGTCCCCCCGCCCCCGCGGACCCGCTAGGCTACCTGCCACTGCACAGTGGCTACCAATATAAGCAGCGCTCGCTGTCCCCCGTAGCCGCCCCGCCGCTGCGGGAGCCCCGTGCTCGCCACGCCGCCGCAGCCTTTGCCCTGGATGCTGCCGCCGCTGCCGCAGTGGGACTATCCCGGGAGCGGGCCCTGGACTACTACGGGCTTTACGACGATCGCGGGCGTCCCTATGGCTACCCGGCCGTGTGCGAGGAGGACCTGATGCCTGAGGACGACCAGCGCGCCACGCGCAACCTCTTCATCGGGAACCTGGACCACAGCGTGTCTGAGGTGGAGTTGCGGCGGGCCTTCGAGAAGTACGGCATCATCGAGGAGGTGGTCATCAAGAGACCTGCCCGTGGCCAGGGCGGTGCGTATGCCTTCCTCAAGTTCCAGAACTTAGACATGGCCCACAGGGCTAAGGTGGCCATGTCAGGCCGGGTGATTGGCCGCAACCCCATTAAGATAGGCTATGGCAAGGCCAACCCCACCACTCGCCTCTGGGTGGGTGGCCTGGGACCTAACACCTCACTGGCCGCTCTGGCCCGGGAGTTTGATCGCTTTGGGAGCATTCGAACCATTGATCACGTCAAGGGAGATAGCTTTGCTTACATCCAGTATGAGAGCTTGGATGCAGCCCAGGCTGCTTGTGCAAAAATGAGGGGCTTTCCCTTGGGTGGTCCAGACCGAAGGCTGCGCGTGGATTTTGCCAAAGCAGAGGAGACTCGATATCCCCAGCAGTACCAGCCCTCACCCCTCCCCGTGCATTATGAGCTGCTGCCGGATGGATATACCCGGCACCGAAACCTGGATGCTGACCTGCGGGTGCGGGATAGGACCCCCCCACACCTCCTGTACTCAGACCGAGACCGGACCTTTTTGGAAGGGGACTGGACCAGCCCTAGTAAAAGCTCTGACCGGCGAAACAGCTTGGAGGGCTACAGCCGCTCGGTGCGCAGCCGGAGTGGGGAACGCTGGGGAGATGGGGACCGGGGCCTGCCCAAGCCCTGGGAGGAGAGGCGGAAGCGGAGGAGCCTTTCCAGTGACCGCGGGAGGACAACCCACTCCCCTTACGAGGAACGGAGCAGGACCAAGGGTGGTGGGCAGCAGGTGGACCGGGGCTCTGATCGCACTCCTGAGCGCAGCCGTAAGGAGAACCACGCCAGTGACGGGACCAAGGAGTCAAGCAGCAATTCTCTCAGCAACAGCAGACATGGGGCTGAGGAGCGGAGTCACCACCACCACCATGAGGCTCCAGACTCTTCCCACGGGAAGAAAACACGAGAGAGCGAGCGCAATCATCGGACCTCTGAGGCTGAGCCCAAGCCTCTGGAAGAGCCAAAACACGAGACCAAAAAGCTCAAGAATCTTTCTGAGTATGCCCAGACACTGCAGCTGGGTTGGAATGGGCTCCTAGTGTTGAAAAACAGTTGCTTCCCGACATCTATGCACATCCTAGAGGGGGACCAAGGGGTTATCACCGGCCTCCTCAAAGATCACACTTCTGGGAGCAAGCTGACCCAGTTGAAGATCGCCCAGCGCCTGCGACTGGACCAGCCCAAGCTCGATGAGGTCACACGGCGCATCAAGCAGGGGAGCCCCAATGGCTATGCAGTGCTTCTAGCCACCCAGGCAACCCCCAGCGGGCCTGGCACTGAGGGGATGCCCACGGTGGAGCCAGGCCTACAGAGGCGGCTTCTCAGGAACCTGGTCTCCTACTTGAAACAGAAGCAGGCCGCGGGGGTGATCAGCCTGCCGGTGGGTGGTTCCAAGGGCAGAGACAGCACGGGCATGCTCTATGCCTTCCCGCCCTGTGACTTTTCACAGCAGTACCTCCAGTCAGCACTGAGGACATTGGGCAAGCTAGAAGAAGAACACATGGTGATAGTTATAGTAAGAGACACTGCCTAGCCCAGACCTGTTTCCAGCTCCGCATTTGTGTCACAAAAGCAGTCATTTTAAAATCTGATTCCCCACCTCCTACTCCCTTGGTTTGAATTCTCTGCTGGGTTATTTTGGTTCATTTGGTGGGGGACCAGAGTCCTGACCCCTACCAACACTAAGTTCTTAGATTTTTGAGGGTTTTTTTTTACAGCGATGAGCAAAGGGACTCCTGTCACATTGATTTCTAGTGTACAAGATACTGTCTGCTGTGTTCTGTATTTTTTTATTTTTTGACTAACTGTATGGAAAGTTGTCAGTAAAGCCTTTGTCAGAGGATGGATTTTTAATCCTGTTCAGAGTCTTGGTTTAATCAAGTTTTTCCCCACTGCACACAAATGCGCCATCTTTGCGGCACTGGTGTAGCTCAGAGTTCTGATGGATTGTCCGCTCTCAGTCCCTCAGCTCTTTGGGCTGAGTCAGGACTGCGTTCACATTTTTAACCTTGGCTGAGAGCAGGTGGGCTTCAATTTGCCTCTGGACCCTACCTTGCCTGGCTGAGCAAAGCCCATGCAAAGGAAAGGGGTGAGCCTAAGGTCTATAACCAGCAGCTGTGGTAGTTTTGGAGTTTTTGTTCTCTTGCCCTAAACGTGCGTGTTCATCCACTTGAGGTGTAGCTGTTGGACAAGGTGCCCGATCTTGAGGTCTTTTTGCGAGCCGGTAGTCTAGCAGTTGTGTGGTCTTGTAGTCATGGGGAAGAACAGTGTAATATTGGTGCCAAGGGGCCTCGTTCCCACATATCCACGCAGGCTCCCCCTCTTGTTCAGCCTCGCAGCCTTAATGTGGCAGCCCAGGAATGCTCAGTTGGAGACCGAGCTGCCTCAAACTCCCAGGGACACTAGAGGCCAGATGTCAGAATGGAGGGTGACAGGAAGCTTCTCTGGGCTAATTCTTGAACTTGACCCAATGTTTGTGAATTCTGGTTCTTCCTTTGGTTATTCGTGGCTGATTGTCAAAGGAACAGGCCTCTGCCCAGTAACTAGAGCTTTTGTGAGGGACATTGAATCCCCAGACGGAAGAATTTTTGCAATGCTGCAAGGGAACATGATGGGTTAGGAGGATGCTCTTAACTGGCTTACCTGTTTCTCAGGTGCAAGGTAAGAGAGAGTGCCTCAGCCTCTTGCCCTGCTGCTGAGGTGGAACCACTGGAAGAAAGGTGCTTCTGTGGGGAATGCGGTCACAGGTACCAAGCTTTTTGCTTGTTGGCTTGAATGGCTTTGACTAGCACTGCCCAAGCTAGGGGGCAATGTGGAGGCATCCTTGAGCTGGGAGGGACTCTTTAAAGAATTACTAATGCTGTCATCACTGGTCTCTAGTGAGGTCATAGGGCAAATGAAGCCAGCACCATTGGAGACCAGGGAGGGAAACCAGTCATACAGCAGTTGTCACCATGTCCCAAAAGGCTCATTGTCAGAGCTGAGGGACAGCAGAAGCCCCAGTAAGAGAAATGAACCCCCAAAAGGCCAGGAACTCTAGGTTCTGTGGGCCATGCCACTCTCCTGGCCTGACCCATTACCCCAGCTGGGGCAAGGCAACACAGGTGACAGCCAGATGTTTTGCGACAGTTGTGAAGTGGAGGCTGAGGCTCAGTGTATCCTGCATGGAGAATACATGCTTGTCCACAAGGACAATGAAGGAGGTGGCTTTTAGGGACCTTGGAGATTTAAAATGAACAGGGTAAGGTGCCTGGGCAAGTACTGCTCACTGGGCTAAAGCTGGTACTCATGAGAGAACAAGCATGTTCACAACAGAAAACCTTAACAAAGGAGGTGTTAAATGTGTTTATTTGTCTGTTTGTACTTGAGCTGTGGCAACACCTGCAGGGTATCTAAGCAAGTCTATGGGGGGGGGGGGGGGCAGCTGACCACAGCTCCACCATCCTGGGGTAGCTCATAATGCCAGGAGTGGCCCTTATCTTGTTCAGAGCAAGCGAGGTAGGGGTGACCTGAAGGCACATCACAGGGCTTCCTGCAGATCTTCAAGAAATGCCTGGGTCACACACAGGCTAGAGGTGCCTTGCCCCTTAAGTCCCAAACTTCTTTGGGCTGATCCTTCACAGAGTGGGTGCTCAGAACCCAGAATACTACACCTCCTAGCATTCCCAGATGGAAACCTGGAGAAGACACTTCAACTCTTGACTTGTCCGCTCTTCAGGGATAGGTGTTCTCTGTTCCCAAAAGGAAATACAGAGTTTTAGTAAAGAGCCACGCCTACTGTGTGACCTTCCTCCTCCTCTTCCTTGGACCCTCTTCTCAACCACTTCCTTCCTTTGGCTCTTAAGACACAGCAGGTTCTGTGAACTTCTCTCAGGCCTTGGCCAGCACTAGTAAGGGTAAGTCAGGTGGTCAAGGCACTGGTTGATTTCAGACTGCCCCAGAGAGAACAATTTAACTGCAGGCATCAAGCACCTCCACCTGGGGGTTCGGATCCTCTCTGAGGGGTTGCTTTAAAAAAAAAAAAAATCAACCTGAGGCAAAAAAAAAAAAAAAAAAGTGAAGAAAAGTTTGCCTCCTCATTGGTTTCCTAGTATTGTACAGATTTCTTCCTAAGTGACTCCAATCTTAAGCCCTGGTATAGTAAGAAATAGGGCTGATGTCTCAAGCCTCTCAGGGCGCTTCCCTAAAGGCACGTTGTCAAGTCAACCAGAACTTTGCTTTCCTGCTGGAGGGCCTCATCTCCACCCCAGAGACCCGTAGGCACTCCCAAGAGCTGCCGGCAGAGTTTAGGGACACAGCCAGTGGCTCAGCTGAGTTCCTGTCTAGAATATAGCGCTTTTACTTTTGGCCTTTTAACCTGCTTTCTTCTGCATCCAGCACCAGCAGTCAAGGCTACACCACGGGTCAGGTGTTAGCAACCCACTAAAGCTGAGGCATGAAGCTGAGACCTCTGCTAAAGTACCAAGAGCTAGCTACCTGTCTGACACAGGCCCGCGTTTGTGTGTGTGACAAATTGTATGGTATTCCAAAGCCCGACAGGGCTCTGCCAGCCCCTGGTGAGTTTTAGCCATGTTGTCTTGCTTGTTTACTTCACAACCCAATTTGTCCCCTCTTGGCAAAGGGAGAAAAAAGTCTCTAGCCATGTGATACCTACATAATAGAAACCAAGAAGCTATTACTTGAGCGAACTCAAAGGAAGAGACAGGTCTGTTTACTGGGAAGGAAAGCAGGGTGAGGTGCGGTCAGTGAAAAGGTCAGAGCATGTGGCACTTCCCTGGCAGTAGCGCAGTTTTAACCAACCGCAGGCTGATTTTGGAGGCCCGAGACTGCATCTGCAAACCCAGGCTGCCCAAGCCCCCGCTGCCCCCAAACCGCCAAAAGTGAACAACTCCGGTCCGCTATCACTGTCCCTTGAGGAAACTGGTGACAGTCACCCACCCGACTATAGAGATGGCCAAAACGTTTTCACTCCTTAGCTTTGCCAGCATGTTTCTCCAAAACTCCCCAGGACCCCTAACTTGCCAGTTCCACCAAACACGTACGGCAGAGCTGCCTTCTTGAGTCAGTCTGGGACACAGAGATGTGCCCACGGTGGACAATGCCCAAGCCTCTCCTCCACCCCACGTGGTTGGTTCTCGGGCACAGACCGTTACTCCCTCTGGAGCACGGCTGCAGACCAGGTTTAGACACTGTGACTAAGCTACTTTTCTCCCCAGAGTGCTTTATTTGGGCAGAATGTGTTCTCACCGCCATCCTGGACTGCCTCTCCCAGAAGGCGTCTTCTCTACTGGCTGGCTAGAGCTGCAGGGAAAGGGACCATCACACTTTGGTAAAGAGAACAGGGAAAGGCCATGAACAAACAAAGACAGACTTGTAGTTTATTTTGTATTTTTTTTAAATAAATACACTTTACATTAAAGAAAAAAGGCCTTTGATTTGTAATTTCCACATTGGGGAGAAAGGGAAGAAAAAAATTTTTGAAAAACAATCACAAAGAAAAATAGAGGGAGTGAACTTATATCCTAAGTTCCCTCAACTCCACAAAACCAATATCCACAACGACCTTGCTGCCCCCAAACCATGAAGGTGGGTGAACCTGGGCATTTACTCAGCAAACAAGCAGTGCCTTCCTCCCCACCTCGGGCACGAAGGAAAGCAAATTAACCTGACAGCATATGAGGCAACAAAACAGGTTAAAAAATCATATATTATATTTATAATAAAATATTCTTAATCCTTATCAATTTAAGAAACCACGATTTTCCTTTTCATTTAAATACGTATGTAAAAATGCCTCTGTATTGTTCTTTAGACATCATTTTCTTCCATAGAAAATGAAGTGCAGGGACAAGAGACCTGGTGGATATAAGTTCATACCCTCAGTTATAAATGCCTGTTTTTTTTTTTCTTTTTAAGTTTTATAAAAAACTATTTCTTGTTCTTTAAGTAAAGAACGTTATACAAAGAAAATATATTGTGAAATAACCCCAGAGACATGTTTCCCCCCCCCCCCCCCGCCCTTGAGGAAAGAGCTGTCCATCCTAGGAGAAGGGGGGAAGCAGAATAGGGCCTAAACCCTGTTGTCTTTTTGTGGTTGTTATTGTTTTAGAAGGACCCTCAGATTCCAGTGAGGCTCTCTAAGCCATATTCCTCTGAATGCAGGGCATGCAGTTCCTTAAAAGACAGCCCTGGGAGATGGGGAAGGGAAGGTGTTCTGAATTCATCTGACTCAGTTTCTCGCCTGTCAAGAATGTCTTCCACATGATGATGGTCCCTCACTCATTCAGAGATAAGATGATGTCATCTTCCAAATCAGAGTTGTCAGAGCTGTCCGCTGAAAGGGAAGAAGACAGAGAGACTAGGTTATGCACTAGGCTTACAGGAAGCTTTTAGGAAGGAAACACCTACATACACACATTTATGCTTGAGCAGAGTTAACTGCCAGTTTCCAGAAAGAAGAAAACACAACAATTAACTACTTGGAGCTGGCTCTGGAGAATTTACTTGTTGGCAACAGTGGGCACCCTGGGGCCTTTTACTCTCGTGCCTTTCAAAGGGCCTGGATGCAATGCTCTCTGCTTTCTAGAGGTGCTTCCTGCTGGGGGCGGGGGGCGGGGGGGGGTTGGCTAAAGGGACAGGGCAAGCCCTGAAGCTTCTGCATAGCTGCAAAGGGGCAGGGCTGAGGGAGTAATGACTGAGCCCTTTGGCCTTGTGTCCTTCAGGGATGGGTGCACAGGCCTGCCCGATCCCCCTAGGACTACTAAAAAGGGAGTCCAAGCCCAAGCAAGAGTGAGATTTCTCTTAAACTCTCAACAACTCTCTTATCAAAGACCTCATAAGGGTAGAGACTGTCAACCTAGGATTCATTCCTCTGTAAGTTCTGAATATAATCAGCAGGGAACAAGCTCCCAGAAAGGTACAGGCCAGCATGCAGCAACACCAGAGGAGGAGTACCTAGAAACTCTAGGTTGGAGACCAGCAGGGAGTAGCTATGACACCGTGGAAGGTGGCACCGTGTCTCTGGCACAGGAGGAGCACTCCGCTTGACCATCGGCCTTCTCAGGCAGTGAATAGACCACATTAACACCTCTGGAAGGATCCACTGAGGAATGAAACTAGGCAAAAGAACCTTCAAAATGAGGTAGATACACCATTGTCTGGCTGATCAAGATTGGAGGGAAACATAGTACCTAGGCTCCTAAGGACTCTAGTACTTGCTGAAGGAAGGTGAGGGAAAGGTCTTGGTGCCCCCGTTGATTACAGTTCAGGAAGCCATGAGACCTTTTTAACAAGGTCTCCAAGGAAGTAGACAGATTGTGAGCGGGAGCCTTGCAAATGCCCACAGGCTGTGGAGTTCCCACATAGAGAGGGACACCAATGGTTCCAAAAAATTCCCCATCAGCCTTTCCCAGATACCTGAGAACTCTCAGGAAAGCTGAGGCAAGAACAATGCATGTTCCCAAACCTTCCTTCATTCACTACAATCTCCTTTACAAAGAAAACTGAAGTGGATAAAATGAAACCAGCAAACAGACGGCTGTGATACAAAAAGCCCTGAATGTAAACAAGAGAGGTAACTGGAAAAGTCAGTGCTTCTGGGCCTACAAGGGCACAAGCACGACCCGACTACTGGTGAGGAACAGGGATGTCAGGGCAGGAAGATCAGAGAACTAACATCTGAGCTGAACCAAACGGCCTTGTCAGCTTCCCTGCTGCAAGAACTCCAGGAGGAAGCGCCAACAGAAAAAGGTAGGGCCTGCTCTCCACAGCCAAGCACAGCACTGTGTCCCAGCTGTGGCAGACCTCCAGGGAGTCCCCTAGTGCTCCTGTGATGTATGATCCAACAATGCCAGACCGCCTGCCTGACACCTGACCGTCAGCTGTGCAGCTGCTAAGAGCTTAACAACTGTGCCTCACATCTAAGGAGTATAAATGCAGCTGCACAAGGACTGAGACACAATCTTTAAGCAAATCAGGCACAGGGTCTGAGAGAAGCTTCAGGGCCTGGGTGCAGACTCCATTCTTGGTGGTCAGGTGAAAGGACATCTTTCTCTAGCTTCCTTAGCCTCTTCTCACCCTCACGTGTTGAAGAGCCCCAACCCCAGACTCTGGTCAGGACCTCTCCTTCTGAAAGACCCTCTGAGGCAAAGGCAGTCTAGATGTAAAAAAATCAATCCCTGCAGTGTTTAACCTGCTGCCTCTACAACACACGAGCTTTTGGGGAAAGCAGAACTGACTGCAACACAGAAACACACAAGACTTCAGCGTCAAGGTGTTTTCTCTTCCTAGGGCTGGGGCTCTGCATGTGAAACTGATCATTGGCTCTCTATAGGACCTGGGCCTAGCAAAGTTATGGGGTGGCACAGGGCTGTGGTTTTCAATAGTCTCAGTGACTTTCATCACATCCTAAAACGGCTACTACATGAGCTCAGAAAGGTTAAGAGCTAATCTGAGTAGCTCCCTCTGCTCTGCTGTAAACTCTGGGGCGGGGCCGGGGGGTGCGGGTTGTTCTCTACAAAACAGACAGCAATGCAGTACATGCTATATCCATGCTGCCTCCATATCACCACCTCTGTTCTGGAGCCCAAGCTGAAATGTCCTCAAGTTGTCGACTATTACAGCATATTCACATCATAAATATTCCCACCAAAATAAAGTAATATTCTCATTGCTAAAAGAATTAAGGTTCTCCAGATTACCTCTTGGGCCTGAAGGAATTTCCTAAAGAGTTAATAAAGGAGGCAGTAATTTTACAGGCCAAAAACAAATTTAGTGGCTTTATATTCAAGAATAAAAAAATGAGTGACCATCTCATGTCAGGAGCACCGCTGCCAGCTGCACTCCTGGCCTTGTTACTTGTAATTGAAGGAAACACAACTTGTACCCCATGTGGCACTATTCACAGATGACAAAAAGTTCACTAAAAATTGTCCTTTTACTCCCATCAATACTGTCATGTGTCCATGACCCTTAGTCCCTCTTACCTGGCTCTCTGACCATGGCTAGGGACAAGGCAAGTCCTCCTCCACTGAATCACCTCAACCTCCAATATAGAAAAATGGAAGCTGGTAAAGAGCAGACGAGCAGATAGAGAAGGCACTCCCTCCCAACCCCCACAGAGCCTCCTCAAAATACAACTTCACCAAGAGGATTTCTGTAACAAAGTCTCCCCTAAGCCAACTGCCTTCCATCTTGAAGGTTAGAAGCACATGTAAGATTTATCCCAAAGAAATTGGATTTGGGTCACTGTGGAATAGAATCTTTTATACGTATGTTTAAATATATACCGCAACCACCCTCTGCTTACACACACACACACACACACACACACACACACGTTCCTCCTACCACCAAACGCCAATGATTATAAAAACCAAGCAACTACTATGAAGACGCTTGGCATAAGTTGGGCCTAGGCCAGCACATAGTATTTCCTGTAAATGAATTTCATGTAAATGTTCTGCATCTGTGCTGTTCGATATGGTAACCACATGTGGCTGCCAAGTACTTCAATTGTGGACATGAATGAGGAAATGAATTTTTAATTTAATTAAAATTTTAATGGCTGCATGTGGTTAGTAGCCACCATATTAGGCATAATACCTGCCATAGTTGTGAGAATGCTGGCCGGGTTAGCTACATGAATATGGCTGGGTATCAGAGAGACTGCTCCCCAGTCAGCCAGGATAGCACAAGGAAGAACCAGGACCACAGCAAGTGCGTCACTGTCAACAGGCAGCCAGATACGTCCTCTTGAAATGGGTAGAGTATAATTGCAGAGCCAGCAAACTCTTAGAACTAACAGCTGGTTTATTTGGGATTCATTAGCATGGTCAGGGGTCAACTTCAGAAACTTGTCCTAAAGAGAAATTAGTAGGAAAATTAGAGGTTGTTCTTGATAACTTTGAGCCGGGGGCAGAGCAGGGGATGAGTGGGCAAAACAGAAGCCAAAGAGAAACATTTGTTGCCTAGCCTCTAAGAAGCCTTAGGCAAAAGCACAGGAAAAGATTCCAACACAAGAGAGCTTTTACTTCTTCGTAACTTTAAAAAGGAGGAGGCACAGCACCCCCACAAGCAGCTGCTGACTCCGGCTCTGCCCCTCAGGAAGAACTACATTCTAAGGCTAATCCTCTAAAGCAGAAATCAACAGACTATGTGGCCCACTGGCCAAACCAAGCCCACCATGCATGTTTGTAAATAAACTTTTACTTCTGAATCAGAGCCACAATCATTAAATTATGTCTTGTGTCTGGCTGCTTTTACACTACAACAGCAGAGCTGAAGAGCTGCAAGAGACACCATATGGCCCACAAAGCATAAAATATTTGTCCAGCCTTTAAGAAAAAGTTTGCCAACCTCTGTTTTACAGATGAGATAATAGCCTTTTAGTTACACAGCCTGGTGAAAGCAGAGGATTGGAGATGCGAAATCGCTTTTCCTCAAGGTGCCAGAGTGGTGAATCTATAGTTAGGGGGCACAGAACCCTGGTGTGGCTTGCTGGCTGGGAGGGTGCAGGGAAGGGACCTCTCCTTGGGTACCAAGATTCAGCTTCAGGGCCAGCCCTACACTTACTGTCCCCCAGGATCAGTTCCACTTCCTCGTCCGCATCAGAGTCCTCGTCCTCCCCATCCTCTCCCTCCTCTAGAAGGTTCGCTAGCTCCTCGTCAGAGGGAGAAAAGTCATTGTCCCCATCCTCCCCTGCGTTCTCGTTGTTGTCATCCTCCTCCAACTCCGCCTCCAGCAACTGGTCAGTGTCAAGCTCATCTAGATCATCAGTGTCGTCATCATCTTCATCGTCATCTTCTTCCTCCTGTTCTTCCTCTTCCTGGTAAGAGAGCATGAGGTCCATTAAGAAAACACAGAGGCCTAAGCCCATGTGGGCCACATGGGGAATCTTTCCCTCCTTCTCAAAGGACAGGGGAGGAAACTGTCAGGAGAGACAGTGGTAATCTAGATAATCTAATGAAGACTGAGACGGGCCAGACATGTTCCCCAAGATTCTCAAAGCACCTCTCAGATGAGGATTACTGGTCACTCCACAAAGGCATTACTGGTCACACAGCCCTTACCCAAGAAAACACACAACTCACCTCACAGAGGTCTTTGCCAGCAGCATTCTAGGTTCCTAAATAACTAATAACAAAACCCAGGAGGCGCTTCTCTCTCTCTCTTGCGTCAACCAAACCAAGTAAAATCAGTTGGGGCACTGGAACAAAAGCTTCTACTAGAATCTAAAAAGCAATGCTTTAACAAGACAGAGAAAGAACACAGCTGCTGAGTCAGCTCCTAAGCCCTTCAAGTTCTTGCCCTTGCTCTTATAACCAAGGATGTGATCATCTAATAGTCCAACAAAACTGACTTTTACAATACAGAATATAACAGATACCCACATTTTCGGTTATAAGCCGCACACAAAAACACACAAAAGTATGTTAGAGAAACCATCCTTCCTTTCACATTCTTAAGAGAGCTTTCCAAGGCAGGAAAACTACCAGAAAACTAACAAAATACTTGGTTCTGGGTACCCTGAGCTTTGTAAAGGATACATTCTGGCATCTGCCAGAGTTCAACTAGAATTCAAATTGTGTCCTCTCCTGCTTGAAAGGAAACCAAGACACCTCTGCTTTGATAAGGATGACAGGTGTTCCAAGTAAATGTAACCAACATTCACTTATCCTTCTGCTCAAACACCAACTGTCAACCTTGCCAGTAGCAAAGCGCTTCTTCTAATTCCTGCAATAAAATATAAAATTCACTTAATTGCCCTAATGAAAGCCAAGAAAGAACAAGCCCAACATGCACAGAAAAAAATATGTAGAACACATTTTTAAAAGTGCTGCTATATGGCAATCACTTAAAAACCAAAAATTCTGTGCTCATTTGGCCACTAGAGTTCATCAACTATAATGTAAATTAGGCTCACTCACATTCAGCAGAGTAGCCCTGCTTTACGGACTTTTGATAATTTTGGAACCATCCTTTAGAGACATTTTGACATACTGTTTGACCCAGTGACTTGGACTTTTCAACAATTTCTGGCAGCTATATGGGAAAAACTAATCCCTTTAAATACTCAGTAATCCTAAGGCCTGTACAAACGTGTATATGGTCTAGACCAGAGTTTGTATGCGACTGTGTGTGAAAGCACACAACAGCCTGGTAACAGTGTTCCCACAGCCTTGGCCACATATCACCTCCACAAGGATGGCTAAGTAAGCATTCATCCACTGAAAAAGTGCTGAGAGTGCCTGGAGGCAGTAATGACAAACTGGGACACAGACAAGCTCCTTAGCCGCTACAAACACATGAGCTCATACAAATACTGGGAGAAGGCAGAAGGGTCAAAATTCAGGGAAATAATCCAAAGTGCTTACCAAATTACAACTCTTGCCTCTTTTTTCCAGGCATATTTTCATGGCCTTGACCAAAATTAGTTTAATCCATTAATAAAGTACCACAGTTAAAAACAAGTACATTAAAGAAGAGAATATCCGGGGCGCCTGGGTGGCTCAGTTGGTTAAGCGGCCGACTTCGGCTCAGGTCATGATCTCACGGTCCGTGAGTTCAAGCCCCGCGTCGGGCTCTGTGCTGACAGCTCAGAGCCTGGAGCCTGTTTCAGATTCTGTGTCTGCTCTCTCTGACCCTCCCCCGTTCATGCTCTGTCTCTCTCTGTCTCAAAAATAAATAAACGTTAAAAAAAAAAAATTTTAAAAAGAAGAGAATATCCAAAGCCCTGTGTTTCTTAAGCCTCTATGGGACAATATATAAAATTTAAGACGGCATAATTTTTTATTTTTGATTCTAAAATTAATACATAGTTACTGATATGCGTGTTTGGCATTATTTAAAGACTATGGGACAGGCAAAAATGCCCAGGCTTTGGGATCAAACACGCCTGGGTTAGAATCCTGACTTTGCCAATTACATGTTATGTAAACCTAGGCAATTTACATAAATTTTCAATGTCCCATAACTTTCAAAGGTCTACTGTTGAGTGGTTATGTAAAAGGTCACACTGTTCAAACAGTTATCTGTTAGCCAGCAAATTTCAGAAGGCCATTCGCTTTCATTTCTAAAGACATCAAAGCCTAGCTGATCCAAGAGAACTGCGAAAAACCTCCTAAATCAAAAGCAATCCTAGAAAATAAGTCACTCAGAGTGTGAGCTCTGAACCACACATAACATTCCAAATTCCTCCAAAAGACTAAAAATCCAACCCATATTTAATCTTGATGTTGAAGAAATAGTTTATATATATTCACCCCAGAAGGCCATGAGGTCTTATAGGAGGACCATGAAAGGGCAAGGGCAAGGAGTAGGAAGGGGAGCTGTACCTGCATCTCAAGTAAAACCCATCACTTCATCATTTATACTCTATGATTAATGGGGCGCCTGGGTGGCTTGGTCGGTTAAGCGTCTGACTTCAGCTCAGGTCATGATCTCACGGTCCGTGAGTTCGAGCCCCGCGTCGGGCTCTGTGCTGACAGCTCAGAGCCTGGAGCCTGTTTCAGATTCTGTGTCTCCCTCTCTCTCTTGCCCCTCCCCTGTTCATGCTCTGTCTCTCTCTGTCTCAAAAATAAATAAACATTAAAAAAAATTAAAAAAAAAAAAAAAAAAAGATATACTCTATGATTAATGACCAACGCCGGTTTAATATATGTTGTTACACATGGATATAGCCATAAACTCACTTTCTAAATTTTAAATCTGAAACCCGAATCATGAAACAGCAGCTCACAAGATCTGTCCAAAATACTGTAGAATCTAATTCTGTGGCTGAACTCAATAGAAAGTCCAGGAAATAATTTTAGGAGCATTCTCTGCTGGTTTTAAGTACCTGGTTGGTAACATAAGCCCCTCTCCTTCAGTAGAAGCCAGCCTTCCACTCATGTTCCACACAGCGGTCCTCTCTGGATGTTGTTACCACAGTCACTCACTTCCCACCCCACACACCTAAACTTCCCTCACACTTCTCTCACTGGCTTCTCACCTTCTCTGAAGAGGGTAAGCTTGCATAAACCGAACTACTTCTCAATCCACATAGGCTCCACATTACTTCCACCTAAACCCTATTCTAGGTCTCTGGACCCACTGCCACCTGCTCAATCATTCCTTCACTCTGTCCCTCTTCCTCTAACACTGGACAGTATGGCTTCGGCCACTGAACCCAAAGTAGACTGATACAATACCTGACTTTGGGATGATTTACTCTGCTTCACAGAGCTGTTGTTAGGATTTGGGGGGGGGGGGGACATGTCTGCATGTACGCATAATAATCTCTTTGGAAAGTGCCTGGCATATATGAAGTGTTCAACAATAGTTTGTTTTTCCTATTATAAGGACGGAAACCTATTTCCTATTACAAGAAAAAGGAAGGCCTGAATGGTCAATGGTGGGGCTTCTCTATAGTGACTGACACCAATCCTGGCCTCTGCACTGGGTTTATCTGTACCAGGTCTCTTGCAGATTTCCTAGGCACACAGGTTCCTACAACTTTTATTTGTCTTTATATTTCCTAATTCCTAAATCTTGAACTCTCAGACAGCTCTACCCATTCGTACCACAGAAGTTTAAAATCTCTTAATTCTAAAACTGAATTCAAAGCATCTCTAAACCTAGTACCTTTTCCATACTTCTCCCAGTTAGCAGGTGAAAAATCTCATATATCTTTCACTTCTCCCACTCCTATGGCTTCACATCCAGTTGACTATAGTGTTTCCCACAAATCTCAGGTCCCCAGGACTCCCTCCTACCCACTCTCCTTACACTCACCAACCACATTCTCCCTCCTGCTGTCCATCTCTGGTCTCTCCAGCTATGGTTATCCCATCCCAGATCCAAAACCCCAGGAGCCCCATAAACACGTCCATGTTCCAGAATTACAACAGAAGCACTATTTACTGAACATTTTTCTAATGCCAACTTCTGTGAATCTCAATTTCTTATTAAAGAGGTGATTTAATTTAATTTAGTCAGTGACTCCTATTCAGATAATGATTCTCAGAATCACCTGGGAAAAAGTTTTCCAAAATACATATTCCAGGCTGACAGAACTAACCTTTATGAATGAAGCTCACACAAGTGGATTTTGGAAAGGTTCCCCAGGAATTGTGAAGTGCACCCCCAATGAAGCACTGCACAAGATGTCCTCTGAAACACCTTCTAGTTCTAAAGTTCTACTTTTTTGCAATAATATACCCTATCCACAGACTCCTAATGACAGAACCAAAAAAGTAATTCCAGGTATTCCATTGACCTTCTCTGCTACATCCAATTGTCTTATACCCTAGGACTTAATGTGATTTTTTAAATTAGTGCAGCATTTGTGTCTAGACCATTCAAAATTCTTCTTGAATACATGTCTCTTTTTCAAGAGAAATAGCTTTTTGCCTGTATTACCATCAAAAATATAACCAACCTCTTAGAAAACCAAACCTCTGGTCATACTTTAAGAATAGTTAATCTTGGGGCACCAGGGTGGCTCAATTGGTTAAGCGTCCAACTTCAGCTCAGGTCATGATCTCATGGTCCGTGAGTTGTAGCCTCGCATCGGGCTCTGTGCTCACAGCTCAGAGCCTGGAGCCTGCTTCGGATTCTGTGTCTCCCACTCTCTCTGCCCCTCCCCCACTCATGCTCTGTCTCTCTCACTTTCAAAAATGAGTAAATGTTAAAAAAAAATTTTTTTAATATTAATAATAAGAATAGTTAATCTAGGGGCGCCTCGGCTCAGTCGGTTAAACATCCAACTCTTGGCTTCGGCTCAGGTCATGATCTCAATGGTTCATGAATTCAAGCCCCACATCGGGCTCTGTGCTAACAGTGTAGAGCCTGTTTGTGATTCTCTCTCATCTCTCTCTCTGCCCCTACCTCACCCACATTCTCTCTCTCGTAAATAAATAAACTGAAAAAAAAAAAAAATTAATTAATTAATTAAAAAAATTAAAACAGTTCATCTAAAAACTAGGATAGTTTGGGGTACCTGGGTGGCTCAGTTAAAGGTCTGGTTCTTGATTTCAGCTCAGGTCATGATCTCACACTTCGTGAGTTTGAGCCCCATCAGGCTCTTCACTGACAGTGTGGAACCTGCTTGGGATTCTGTTTCCCTCTCTCTCAGTCCCTCCTCTGCTCACTCTCTTAAACATTTAAAAATCAAATACATACATACATAACCAGGATAGCTTTATAAAATGTAATTAAAACCTAAGCCTACTCTGTTGACATTCTAATGTGTCATATTTTTATAAAAGTTAAACTCCTGCTCCTCCTTTGGACACTTGCTCCTAGTGTTAA
This sequence comes from Lynx canadensis, assembly GCF_007474595.2. Taxonomy (NCBI): domain Eukaryota; kingdom Metazoa; phylum Chordata; class Mammalia; order Carnivora; family Felidae; genus Lynx; species Lynx canadensis. The sequence continues at coordinate 20,042,437 of NC_044304.2, forward strand.
CAATCATTAAAATAAAAGGTTTATTTCAGAGTCATAAACACTTGTGTTTTTCTCTCCTCATGAGCAGAATCTAATTCATGTACATTTTAAAAATTTAGGGGGAAAGAAAAAGGCCTTTCAGGAATCACTGACCAGGCTTATAGCAGGTGTGTAATCAGTAAAGACTCTTACCATCTGCTTCTAGGCAGTGCAGAACACACAGGAAGCACAGCACACAGTGTGTCCCAGATTCCAAAATGGAGTGGAGAAAAGAGAGCATTATTCCTTTTTAATTTAAGGTTAACTATAATTAGTTGAAATGTATTGCCTTTTCAAATTCTAGGAACAATTATCAATTAACTAATCTCTGGTTTTATAAGTATCCTAAAAGCCAACATCAAAGTTGACTGAATTGTTTTTTTTTAAATGACACAGACACCAAAATTCCAATGGGTAATATGAGCTTTCACAAATGACTGACTTATTTGTGCTTTCATCAAATGCCTGAAGGCTGGAGGACTAGCAACCTTAGGAACCAAATATTATGGATGTCAAACACATCATATATGTTTTCATTCAACAATATATTGATTCCATTCATCTCTTCTTGTTAATCTCCAAACTTATTTAAACATAAGTGTAAAAGACAACCATTTTTATGGTATGTAAATTATATCTCAATAAAGCTTTTTAAATAAATAGCTATTTAAACAGGTACTTTATGCTGGACCATTTTATCAGGTAGCAGCTGACCATTCATACCGCTGATTTTATTTTGCTAAAATGAAAAGGCAAATTCAAAGATGTCAGTCACAGGTGCCAGCATCCCTGAGCCATATAAGTCAGACCTGGGAAATCTGAGAAGACCTAAGAGCAGATATGTAGACTAGGACAAAACTTTGAATGGCAAATGACTTGTAAGAAAATTAATTCTCTAGTTTTAAAATTAGGTGAAGTGCACAAAGGAAAAATAGTTAAAAATAAAATCAAGCTGGCAGAGGAAAGACAGAAATCTGATGGCTGGTAAATACAGTAAAAACACTACTACAAGATTCCAGGAGGACATGTGAATCAACAGAATTCAGGTTACAAGGGGAACATGCTTGAACAGATATGGTCTATCCCACTAAAACATCTCTAAATAAAAACCAAAATGCCAATGACTTAAGAATAAAACCAGTTCTCTAATGAGGTCCTTTAAATATGAAATGCACCAGACAATCCTTAAGGACAGTGGTGTCAATATGTAATGAAACAAGCCTTGAAATACAGAAGAAATGCTAACTCACCTACACTGCCTGCACAGACACCTAGTCTCCTCCCAGCTAAAGGCTTTTAGGTTTTTCCACAGACTGGGCCTTAGGGCCACTCGTTAGGACCCTCTGGAGTCTGCCCCTCTCAACCTTGGTTTTCCATGACAAGAAAGCCTCTGTTTGATCCTTCCTGCATTTGAGTATCAGAAGTCCTAACAACTACCCTACCTACCCCTTTTCTAATCCCTTTTTCCCTTAACCTCTCAAAAGGAAAGTTAAATAGAAGCACAGGAAAAAGTCCTTTCTCTTAAGTTGTTCACAGCTAGCCATGAAAAATTCCCCTCTTATCACTTCGTGTCTGCAGAGCAATGAGGCCAACAGAGGGAATAGCAACTCTCCAGACCCAAAGGTGTCTAGGGCAATGCTAGCTTCTCTTTTCTTGACCTTCTCCTTCAAAGATAATGGGTGCCACATGGACTGGACACAAATGACAGTCACCAAGATTATTATTGCCACTCCCTCATAAACTGCAAGGATGTTGGAGGGTAGGAATAATGGTGTTGATAAGTAACTTCAAATAAGCCCAGTTTTTGGTTTAGGTTTACAGGACAACATGTAACATCCGAAAAGCTTGAGACACAACTAATATCTGGTAGTGATAAGATGGTCTGCAGCCACCTTTACCACTGTAATATACTGACAAACAGCTCAAAAACATCATCTTCTTTATCTATTCAAGGATGAAGTACATCTTGTTTCATGACACGTAAAGTGGAAAAAGAGTATGATGCATTAAGGGAGTGGGATGTCTAAGGTAACAACAGGCCATGAGAATAAAAGAACAGACTCTATTAAGAAACCAACCTAGGGGCGCCTGGGTGGCGCAGTTGGTTAAGCGTCCGACTTCAGCCAGGTCACGATCTCACGGTCCGTGAGTTCGAGCCCCGCGTCAGGCTCTGGGCTGATGGCTCAGAGCCTGGAGCCTGTTTCCGATTCTGTGTCTCCCTCTCTCTCTGCCCCTCCCCCATTCATGCTCTGTCTCTCTCTGTCCCAAAAATAAAATAAACGTTGAAAAAAAAAAAAAAAAAAAAAGAAACCAACCTAAGGCTCACCAACAATGAAGCAACAGAAAGAAATCAAGGAATCGATCCCATTTACAATTGCACCAAAAACCATAAAATACCTAGGAATAAATCTAACCAAAGAGGAGAAAAGTCTATACACTGAAAACTATAGAGAGCTTATGAAAGAAATTGAAGAAGACACAAAAAAATGGAAAAAGATTCCATGCTCCTGGATAGGAAAAACAAGTATTGTTAAAATGTCAATATTACCCAAAGCAATCTACATATTCAATGCAATCCCTATCAAAATAATACCAGCATTCTTCACAGAGCTAGAATAATCCTAAAATTTGTATGGAACCAGAAAAGACCCCAAATAGCCAAAGCAATCTTGAAAAAGAAAACCAAAGCAGGAGGCATCACAATCCCGGACTTCAAGCTATACTAAAAAGCTCTAATCATCAAGACAGTATGGTACTGGTACAAGAACAGACACTCAGATCAGTGGAACAGAATAGAGAACCCAGAAATGGACCCACAAACATACAGCCAAATAATCTTTGACAAAGCAGGAAAGAATATCCAGTGGAATAAAGACAGTCTCTTCAGCAAGTGGTGTTGGGAAAACTGGACAGTGACATGCAGAAGAATGAACCTGGACCACTTTCTTACACCATACACAAAAATAAACTCAAAACAGATGAAAGACCTAAGTTTAAGACAGGAAGCCATCAAAATCCTAAAAGAGAAAGCAGGAAAAAAACCTCTTTGATCTTGCCTGCAGCAACTTCTTACTCAACACATCTCCGGAGGCAAGGGAAACAAAAGCATAAATGAACTACTGGGACCTCATCAAAATAAAAAGCTTCTGCACAACGAAGGAAACAATCAGCAAAACTAAAAGGTAACCGACAGAATGGGAGAAGATATTTGCAAAGGACAGATCAGATAAATGGTTAACCAAAATCTATAAAGGACTTATCAAACTCAACACCCAAATAACAAATAATCTAGTGAAGAAATGGGCACAAGACATGAATAGACACTTCTCCAAAGAAGACATCCAGGTGGCCGACTGACACATGAAAAAATGTTCAACATCACTCCTCATCAGGGAAATACAAATCAAAACCACAATGAGATACTACCTGATACCTGTGAGAATGGCTAACGTTAGCAACTCAGGCAACAGATGTTGGCGAGAATGCAGAGAAAGAGGATCTCTTTTGCATTGTTGGTGGGAATGCAAGCTGGTGCAGCCACTCTGGAAAACAGTATGGAGGTTCCTCAAAAAATTAAAAATAGAACTACCCTATGACCCAGCAATTGCACTACTAGGTATTTATCCAAGGGATACCAGTGTGCTGTTTCGAAGGGACACATACATCCCAATGTTCACAGCAGCACGATCAACAATAGCCAAAGTATGGAAAGAGCCCAAATGTCCATCGATGGATGAACCGATAAAGAAGATGTGGTATGTATATACAATGTATATACTCGGCAATCAAAAAGAATGAAATCCTGCCATTTGCAACTATGTGGATGGAACTGGAGGGTATTCTGATAAGCAAAATTAGTCAGCAAAAGACAAATATCATATGACTTCACTCATATGAGCACTTTGAGAGACAAAACAGATGAACATAAGGGAAGGGAAACCAAAATAATACAAAAACAGGAAGGGGGACAAAACATAAAAGACTCTTAAATATGGAGAACAAACAGGGGATTACTGGAAGGGTTGTGGGAGGGGGATGGGCTAAATGGGTAAGAGGCATTAAGGAATCTACTCCTGAAATTATTGTTGCACTATATGCTAATTTGGATGTAAATTTAAAAAAATAAAATTTTTAAAAAAGAAAGAAGAAACCAACCTAAAGCAACCATGTGACATTTGGAGGCTCTAACACCACTTACAAGCTCCGCTACCAAGAAATACTACCAACAGGTACAAGTTAAATAGTACAGCACTCAAGAAAACATGAAGACCGTGTCACAAATAAATCAAAGTTCTGAAGTATCCTTCTGAAGACCTCTCCCTTTTACCCACATCTCAGAACTCACGTGAGCTTTAAACACTGCAGGCTCCTCTTACCCATGACCAAGGAAATCACTGAGGACCCTCCAAGCCATGCAGCTGGAAAGCATTAACGGATATCTCCTTCCCCACTAGGGATCCCTAGCTGCATTGGTTGAAGTGGTTTCAACTCCAGAGCCTAACGATCCGTTTTAATAAATATGGCATTCAAAAAACTATGGTACTGCTTCTGGTTTCCAGTGTGGCATATAAGAAGCTTAAAGTCACCAATCCTAACACGTAAAAAGCTCAATAAACTGAAAAATCAACAACTCCTCTTAAATTCGACAGAGGTGGGGTCAGAGAGGCACCACTGTCCCCAGAATTGGAGACACCAACAAGAAAATACAGAGAATAGCAACTTGTCAGAGCATAAACCCAAAAGGATAAACCTTCACAGGAACCAGTGCCAAGGCAGGGAAACCTGAACTGTAACTGACAAATTGCTAGACACAATTCTAAGGATAAATGTGAGAGATAAAAACTCCAGGGGGACGGAGTCATCAGGGCCCCCAGACTTTTGTGAGTTTTACCTCCCGGAGGTTGACCAGGTTCTCACGATGAATATCAGAGAAAAATCCCCTTGGGTTGACCAGGTTCTCACGGTGAATATCAGAAAAATCCTCTTGGGCCTCCCACGGGAGGTGGAGGGGGACCATTTTGAAATACATCACAGCATTCTGTTCTTCTTAACAAGACCTCCCCTCAGGAGAAACTATTTAACCAAAGCCTAACCTGCTGGGACATTATCAGAGCCTAACTGACCTGGGGGAAGGGAAATATCCAACTCCAGCCACTCTAGCCCTCTGATCCCTCCCAAAGGGGATAGAAAAGACTGAGAAATGTGTGAAGTTCACAGTACACAAGTATAGATTCACTGAAACACTGAGACCTACTTATAGAACTGTAAAACACTTCAGGGAGCCTGGGTGGCTCAGTCGGTTGAGCATCCGACTTCAGCTCAGGTCATGATCTCACGGCTTGTGGGTTCGAGCCCCACGTCGGGCTCTGTGCTGGCAGCTCAGGGCCTAGAGTCTGCTTCTGATTCTGTGTCTCCCTCTCTCTCTGCCCCTCCCCCACTTATGCTGTGTCTCTGTCTCTCAAAAATAAATAAATGTAAAAAAGAAAAAAGAACTGTAAAACACTTCCCTGGCCCCACACCTTGCTACCACATTACTAAAGACCAATTTACAGCAGTTCTTTTTACCCAGCACATGATATCCAGGTATCAAGAAAAAAATTATAAGACATACTAAAAAGGAAAAAAAAACACAGTTTGAAGAGACAGAACAAGCATCAGAACCAGACTTAGATATGGCAGGGGTTGTAAGAACAAGAATATAAAACAACCATGATTAAGATGCTAAGGGGGCTCTCTAATGGATAAACTGGACAGCATGCAAGAACAGACAGGCAATGGGAGCAGAGCAGGGAAATTTAAAGAAAGAACCAAAAAGAAATGCTATCAATCAGAAACACTGTGGTAGAAATGAAGAATGGCTTTGATGGGCTTTATTAGTAGACTACACAGCTAAGTAAAAAATCTCTGAGCTTGAGGATATCTCAATAGATACCACCAAAACAGAAAAGCAGAGGAACAAAGACTGAAAAACACAGAACAAAATATCCAAGAACTGAGGGATGAGTACAAAAGGAATAACATACACATAATGGGAATTCTAGAAGGAAGAGAAAAAAAGGAACAGAAGAAATATCTGAAGCAATGATGACTGAAAATTTTACCAAAATTAATGTCAGACACCACACCACAGATCCAGGAAGCTCTAAGAAAACTGAGCAAGATAAATGCCCCCAAAAAACCTATACCTAGGCACATCATTTTCAAATTACAGAAAAAGATTTAAAAAAAAAAAAATCCTTAAAGAAGCCCAAGGGGAAAAAACATCTTACCTGTAGAGGAAAACAGATAAAAATTGTATCTCACATCTCCTCAGAAATCATACAAGCAAGGAGAGAGGGAAGTGAAATACTTAAAATGCTGAGAGACAAAAACCACTAACCTAGAATTCCATAGCCCTGTCCTGTGAAAGTATCCTTCAAAAGTGGAGAAATAAAGACTTATTCAGACAAAACAATACAAAACCTGAGGGAATTTGTTGCCAGTAGACCTGTCTAGCAAGAAACGTTAAATTCTTCAGAGAGAAGGATAATCATCAAGGTCAGAAACTCCAATCTATATAAAGGAAGAAAAGCACAGGAGAAGGAACAAATGAAGGTAGAATAAACATTTTATTTTTCTTATTCTTTTTTTTTTCATGTTTATTTATTTTTGAGAAAGAGACAGAGACACAGCACAAGCGGGAGAGGGGCAGAGAGCGAGGGAGACACAGAAGACAAAGCAGGCTCCAGGCTCTGAGCTGTCAGCACAGAGCCCAATGCAGGGCTCGAAGCCACGAACAATGAGATCATGACCTGAGCCAAAGTCAGATGCTCAACCGACTGAGCCACCCAGGTGTCCCTTATTTTCTCATTCTTAATTGATCTTTGTTGAAAATAATAGTTTATCCAAACAACACCAATAACTTGTGTGATTATGTATTATTATATATATATGTACATATGCTTATATATAAATGAAGGACAGCAATAAGATATGAGAAATACATGGGAACTAGGATTATTCTACCATAAGGTGCTTGTACTACCTGTAAAGAGATAGAGTGTCATTTGAAAGTGGACTTGGATTACTTGTAAATGTATATATTGCAACCTTTAGGGCAACTACTAAAAAAAGTAAAAATAAATAAATAAATAGAACTAATAGGCTAACAAAGGAGTGGAATCCTAGAAAAATGCTCCATTAAAACCACAAAAAGCAGAAAAAAAGTAGCAGACAGAAACAGGAAGAAAAAACAAGGGCAACACATAGAAATCAGCAAGAAATACAGTAGATACAAAGCCAACTATATCAATAATCACTTAGAATCTCATTCCAAATGCATCAATTAAAAGACATTATTGATGTGGACCAAGAAACAAAACCCAGCTACATGTTGTCCCCTAGAAACCCACTTTAAATATAAAGACACATATAGATTAAAAATAAATGGCGGGAAAAAGATATACCATGCTAACATGAATTTAAAAAAACTAGGGTAGCTGTATTACTTTTAGACAAAGCACACTTCAGACCAAGGAAAGTTATTAGTGATAAAGAAAGGCATTATGTGATGATAAAGGGGTCAATTCTCCAAGAAAACATAATAATCCTTAATATATATGTGCCTAACAGAACATCAAAATACACGAGGCAAAAACTGACAGAACTGCAAGGAGAAAATAATGAATCTACTTATTGTAATGGAGACTTCAATACCCCTTTATCAGAAATGGAAAAATACATCAGGCAGAAAACCAGTAAGGACACAGTTGAAGTGATCAATACAATCAATAAACTGAGTATAATGGACATCTACAGACTACTTTGTCCAACAACTGAATACACATTCTTCTCAAGCTCACATGAAACATTCACCAAGACAGACGACATTCTGGGCCATAAAGCACACCTTAACGAATTTAAAATAGAAATCATAATAATGTTTGCTCTCAGACCACAATGGCATTAAACTAAAAATCAATAACAGAAATATAGCTAGAAAACCCCAAAATACTTAGAGATTAATTTTTTTTAATGTTTATTTACTTTTGAGACAGAGAGAGAGAGAGAGAGAGAGAGAGAGCATGAGCAGGGTAGGCACAGAAAGAGAGGGAGACACAGAATCCAAAGCAGTCTCCAGACTCTGAGCTGTCAGCACAGAGCCTGACGCGGGGCTCAAACCCATGGACCGTGAGATCATGACCTGAGCCAAAGTCCGATGTTTAACTGAGCACCCAGGTGCCCCAAAATATTGGAGATTAAACAACACACTTCTAAATAGCAAGATTCAAAGAAGAAATCTCAGAAAATACTTTGAACTAAATGAAAATGAAAACTCACATAAAATTTTGTGGGGTACAGTGAAAGCAGTGCATAGAGGGAAATTTAGAGCACTGAATGCAAATTATTAGAAAGGCAGACCTAAAATCAATCAGCTAAGTTTCCACCTTAGGGAACTAGAAATAGAAGAGCAAATCAAGGAACTCTTGGGTGGCTCAGTTGGTTGGATGTCTGGTTCTTGACTGCAGCTCAGGTCATGAGGTCATAGTTCATTGAGATCGAGCCCCCATGTAGGGGTCTGCACTGACAGCAGAGCCTGCTTGAGATTCTCTCTCCCCCTCTCTCTGCCTCTCCCCTGCTCACACACTCTCTCTCTCTCAAAATAAATATATAAACTTAAAAAAAAAAAAAAGAGCAAATCAAATCCAAAGTAAGCAGAAGAAAAGTAGGAATAGAAATTAAAGTAGAAATCAATGAAATTGGAAACAGGAAATTAATAGAGAAAATCAATGCAATCAAAATCTTGCTCTTTAAAAAGATATAATAGGGGTGCCTGGGGCCCCTATAATAGGGGTGGCTCAGTTGGTTAAGCATCCAACTCTTTATTTCTGCTCTGGCCATGATCTCATGGTTCATGAGATAGAGCCCCATAACAAGATCCAAGCTGACACCGCGGAGACTGCTTGAGGTTCTCTCTCCCTCTCTCTCTGCCCATCCCCTGCTCATACTCACTTTCTCCCTCAAGAAATAAAATAAAAAGATTGATAATTGATAAGCCTCTAGCAGGCTAAGAAAAAAAGAGGGCACAAATTAATATCAGAAATGAAAGAGGAGACATCATTACAGATCCCATGGACATTTAAAGGATAAATTCTATGAACAGGGCACCTGGCTGGCTCAGTTGGAGAAGCATGTGACTTCTGATCTCAGGGTCATAAGTTTGAGCCCCACACTAGGTATAAAGATTACTAAAATAAAGAAGTATTTTAAAAATTCTGTGAACAACTCTATGCCCACAAATTTGATAACCTAGATGAAACAGACCAATTCCTTGAAAGACAACACCATTTGCCAAAATGCACACAAGAATGTGACAATCTCAATAGGGCTTTAGCTATTAAAGAAACTGATTCAGGGGCACCTGGGTGGCGCAGTCGGTTAAGTGTCCGACTTCAGCCAGGTCACGATCTCGCGGTCCGTGAGTTCGAGCCCCGCGTCAGGCTCTGGGCTGATGGCTCGGAGCCTGGAGCCTGTTTCAGATTCTGTGTCTCCCTCTCTCTCTGCCCCTCCCCTGTTCATGCTCTGTCTCTCTCTGTCCCAAAAAATAAATAAACGTTGAAAAAAAAAAAAAATTTAAAAAGAAACTGATTCAGTAATTAATAACCTTCCAAAACAGAAAGCACCAGGCCCAGATGGGTTTGCTGCTGACTTCTACTAAACATAAAAAATTACATCAATTTTTTAATATCTCTTCTAGAAGACAGAAGCAGGTAAAATACTTCCTGACTCATTATATGAGGCCAGCATTACACTAACAGCAACACCAAGGACATTGCAGTAGTCCTCTCCTCATCCAATAGGGATGGGTTCTAAGACCACTCCCCCCAACCCACAGTGGATGCCTGAAACTGAGGATAGCACCAAACCCTGTATTTTTTCCTATACATGTACGCCTATGATAAAATTTAATTTATTAGGCACAGTAAGAGATTAACAATAACTTTTATGAATATGGTCTTTCTCTCTCAAAATCTTATTGTACTGTACTCACCCTTCTTGTGGTGATGTGAGATGACAAAAAGCCTACATAATAAGATGAAGTGAGGTGAATGACATAGGCACTATGATGTAGGCTACTACTGACCTTCTGACCATACATCAGAAAGAGGACCATCTGGAGGCACCTGGGTGGCTCAGTCGGTTAAGCGTCCGACTTAGGCTCAGGTCATGATCTCTCGGTTTGTGGGTTCAAGCACCATTTTGGGTTCTGTGCTAACAGTTCAGAGCCTGGAGCCTGCTTCAGATCCTGCATCTTCCTCTCTCTCTCTGCCCCTCCCCCACTACTGTCACTCTCTCTCTCAAAAATAAACAAACATTAAAAAAAAATTTTTTTTTTTTTTAATTAAAAAAAATGGGGTGCCTGTGTGGCTCAGTCGGTTGAGCGTACAACTTCGGCTCAGGTCATGATCTCACAGCTTGTGGGTTGGAGCCCCACTGTGCTGACAGCTCAGAGCCTGGAGCCTGCTTCAGATTCTGCATCTCCCTCTCTCTGCCTTTTCCCACTTGTGCTGTCTCTAAAATAAACAAACAAACATTAAAAAAATTTTAAATATGGGGCGCCTGGTGGCTCAGTCAGTTGAGCGTCTGACTTCAGCTCAGATCATGATCTCACAGCTTGTGAGTTCAAGCCCCGCGTCGGGCTCTGTGCTGACAGCTCTGAGCCTAGAGCCTGCTTTGGAGTCTGTGTCTCCCTCTCTCTCTGCCCCTAACCCACTTGCATTCTGTCTCTGTCTCTCTCAAAAATAAATAAACATTAAAATAAATGTTAATGGGGCGCCTGGGTGGCTCAGTCGGTTAAGCGTCCGACTTTGACTCAGGTCACGATCTCGCGGTCCATGAGTTCGAGCCCCGCGTCGGGCTCTGGGCTGATGGCTGGGAGCCTGGAGCCTGCTTCCAATTCTGTGTCTCCCTCTCTCTCTGCCCCTCCCCCGTTCATGCTCTGTCTCTGTCTCAAAAATAAATAAATGTTAAAAAAAATTAAAAATAATAATAATAAATGTTAATATAATAAATAAATAAATAAATAAATAAATAAATAAATAAGGACCATCTGTTTCCAGACTGGAGTTGACTTCAGGTATCTGAAACCATGGAAAGTGAAACCACGGAAAGCAAAAGTACAGAAGGGGGGGGGGGGAAGGGGTACTACTGCACAAGAAATTAAAACTACAGTCCAACATGTCTCATGACCACAGACATAAAAATCCTCAACACAATATTAGCAAATCATATCACACACTATATACAAAGAATTATAAAAGCACAACCAAATAGGACGTACTACAGCTATGCAAGGCTGGTTCACATTTTAAAATCTAATTAATGTAATTCACTACTTCAATAGGCTAAAGAAATAAGATTTTATCAACAGATTCAGAAAAAGACTAACAAAACCCAACACCCGTAACTAAAAACTCTTGAGTAAGATGGGAATGGAGAGTAACTTCTTCAACCAGATAAAGAACATCTATGAAAAAAAAACACAGCTTGGGCGCCTGGGTGGCACTGTCAGTTAAGCTTCCAACTCTTGATCTCGGAACAGGTCATGATCTCATAGTTCATGAGTTCGAGCCACACGTCAGCCTCTGTGCTGATGGCACGGAGCCTGCTTGGGGCTCTGTCTCTCCCTCTTTCTCTGCCCCTCCCCGCCTGTGCTTGCTCTCTTTCAAAATAAATAAATAAACTTTAAAAAAATTAAAAAAACACAGCTAACACCATACTTTATAATGAAAAATTCAAAACTTTCCTAAGATCAGGATCAAGATCACTGATTTTCAAAATCATACTAAAAGTCCTACTTATCAGACAACAGGAAATAAAAGGGTACATTTTACAGAAATAAAACTGTCTTTGTTTGCAAATAATATGATTGTCTTTGCAGAAAATCCCAAAGAAATGACAATTAAAACTGGATTAAACAATTATAGCAGGGTTGCAGGATACAAGGTTAATTCAGTCTTTCCTATGTAACAGTTTTCCTGTACACCAGCAATGAACAAATGGAAACTAAAATTAAAAACACAGTATCACTTATATTAGCCCCACCTCTCAAAATGAAATACTTAGGTAATCCATCAGGTATTAGGTAAACCTAACAAAATATGTACAATATCTGTATGAGGAAAACTATGTAACTCTGACAAAAGAAATCAAAGAATTAAAGAAATGAAGAGAGTCCATGTTCATGGATAGGAAGACTCAATATTGTCAAGATGTCAGATCTTCCTAACCTGATCTATACATATAAACTCAATGCACTCCCTTCAAAATCCCAGCAAGTTATGTTGTAGATACCAACAAATGGATTCAAAAGTTTATATGGAGAAGCAAACAATCCAGAATAGTCAACACCATATTGAAGGTGAACAGAGTTGGAGGACTGGCACAACACAACTTCAAAACTTACTATAAAGTAACAGTAATCAAGACAGTATAGTATTGGAGAAAATATACAAATAGATCAGCGGAACACAGTAGAGAGCCCAGAAATAGATCCACATAAAGATAGTCAACTGATCTTGGACAAAGGAGCACAGGCAATACAACGGGTATTTAAACTGGGCGTCTATAAGCAAAAAAATTCATCTAAACACAGGTCTTACACTCTTTACAAAAATTAACTCAAAAAGAATCACAGACCTAAGTGTGAAATGCACAACTACCTATAAAACTCCTAGAAAATAACAGGAGAAAATCTACATGACCTTGAATTTAAAGATAATTTTTTAGATGCAACCTCAAAGTCACAATTCACAAAAGAAATACTTGATAAGATGGACTTTATTAAGACAAAAACTTCTGCTCTGTGACAGTGTCAAGAGAATGAGACAACAAGCTATAAACTAAGAGGAAATATTTGCAAATGACCCATCAGAGAAAGCACTATCAGCCAAAACATTCAAAAAAACTCTTACAACTCAATAAAAACACAAGAAACCCAATTTAAAAATAGGCCAATGACTTTGACACCTCACCAAAGAAAATCTACAAATGGCAAATATGGAAATGATGCTTCACATCGTAAGTCATCAGGAAAATGCAAATTAAAATAAGACTGAGAAAGCCTTCCACTTAGAATCTCCCTGAGGTGTGCCTGGGTGGCTCAGTAAGTTAAGCATCCAATTCTTGATTTCCACTCAGGTCATGACCTGCCAGCTCATAGGATTGGATGGAGCCCTGGGTCATCAGGCTCTGTGCTGACAGTGTGGATCCTTACCCATTCTCAAAATAAGTAAATAAAGATTAAAAAAGGAAAAAGAAGGAACTCCCTAAAGTGGGGAAGGGGCCCAAAACAGACTGTGGAGAAAGTTTCCTTCCTTTTGGTCTGGTACCAGGCATCAGTAAGGGTGTCAGGAGGTTCAGTTAAATAATTTTCAGAAAACATTTGTAGCAGGCTCATAAAACTTCAAGATCTTGATTCTTTTCTACTCAAAAAAAATCAAACCACACATTTTGATTGTGTGGAGAGGTTGTTCAACTAAAGGAACATCTACTAATTTTTTAATTAATTAAATAGTGATATATACTACTACATACCTATTAAAATGGCCAAAATCCGAAATACTGACAACACCAAATGCTGGTAAGGATGTGGAACAATAAGAATTCTCATTTGCTGATGATGAAAATGCAAAATGGTATAGCTCCTTTGCTAGAGGGTTTGTCAGTTTCTGATGAAATTAAACATACTCTTCCCATACAATCTACCAACTGAACTCCTTAGTATTTACCCAAATACAAAAGCCTGCACATCAATGTTTATAGGAGCTTTATGAATAGAGAATGTAGTATGAGCCCACTTGACAGGAAAGATCTGCTGAAAGTCAGAAGTTTAAGAAATTCTTCACAACTGATACAGACACACCACATAGGCAAACACCCAGCATAATATGACCGTAACTTAAAATCCCCTATGAAAAAAAGCAAACTAATATTCTGTGAGACATACTACCTACCCACATTTTATAAATGCTTAATTTCCAAAAGCATCAAAATCTTCTCTCTACTTATAAGCTCCAATCCATTACTGTGAAAAAAGACTATGCTATAAAACTGAGAAAATGCAAACCACAACTTTATAAAGCTTAAGCCATTTCTGTGACCCATCTCAGCAGATTGATTTTTCTGTTTTGTATTGACATTGGAAATATGGGGGCTGCTCATCCTAAAGCCACACAAAGCACTAGTCCTGAAAGTGAGTTCAAAGAAATCTCTAAAACAGTATCAGAGATTGCTAACATCCAAATTAATCTATAAACGGAACTCACAGAACTGTCAGGAACTGGCGTTAAAGTTTTATAATAACAAAAATCTACTTTCTTCAAAGTTTTAGTTAGTGATTTTAGTGACAACAAGCCTGCAGAATATGCCAACAGGTAACAAAAGCTGATATTAAAAAAATCCTTACAGCAAAAACCAGAAGACCATAACCTCTATAAAGTACAGCAACAAGAAATCTCAAAGACCACTGACCTGGTCCTCCTCTTCATCCTCATCCTCTGCCAAACGTTGCCTGCCCACTTCATACAGCCTGCATACCGTGTCCATGTTCAGAGCATCCATGCTGCCTTGGTTCTGAAAATAAAACACCCAGTCCACGAAGAGCAGTTAGTTTTCAGAAGGCCCACATCTACATCTCAGTTATAACTCGCACCCATGCACCTTGACCCTGTAACCGTCAAAGTTTCTGATACCCAAAATTCTTGAACTAACTCTGAAAATGTTATACGCAGGCCACAGAAAGGGAAAGAAAACAGGATAAGAAGGCTTTGGCAGGGCAAGCAATATTAAGCAAAAGAGAGCATCCTCAGAATGAACCTGTCTTGCTCTGTCAAGAGATCCAGACTCCTCTCAGAAAGGGAGCACAGTGACTCCAAGATATTAGAAGATGGGACTGTCCATGTTGTTTTATACTGGAATTTTCTTATTATTTCTCTTACAATGTAGATCTCTCCATCAAGCAAGTAGGTTATCAATAATCTACCTTTGGAAATGCATCAACTTTAGAACACATCTTAGATCAGACAAAATGCCTGTAGTATAACTTGAAAATGATCCTAAAGATCAAAACAAAACAGCAGGGTTTCTGCTAGCTCCCTTTACCTCAATGACAGCAAGATAGCAGTCTTTGGTGTCTGTACACAGGTCAAAGATGTTCCGTTTCACATCAATGGTTGCTGGAAAACAAAATGTGTCAAGACTCAGGATTGGACTACTGCTCTGACCTTAAAACCAGTTTTTCCTCTAAAGGAATTTCAAGGTGATTGCTCCTAAATAGTTCCATAACCTCTTGGCTTTTCAATGAAGAATTACAGAAAAGGATGATCTTAAATATGGAAAACCAAAACATGACAGAACGAACAATGTCTGCCCCTTCAAGCTTACCTATAGGTTTGTAGTCAGTTGCATTAAATGTTCGGAAGGATGATCCAAAAGGGCTTTTCATCCTCTCTTCCATTAAGTCATCCTCATCATCTGCCTGCAACATAGCTAATTGGGAGGAAGGGGGAAAGGGGGCCAAGGAGCAAAATACTTTTAGAAATCAGAAACATCCCCTATTCACAAGTGCAGAAAATATTAATGGACAATCAAGACTTTAGTGAGTTTCTCTGTAGTAAATTCATTCTATCTAATTAGTTCCTTTCAACGTATCCTACTAGCATACCCCCGAACAGTATCCTCAACCTTTCATCTAGCTCCCAACAAGTGTTATAGCTAAAGGCCAGCAACATCATAAAAGCACAAATGCAACAAGTTCGTAAGGATACAGATGGGAAATTAATGCATGAAATGTCTTTCTGTACAAGATGTACTTGTTATCTTCACCCTAAATCAACACTATTTTCATCAATAAACTTTGTCACCATTTGTGCTATCATTTTATCTTTTATGTTACAACCTTCAAATGCTTTCCAATTCATATTTGAGAGATATTTCCAAACCAAAAGGGGAGAGGGGAGAGAAGGGAGAAAAAGAATAATATAGAGAAGTAAAAAGTTTATTACCTCCATACATCACTGTCCCTGTGTGGTTGAACACAACACGACACTGATCCAGAGCAGGAACTGTGTGTAAAAGATGGAAAGTGCGAAGATCCCACTAGGAGGGAAGTGGTCAAGGATAACTATTTTATACAAAATTTCTTATGTAAACTCATAGAAGAAATTCCAAAATATCTCTTTTTTCCTCTCCTGTTGAGATATGAATGCTTTAAAGGTAATGCTTTAAAGGTAAAGTAAAGAGGCACCTAGGAGGCTCAGTTGGTTAAGCATCCGACTTCAGCTCAGGTCACGATCTTGCAGTTCATGAGTTCGAGCCCTGCATCAGGTTCTGTGCTGACAACTCAGGGCGTGGAGCCTGTCTCAGATTCTGGGTCTCCCTCTCCTCTGCCCCTCCCCTACTCACGCTCTCTCTCTCTCTCAAAAAAAAATATATATGGGGCGTCTGGGTGGCGCAGTCGGTTGGGCGTCCGACTTCAGCCAGGTCACGATCTCGCGGTCCGTGAGTTCGAGCCCCGCGTCAGGCTCTGGGCTGATGGCTCAGAGCCTGGAGCCTGTTTCCGATTCTGTGTCTCCCTCTCTCTCTGCCCCTCCCCCGTTCATGCTCTGTCTCTCTCTGTCCCAAAAATAAATAAACGTTGAAAAAAAAAAAATATATATATATATACATAAAAACATGAAAAAATTTAAAAAGTAAATAAATAAATAAAAGTAAAGTAAAAATGCTTTCAAAGTAAACAAAAGCATATAAAATGCTTATTATCAAGTAACATCCTTGAAAATCTCCTATGGTATCCTCATATACATGAAAACTACACGAACTCCCTTCATCTCAACAGCATCAATTCACTTTACACTTGTGATTTCTGCAATGCAAAAGTAAAATCCTTCTGAAGATATAAAAGTCAATTTAATACCTGGAGAAGTAAAAGGTAAGAATCTGGTGGTCACTCTTCTCAATACAAAAAAAAACATGCTAATGAAAGTTCACTGGTAATTACCAACCATTGGAGATTAACTAACACTTCAAATCAAAAGAGAGGCACCAAATTATTACCTGTGTGGATACTTTAACAGGGTGTTGGTAGAAAGATAAATTATTTCTGCATCACAAACTAGATAACAAACGGAAAATAAGACATGGGTGTAAAGGATACAATCTCAGTATTAATGATGACCTCCAGCCCATTTGGATGGAAAACGCCACTGATGTTCATGTTGAACTTGTCAAACTTGTGGATGGCTTGTGCAGAGCGGACATCCCAGAGGACGCCATCATTTAAGACAAGATCATCTGTAGGATTAAAGGTGGCACAGTTCCTCTTGTAGTTGTTGGCAAGATCTGGGTTAAACAGAGTCAACAGCTTGTTGCCAGTCTGAATATCATAAATCTTTAGAGAAGAAGGGGTGGGAAGAGAAAAATCAGACCAATCCATCCACTAACAATTCGAAGAGAAGCTGTGTAAAATATCTCTCCATGCTTTCCAAATCCCAACAAAATCACAAAAGCCCTAATACTGTAGAATACCTGGAAAGTATGAAGAGTACACCCATCCAAGCAATGTTTAAGTGCTTTGGTTCCCATTCAAGGTTTGAAAAGTCTCTTTCCCACAAGAAAATGAAAAGAGAGATGGCAATAAGGATAAGAAAACCCTCTTCTACCCCTCCCCCTTTCAAGAAACAGAAAATGTTTCTACAATAGAAACTGAGAAATTAAATTCATATGGATAGACCAATGATTAACCATAGAATACTATTAAAGAGCCACTTTTTGAAGAAAGGCATCAATGACATACCCCTTTCTCCTTAAAAATCTCCCAATACACATATTTTAGCCCTACAATAGTAAAAGTTCCAAATGTACAATGTGCAACCCAT
This sequence comes from Lynx canadensis, assembly GCF_007474595.2. Taxonomy (NCBI): domain Eukaryota; kingdom Metazoa; phylum Chordata; class Mammalia; order Carnivora; family Felidae; genus Lynx; species Lynx canadensis. Next base: position 20,060,370 of record NC_044304.2, read on the forward strand.
ACAGAGACCAGATCTTTCCCATCACCTTACAAACATGCTGTAGTATTTCCAATCTTTAAGAAAAAAAAAAAAAGAATCCTCCTTTAATATAGGAACAATAAGGAGACACAAGAAAACAATCAAATCAAGATCATGAGACAAGACAACTAGCCTGGTCTCTTCAAAAGTCAATGTCATGAAAACTGGAGAAATGGTTCTTGGCTTTAAAACATTAGTAAGACATAACAACCAATGCAATATGTGAATCTTGGCTGGATCCTGGTTCAAAAAACAAAAAACAAAAAACAAAAAACAAAAAGCATTTGAAACCAAACACATCAGGAACAATAGGGAAAACTGAGTATGGAATGGATATTAGATGATACTTGGGAATTACTATAGATTTTCTTATATTTGATAAGAGTATAATTATGTAGTAAAATATCCTTACTGCTAAAATATGCATGCTGTAAGACTTAGAAATAAAATGTGTTTGCAACTTACTTTCAAATGATTCAGAAATACATACATATTAACACAGGAAGAACATATGGTGCAATATTAAACTGATGAATCCAGGTAATAGGTGTATGTACTATTCTTTCAATTTCTCTACATATTTTAACATTTTCAAATGAAAAGTTTGAGAAACCCTCCCTTCACAACCCCATATTCCCACCATTACCCTCAAGCTATTACACCCCACTTTTCTGTTTTTCTGCAAAAAACACTTCAGAAAACTTGTCTCTACTCAGTGTCTCCACTTTCCTGTTCTCTCATGAGAACAGATTTTCACCCCAGTGCACAGAACTAGCTCCTGACGAGGTTAACAAGATCCATATTGTTAAATCAAAGGTAATTCTCAATTCTCATCTTATGAACTCATTAACAGTTTCTGACCAGTTGATCAATTCTTCCTTCAAAGGATCTTCCCCCTTGCCTTCTGGGGCACATCTTTTTCCTGAGGTCTCCTGCTGCCCATTATTTTTGGTCTCCTTCTCAAGTCCCTCCCTCACATGGCAAATTCGAAATATTGGCATAGGCCAGGACTCTGTCCCCTCAGTTCTCTTCTCTAGCCTCCTTAACGATTTCATCTAGTCTCATGGCTCTATCAACCCGTGAATAACTCCTATATTTATATCCCCTATCCCAGACCTCTCTTCTGAACTCCCGTTTTGTATGTTCAACTACCCATTCCCTACCTGAATGTCTAATAACAAACTTCCTGTGTCCAAAAACCCAGAGCCCGGCTGTATCACTTCTCATCACCTGTACCATGCCCTCCTGGGCCCAGCCCCACTACAGTCCTCACATGTGAGCTGGCCCGACACACTCCTAACTGGAAAGCCTGCTCTTGCTTCTCTCACAGAAACCAGACTCACACTTTAGGAACTTTACATCCCATCATGTGTCCTCTGCTCAGCCTCCAGTGCCTGCATCTCACTCAGAGAAGCCAAAGGTCCTAACAACACCCTATATATAAGATGCTACTATGATATGCGTCACCCATTCCCCCACAACACTGAGCTGAGCTCTTACCCCTCTTCCCTCTCCCACCTCCAAAGGGCTTTTCCCTCGGTCTTAAAACACTTTTCCCCCCAGATATCTGCATGACACTTCCTTCAAAGGGAAAGGTTCCTGGGGTGCCTGGGTGGCTCAGTCAGTTAAGCATCCAACTTCGGCTCAGGTCATGATCTCACAGTACGTGAGTTTGAGCCCTGCACTGGGCTCTCTGCTGTCAGCATGGAGCCCAGTTCAGATCTTCTGTCCCCTCTCTTTGCCCTCCCCTGCTTGTGCATGTGCACTCTCAAAAATTAAAAAAAAAAAGGGGGGGGCACCTGGGTGGCTCAGTCGGTTGAGCCTCCAACTTCGGCTCAGGTCATGATCTCACAGTTTGTGAGTTCAAGCCCCACGTCGGGCTCTGTGCTGAAAGCTCAGAGCCTTGAGCCTGTTTCGGATTCTGTGTCTCCCTCTCTCTGTCCCTTCCCCGCTCATGCTCTGTCTCTGTCTCCCAAAGATGAATAAATGTTAAAAAAAAAAAAAAAATTTTTAATAAAAATAAAAAATTAAAAAAAAAAAACACTCCTTAAACATCACCCTATCAGTGATACTGACCATCCTAGATAAAAGAGAAGTCCCTCACAGCACCATCAAGCACTTCCTAACTTTTACCCTGCTTTCTTTTCCTTGGCAGCACTTATCACCTGACATACCATATATATGCTTCTCTATTTGTCTCCCCAGTGAGGCTTCATAAAGGCAGGGACTTATATTTCATCTAAAACTTAGTAAGTATTTGAAAATAACTGCTGTGCTAATCATACCTTTCTTAAGTTGTCGGATTAGTTCATGTTTGGTCCCACATGGCTTATAACTACTTTACTACACTTCTAGATTTTATCTGGAAAGAATATCACTAAGTAATTTCTTGCTGCCCTTAGGACTGCCCTTCAGTCCAGAAGTTTTCATTACAAACAAATGGGCATAATCAGTTTGAAAGCAGTGGATTCTTAAGTACTTACGTGGGCAATGTCTCCTTTTGTACCTATGACTCGATCCTGAGAGTGCTTACTGAACTCAACATAGTGATCTTCTGTGAAGGAATGCCTACAGACAAACAACAAAAGTACTTAAATGATACACCTTCAGGAAACAGTCACTGAGCCGACTGAAAATAAACATGATTCTCAGCCTCCTGCCTGACTATACTCATCTGAGGATTCTCAGCAACCAAAGAGGAAAAACTATACTTAAGGTTTAAAAAAAAAAAAAAAATCCCTCCATCAGTTTAACCAAGCAGATCCAAAAGAATTAATTAATTAGCAGGAATTACTTTGTTAAAAAAAAAATGGATAACAAGCCACATGTCTTTGAACATACTCCAGCAAAGAGTACAACTACCATATGTGAACATGAGAAATTACACAGATGTGCCATTTTGGATTAGTAAAGGGTCAGCTGTGTGATGGGACTGGTAAGAATACTTGGTAAGAATATCTCAGAATTAAGGATAAAACCTTATTAAACATGAGCGACAGACAAGGAAGAGAGAAGTTAGCAATAACTCACAGCATTCGTCTTTTCCCAAAAGGCTTCAAAGTTGAAGAATCGGATGAAGGGAAATATAAATTAGGTAAATTGTAGAACAGAAAGAGTTGGGTTATAAAAAATACATACATACTTCATATCAAATACTGATTTCATTCCCCAAAGTGCAGACAGAGGCTGGCTCCAAGTAGCAGATGTCAGCAGCAAGGACCCATCCTAAAAGAAGAAGGAGGCCCAAGGTGGGTAGTCACATGCTTATATAAATGCTGTCTGCCTGTAGCATTTTAACATACAAGCTCAAAAATTATTATTGTATTATATAGAAAATAGAAAAACTACGAAGAACCAAGAAGTGTTCGAAACTGCTGGGATTTAAGTATGTGCACATGCAATGTCCTAAAAAAATACCTAAATTTAAGAAAAGACTAACTCCTCCTGAGCTAGTAACAAAAAATACAATAGTTCCAAGGGTAGGGGAAGAAAAAAACTTGGAAAGATGTCAAAGATGGTTCCACCTTTCTTAACATTTGGCCATATATCTCAGTCTCCCTCACCTGAAATATCAGTCAAGTGAAAACATTTCTTAGACTTTCTTAGCTAACAACTCTTAGGATTTTTTCAAAAAGAAAGCCCATTAAGGGGCCCCTGGGTGGCTCAGTCGGTTAAGCTTCCGACTGCGGCTCAGGTCATGACTTCGCAGTTCGTGGGTTCAAGCCCCTGGAGCCTGCTTTGGATTCTGTGTCTCCCTCTCTCTCTCTGCCCCTCCCCGGCTCACACTCTGTGTGTGTGTGTGTCTCTCTCTCTCAAGATAAATAAACATTAAAAAAAAAAATTTTTTTAAATACTTTAAAAAAAAAGAAAGCCCAATAAAGGCTGAGTCTCCTTTACTCTAGTATCAGGAAAACTATCCTTGTCATCTTAACAGTCCTAACTTTTAGAAATAAAGGTGTCAATTCCATCCACAGAATAATACTAATAAACCATGACCCACTAGAACCATATAATGCTTTTTTCCTAAAAACTCACAGTACTTTGAGATTTATTTCTGACACAAAAAGAAAACTTCTGTGATCATAGTTTCCATCTGAGGCAAATTAAAAAAGAAAGGTTCACACACACATACACATACAACTCTTAGAAGAAGGTTGGCAAGCTTTTTTTTACTTAAAGAGCCGAACAGTAAACACATTAGGCTTTGTAAGCCATATGGTCTGTGTCACAACTACTCAACTCTACCATTGTAGCACAGAAGCAGCCACAGACCACACATAAACAGATAGGCATGGCTATGTTCCAATAAAAGTTTATGTACAAATTAACAGCCAGCCCACAAGCCCATAGTTCCCAAATCATCAAAGAAGAATGAATGAGAACCACCTAGGAAGGGACTCTTACCCTGGAAGGTTCAAGATGTGTGATAGCCGAGTTGTGACAGTTATAGCTGGCCTCCTCTTGTCCACTAAACACATTATAGAGCTTCAACTGCCCAGTGCAGGTGCCAAGCATCAGGAACCGCTCCCGTGCTGAGAATGCACAGCAAGTAAAACCACTCTCATCCTCATTGGCTTCCCTGAACACTGAAATAGGACGGAACCTAAGCAAAAAAAAAAAAAAAAAAAAAAAGAAAAGAAAAAAGAAAAATCAGAGACAACGCACAAGGACTCCAAAAAAAGAAAACTTTGCTAAAAGGATGAAAGAAAAATTAAAAAAAAAAAAGAGCATTTATGTTTCAAATGGGTTCTCCCAAAATATCATAGTGACCTTCAGTGCTTCCTTTTCATTTTAAGTGAGAGAAAAGGACCTCCACTTCCAAGTTTTAACAATAACAAAAGTCCTCATATTTAAAACTTGTGATCCCCTCATCTTTATGTGAGATTTGTAAAGAATCAGAACAGGAAACAACTGGACCAGCACAAAAACAAGTTTGGGAGTCTAGTTAGGAACAGAATGTTACATGAGTTCTAGAAAACACACTAGTTGTAACAAGAACACAGAGTATCCTTATCCTAATAATATCCTAACAATAACAATCACATAAGGAACCCCTGGTTGACAAAAGGGGGTACAGTCACATTACTCATGTATTTACACAAAGTGACAATCACTGGTATTTCAGACCAACAAATAGTCCAGCTTTCTGGAATCATCACACTTTGATTTAAATAGAAGAATCATTCCAATTCCCAGGTAGTGAGGTGGCCTCTCCTTACCTGCTAAAGATAAGGTGCCTATCAAAGCATCCGCCATCCACCCCTCCATACTTTGGAAATGATGCCCTGCGGTTTAGCCTTGAGGTAAAGTTTATTGGCGCTTGCCGCCTCTGTTTTGGCTCAGGACACTGATGAGGAGTAAAGAGGGAGAAAGGTGGGCAGGTGGCAACTGGGTTCTTGCAGCGAGCATGCTGCTCTCTAAGATATTCTGTGATGATACTGTCCAGCGTAGGTGGGGAAGGAAGATGTCTGTCCAACTGCTTTTTTATGGCTGGGCTTTGGCTATAGGCGCCATGGTCCGACTTCTGCCGCAACACTCTGATTTTCCTGCCATTGCAGGGTGATGGCCTCTCTCTGATAAAACTGATCCTACCAATCAAGGGGGAATTGCCTGCATAAGATGGGCCAGGCAAGGCTAGTGAACCTTGGGGGGCCCGTGGCTGAGGATGGGCAGTGGGGGCAGGAGGGGCAGTGGCACCCACAGAAGCATGGCTGCCCAGTCGAGTTGCAATGCCATTGGCGATGCGAGGTGTTCGGGGAAGAGAGACAGGAGAAGCAGCAGCAGTGACTGGGGTGAAGGCAGAAGAATGAGAAGCGGCAGTCATGGGCAAGTCAGCCTCTTTCGTCAGCACGGTTGCTGTCTCCCCAAGCCCTTTAGAAATGAGATGGTTACGTATCAACAGAAGCAGCTCTTTCTCAGGGAAGGAAATCCTTGACTGGGCAACAACATCTGCTTTTTGCAGTCGTGCCAGAGACACATCAGTGCCAATGAGAAGAGGCTTTCCTGACACTCGTTCAATGAGCTCAGCAGCATACTTGCAGAACTTGACATGGTCACTGCGCTTGTCCTGCAGCACAGGCTCCTTCATCAACTGCTGGATCTGGCAGCTGCTGAAAAGGGGCAGTTTGCTGATGATCTGCCGGACAGTGCTACTGCGAGAAAGGCCCACTAGGGCCTTGCAGGCCAGAGCCCTTATCTGGTCTGCATCAGTGATGGGCATCTTGATGGATAATAAGGACAGGAGCACCTTGATGCCATTGTTGGACTGAACCACATTCCACATCTTGGCCAGGGTGTGCTCGCTACTTTTCGGAGTCTGAGGCAGCTTTCTCCGAGGAGTTCCAGAGATAAACTTGCCAATACTGGAAATTCGGTTATCCGGGCCACAAACACAATTGATGATAATCTGAAGTGCTGACTTCTGAATTTCAGCATCATGGATAAAGAACTCACCCTCAGCCACTCCCAAAATAATGCTGATACCTATTGGGGAGAAATACAAAACATTTTATATTGTTCTTCAAAAAACTAACAGCCAAATTCAATGATTGTTCCAGAGTCAAAATTTAGACTTCGATTCATTTTGTTCCACCTGAAACTACTGTACCATTTTATTAAAGGACAAGTAACTTTTTGAATAAAATACAATCAGTTCTACTACAATATAGCTTCATGATACAATACTTCATATGCAGTTGTTAAACAGGGGAATGAGGTCAGTATTATGTGGAAGTTACCAGGGTCATGTGCAATTTTTCCTGGGTTAAGGGGAGCAAAAATAGCAGGAATAAATTAAAACCTTTAGCAGAAAGGAGAAAAACCCTCAGCCTGGCTGCCACAATGGCATCAGGAACCCTTTCTGCTATATATGAAGAAAGTTAAAAACAAGTGGCTGCACCTCAGGCTTTCTCCCCAAAGTGGTACCCCCCAAGACCCACAGCCAGTCATACCACTTCCCATGCTCACCTTAGCAGGAGCCCTTACCTGACCTGTTCTTAATACGATACATTTTCCTTTTATTATGTATGATAGCTTCTGTCCATTCTGAGCTGCTTGCCAATTACGGAGTTAGGGCTCAGATTACAAAGTTGCTTTAAGTTTTCTACTGTCTGCCCTAACCCATTTTTCCCATAAACTTTATTTTTGGCATAAGACTCTGCAGAGTACAGGTTTTCAAGAATGAACTTGTACCATCATAGCACATGTATCACTTAGAAAACCTGAGTTCACCAACACAACTGATTCCCTTATATAGGGGCAACTGGGTGGTTCAGTCAGTTAAGATTCCGACTCGGCTCAGGTCATGATCTCGAAGTTCATGAATTCGAGCCCCGCGTTGGGCTCTGTGCTGACAGCTCAGAGCCTGGAGCCTGCTTCAGATTGTGTGTCTCCTCTCTCTGTCCCACTCCCACTCGTGCAGTGTGCATGTGTCTCTCTCTCAAAAATAAACAAACATTAAAAATAATAATAAAAACAAATAAAAGTGTATAGCACAACTTAGATGGGACAAGGCATTCTCCATTACTACCTTCTGCTCTAATATTGCAAATCAGGTATACAACTACGGCCAGAATTGCAAAAGAAAACAAATCCAGACCAAGCAATCACAAAAATGGAAAGGTACAACCTACCTACAGTGGAGACGGTGGAGCCAGCCTCATCTAGCACATCCACTGATTCTGCCAACTGCAGCTGGATTTTTGGCACAACAGTGAGAATAGCCAGAACATCCAAAGCAAAGCGCACAGTATCATTCCTGGACAGGAAAAACAATTAGTTAAACGGAAACTAGGAGACAGTCAAAACAAAAAAGTTAAACTGAGATACAGAATAGATCAGAACTACTACCTATGTGGCTCTGTCCCTAGCCAAGACATGAAGAGAGCATTTGTAAGTCACCATGACATTACTTTCAAAACAGTGGGGATGGAATTTTCCCCACTGCTAAAATTAAAAACAAAGGATAATCCCCAATGCTGATAAGGATGTATAAGGACAAATGCTCTCAAACTTTTGGTGGGAGTACAAATAGGACCCTCATTTTGAAAAACAATCTAGAAATAGGAAACAAGATTCTAAAAATGTGCCTAAGCTTTAGCCCAGGAATTTCACCTGGAAGAATTTGTCCTAAGGAAATAATCAGAAATACAAACAAGGGGCGCCTGGGTGGCTCAGTAGGTTGAGCGACCGACTTCGGCTCAGGTCATGATCTCATGGTTCGTGAGTTCAAGCCCCGAGTTGGGCTCTGTGCTGGCAGCTCGGAGCCTGGAGCCTGCTTCAGATTCTGTGTCTTCCTCTCTCTCTGCCCCTCCCCCACTCATGCTCTGTCTCTCTCTGTCTCAGAAATAAATAAACATTAAAAAAAATTAAAAAAAAAAAAAGAAATACAAACAAGCATTTATGTGTTAAGATGTCCATTATCACATCATTTAAAATAACAAAAGAATTATAAAACCTACACAGATAGTAGGAACACATGTGTGTTAAGTTATAGTACACTCATCTGATGAACTATTCTGCAGCTATGGACAACCCTTCTCAAAGAATTCTAAAGGACAAAGGGAGAGGCTCAAAATACAACATTAATAAAATAGAAAACATAAGATATAAAATTTTAAGTCTGACCATACCAAGTATTGATAAAAAGGCAGAGAAATGAGAATCCCCATATCCTGCTGTTGAGATGAAAACGGTAAAGCAACATCCAATAAAGATGAAATGCAGGCACCCTACAATCCAGCTATATATACATCATATCCCCAGAGAGACCCCAAAAGGAGGTATGTGGTATCATTCATTTGATAGCAAAAAAGGAAGTAACAAACACTAAATGTCCATCAATAGGGTAATAAACTAATATAGAAACACGTGAATTCAAATAAATATCAACATATATACATCTCAAAAACACAAGGTTGAAAAAAAGCAAGTTGCAAAAGATGCATACAGGATAACATATAATTTAAAAACATACAAAGGAGTATTATATTATTGCTTATACACACACATGTGTGTGGTATAAAAGTATGAATGGAGAGATATACTCCAAATTCAGAAGATTGGTCACTATGGAGAGGCAGAAAAAGGAATTGAGAAAGAAGCAAATAATGCCACCACATGCCAACACTGCATATTGGGTTGTTATGTTAGTCTCTGTACATTTTGTATATTGAATTATTTCATAAAAAGATGAATTTGGTTAAATTCTATGATCTCAATTAGGTATATTTACACACATTATGGAAAAAAGACTAGAGAAATTAACAGTAGCTGAAAATCATTTCCTTCTCTAAGGATCTGTATATTCTAAACAGAAACAAGTATTTGATTTTTAGAAACAAACTTTTAAAGGACACATTCCCAATATATTTATATTTTCTTTGTAATCAAATATGAATTTGCCACTCAAAAAATGTATTTATAACATTCCTAGTTATCTTCTGAGCTTTCATCATCTTTTCAACAAAGTTCAAGTGAATATAATAATCTACTTTAATACTCTAAAACAGTGGTTCTCAGGGCACCTGCATGGCTTGGTCAGTTAAGGGTCCGACTCTTGATACTGGCTCAGATCATGATCTCACAGTCATGAGATCAAGCCCCACGTTGGGCTCACCACAGAGTGTGGAGCCTGCTTGGGATTCTCTCTCTCTGCCCCTCCCCACTCACACTCTCTCAAAATAAATACTTAAAACTTAAATAATAAAAGTAAAACACAGTTCTCCAAGTGTGGTTAGGGGAACCCAGTGATCTCTGAGACCCTTTCAGAAAGTCCCCTGATATAAAAACTATTTTCAGGGGCGCCTGGGTAGCTCAGTTGGTTAAGCATCCTGGTTTCGGCTCAGGTCATCATCTTGAGGTTCATGGGTTCGAGCCCCATATTGGGCACTATGCTGACCATGTGAAGCCTGGGTGGGATCCTCCCTCCCTCTGCCCTCCCTGGCGCGCGTGCATGCTTTCTTTCTCTCTCTCTCATAAAATAACCTAAAAAAATTTTTTTAATTATTTTCATAATAATACCAGGGTGTTAGTTTCCTTTCTCACTTTCACTCTCTCACAAGTGGCTACTAGAGCTTTCTGAGGCTATGTCATGTGTGATGTCACAAAAGAGTGAATACAGAAGCAAATATGAGATATTAGGCAGACATTTAAAAACCTTGCTGAAATCATCTGGTTTTATTCTGGAAGCTTTTCATAAAAAATGCTAATGTGTAACGGGGTTAAGATTATTTTTAAGTAAATTCGTATTTTTACATTTACTCAGTTTTACTTTCTAATTGTTAAATATCAACAGATTTACCACAAAAACAAAAGCTCTTTGGGGTTCTCAATTTTTAATACAATAAAAGGGTCCTGAGACCAAAAAGTTTTAAAATGGCTGCTCCAAAAGTTATCTCCCTAGATTTACTATCCTGGCGTTTCACAAACAAGCCATATGCACCCTAAATAAGGCAGTCTTGTCTTTATGACAATGAATGGATAGGGAAAGAAGGTAAAGAATCACTCTTCATAAACTTTGTTACTGTCTTCTCTTCAGATTCTATCTTTTCCAAAATATAACTTTCTCTGATATCACACTCAAGTAGAACCCAAACTCCTGATTCTATCAGCTGTCCTTTTCTGAGCCTCATCCTGTTGTGCCCTGACTGCTTTTAACTGAATTGTGAAAATCATAAAAGCACAAAATACAGTTTTCTATGAAAGAAGATTATGTGTGGCTGTCAGTCAGTAGAAAGATGTTTAAAGTCTAAGTAAAAAAAAAAAAAAAAAAAAAAAAATACTGAACTGCAGTCTCAAGACAGGACTTCAAACCCACCTCTGCAGCTGTGTAAATTACATAACTTCTATAAGAGCACAGACCTTGATCCCTATCTCTTGTGCAGTATTCATAATCATCAGAACCATATATATAAACAAACATTCTGTAAATTAAAAATATTATCTTCTGGGGGCGCCTGGGTGGCTCAGTCGGGTTAAGTGTCTGACTTCGGCTCAGGTCATGATCTCATGGTTCATGGGTTCGAGCCCCTTATCGGGCTCTGTGATGACAGCTCAGAGCCTGAAGCCTGCTTTGGATTCTGTGTCTTCCTCTCTCCCTGCCCCTCCTCTGATCATGCTCTGTCTCTCTCTCTCTCTCAAAAATAAAGCGGGGCGCCTGGGTGGCGCAGTCGGTTAAGCGTCCGACTTCAGCTCAGGTCACGATCTCGCGGTCCGTGAGTTCGAGCCCCGCGTCAGGCTCTGGGCTGATGGCTCAGAGCCTGGAGCCTGTTTCCGATTCTGTGTCTCCCTCTCTCTCTGCTCCTCCCCCGTTCATGCTCTGTCTCTCTCTGTCCCAAAAATAAATAAACGTTGAAAAAAAAATTAAAAAAAAAAAAAAAAAAAAAGATTTTTAAAAGTTAAGAAAAAACAGATTATCTTCGTAGGGGCACCTGGATGGCTCAGTCAAGCATCTGACTTCGGCTCAGGTCATGATCTCATGATTCGTGGGTTCGAGCCCCACATCAGGCTCTCTGCTGTCATCGCAGAGCCTGCTTTGGATCCTCTAACTCTCTCTCTCCACCACTCCCCCACTAGCGCATGCACACATGCACACACACTCTCTCAAAAATAAACATTTAAATCATATATGTATATATATATGTGTGTGTGTATATACATACGTATATACATATATACATATATACGTATGTATACATATATATACATATATACATATATACGTATGTATACATATATATACATATATACGTATGTATATACACATTATCCTCTTTAATCTACTTTCTCAGATTCACACCCAAAATTTCAATTCAGTTCAACAAATGTTTGCTAAGCATACACTATATACAAAACCAATATCACCTTAACCAAAAGGCAGAATCTAACTTCATTTAAAACCTCTCTCTAATCTCACCTTGCATAATAGGTCTTCCAATTGCAGGCAATAGAAATAAGCTGCAACAAGAGTTGAACACAAGAAAGTTTCAGGAAGACTTCAGCTGGTTCCCAATATAGTTGCGCTGGACCATACTCTATCAAAAACTCCATCATTTCCACAATCTGTTCATGAGTATATGAACACGCCTATAGGGAGAGATGCATATTATTAAAGAACTCTATTACCTGCTTGCTACCTTCCTCATCACAGCTCAGTAGTGAACAAGTTTTGATAAACCTAAGTAATAACAGCTTTCAAATTTCACAATTGAGTCAATAGCTCACATGTGAAATAATGAATATGTTTAATCTTTTACTTATAATTAGACTCATAATACATTTTGCCCAAAAAAGGTAACAAAATGTTCACAACTTGTTGGTACATATATTTCACAACTTGAAAAAGAAGTACCACATAAAATAACTGGTTTGTTTTCCATTTGTGATTTTTAAAATACATCTTTATTCCAAAACACATCAAGAAAGTTAAAAAATGATACAGAAGTGGAGTAACAGACGTGCCCTTTCAGAAAAAGAATTCCACACAGAAGGAGGCAGGATATCTAGTACTTTTCATAGAAGAAAGCCCTTTTATACACACTTCAGTTCATCTTTTAGTAGCAACTTACAACTAGGAGCAAAACAAGTCCCTGATACATCCATGTTCAAGTATTCTGCCTCTACACAAGGCAAGTATAATCCAACAATGTACATACTGCATAAACTCCATTGATCTCAATGAGTGTTAGGCCCAACAATGCTGTAAGAGTTAACTTTTCCTTTTATGGCAAGGTCCTCTCACCTTGTATGGGGGTTGAGGATGGACAAGAATGCCACCCTCAGTCCTCTGAAGTGACTGTTTTACTTGTTCCAATTTAATGGCCAGGTGAGCCTCAAAGTACTTGCGCAAGGCCATGCAGGTATGTTTCCCAGTTTGGCGGCTAGCAAATATTTCATCATCACTCAGAAGTGCACCCTGATCTTCCAAATTTAGAATCTCCAAAGTACTGATCTATTAGGAAAGAGACAAAAAGATGGGGAAAAAGGGAAGGAAGGAAAAAACAGAAAGAAAAAAGTAAAAGGAGGAAAAGGATTACAGTAAACTTTTATGCTCAACAAGACAAACATCAAAGCACATTTGTCTATAAAACATGTTAAGAGTTGCCATATATAAGCAAAACATTAAACAGTTACTGAAAAATTGCATAGCTTGTAATCATGTTGAAAGACATTCAGGCACAAAACCACTGCTTTAAGAAAGATCAAGATTATCAACACAATTCCCCCTATGAGATTACTATATTCAAGGCAAGTCTACAACGGCAGAGTCCTCTAATCGCTTAAGAGAAGTAAAAGACTTCATTCACAAAAAATGATAGCAAAATTCTTCCAGTCCAAAGCTGCTTCTTGGGGAGCCTGGCTGGCTCACTTGGTGGAGCAAGTGATTCTTGATCTCAGGGTTGTCAGTTCGAATCCCACATTAGGTGCTGAGATTACTTAAAAATGAAATCTTAAAAAAAAAAAAAAAAAAAAAAAAAGGTTCCTCTCCTCAACACTACTGAAAGGCAGCCAAGACAAGCAAGACCCCTATTCCTCACAAAAAGAAGCCACTGAGAACCTCACCAAATTCACCAGACGACGAAGACCATCATAGCGGTCAAAGAGCTCCAACACAGCCCGGAAGGAGAAGCAAATTGAGAAAAACATGGTAGCATGGCAGCATCCTGAGGCATGAGAACATTCCATTAACCACAGAGTATAGTTCACCACGTCAGACAGAACATTGTGGGGATGCATACAAACCTGCAAAAAATAAAACAGTTTTTAAAAATTTCAGGCAAAGGAACCTTCAAAAAGGGATGAAAAATTCACCACTGTAGCTAGCTATCTGTGCAGAATACAACGATCATCACTAATGCAGTCATTCGGAGTTTAAAACTTAAATTACAAATGAAATTCTGTAACAATCTATTCCAAACTGAACACCCTAAATTTAGATACTTAAATTTGAGCTATTTACTGAATGCCAAATTTTGCAAATATTTACATCCTCTAATGCTCACAGTGCTCAGTTCCATAGGGTATCAGTTCCCACTTAGAAGGTAAGAGGGTGTCTGAATGGTTCAGTTAGTTAAGCATCCAACTCTTTTTTGTTTGTTTTAGAGAGAGAGAGAGAGAGAGAGCGCGCGCAATCGGGGGAGGGACAAAAAGAGAATCCTAAGCAGGCTCTGCACTGGCAGCATGGAGCCCAATGTGGGGCTCAAACCCACGAACGAGGAGATCATGACCTGAGCTGAAATCAAGAGTCAGACACTTAGCCAACTGAGCCACACAAGTGCCCCATAAGCATCCAATTCTTGATTTCAGCTCAGGTCATGATCTCACAGTAGTGAGATTGAGCCCAGAGATGGCTCTGTGCTGGGTGTGGAGCCTGCCTAAGATTTTGTCTCTCTCTGCCCCTCCTCAGCTCACATGTTTTGTCTCACTCTCAAAAAATAAAATAAAATAAAAAAGATGAGAAAGAAGCTCAAAGAGATAAGAGAATATCCATGGGTGATAAAAGTGACTTGAGCCTTCTGATACTAAAGTCTACAAGTTTGTTATCCATCCACTCACTGATTCGTTTCACATACATTTCGATGTCTCCTATGGATCAAAATGTCTCCTACGGATCAATGAATTCTAAAGCATTTCCCAGGTTTACTTTTTTATCTTAGCCATAATTAATTTTGTATACACACCTACAGATTAAGTTACTATTCTCAAAAGAATACATATCTTTGCATAGTATTGATCACAAAAGGGAAAAAATTAAAACTAAAACATTACTTTATTAACAAATATGCAAAGATGAATCAAGACATAGCTCAAGAAGAATTTACCAACTTCACTCTACCAGAAGAGCCAAAACACACAGAACATTAGAAAAAATATTCCAGGCATGGAAATGATAAGAGCTTCCCTAGGTGTGTCTAGGGACCCACTACTTTTCAAATGTAACTCATTCACATTTTTTTTTTAAATCACTAAATAAACAAGTCTTAACTGGAAAAACAGAAGAACCAGATGGGGAAACTCTGGAGCCCTGAGAACAACGGGAATTATTTTATCTCCACCACACATTATTTGTTAACACATACAAAGCATCATCTGTTTTTATAATAGATTGACTCTAAAACCCAAAATATAACTCCATTAACAACATCTGATAAGAACCCAAGAACTAATACTAATTCAACAGAAATGGCAAAAACTAAATAAAGCCCCTAGACCTCAATCTACCTTGCTTTTTTTTTTAATTCAAATAGGAGAAAAAACAATCTTTTGTAAACAATTTTACATTTTTAGAATGCTTTGTGAAAGCCATATATTCATCATGTTCTCTGCTTCTTTCATTAAAATTATTTTCATTAAAATTTCATTAAGAAACTCCCAACTACTCATTTTTTTCTGTGAAGGTGCTAAAAAGTCTCCTCACCCAATCCCATTCCCAAACTCTAAATGGACTGGACTTACTCTTTCCATGGCATCCTGGTTGTAGGACAGGTAATACAAGCACATGGATACACCAGTTGCAGCCATAGAAGGACGAGGAATTTCCAGTAATTTCTGTACTCCACCATGCGCAACAAACTCTGTGGCAAACTTGTTATGGAGCAGGAGAGATGCAAGATGCTAAACAAAGAGGACACATGTTACTGTGGAAGGATCTAGAATAATCACAAAATCTTTTCACAAAACATTAAATCAAGCTGCTAAATAAAAGGAATCCTCTGAAATAGACAACCACTCCCTCACAACAGAAATAAAACCAGTACTGCTTAAAGGGAAATAAAAAAACAGAGAAAACCCTCTATGGTATGTGAATTATATCTCAATAAAGCTGAGGGGGGAAAAAAACCTATGAAGATTTCCTAACATCCCCTTCTAACACCAAAGGTTTTCATACAGGTGAAAAACAAGAAATGAAAAATACTGCCATAAACAATGACATAGTCCCACAACCATTTTATTATTACATAGCTTCCCTAAAGGATTTTTCTTAACCTTCCCATTTTAATCCTTTTAAATATAATCAGCTCTATGTTCTAGTTTTGGCTCAGTCAGACTTATCATCTAATAAAATACCAAACTTTGTCTTCTTTTTTTTTTTTTTTTTTTAAATTTTATTTTTAATGTTATTATTTTTGAAGGAGAGAGACAGAGCATCAGTGGGGGAGGAACAGAGAGAGAGGGAGACACAGAACTCGAAGCAGGCTCCAGGCTCTAAGCTGTCAGCACAGAGCCCGATGTGGGGCTCGAACTCACGACCGTGAGATCATGACCTGAGCTGAAGTCGGACGCTTAACCAACTGAGCCACCCAGACACCCCAAAATTTTGTATTCTTTTATACTGAACCTCATTATATATAACCCCAAATAACCATCTTCAACAAATTACCAAACTAGCAAATGTTTGGAACTTATCAGAATGCACTTTAAACAGATCTTTAAAAGCATGTTATCTTTCAAGTTTTGTTAACTTCCTGTTCAGTTCCCACTAGTCTCTCTGGGTAGACCTGGTCTTCTGGGCAATTTTAAAGGCAGGAAGTACAATGCAAGCAGCAGGCTACTTCATGACCTTCAACCCAGGCTAATGTGGACAGGGCCTCGGAAGAACTAGAGCTCCCCCTCGTGTTTCTCGTGCCAAGGTGTCTTCCAGATGGTGAAGCAGGCACAAAGTAGAGACAAAACAGACTGGAAAGTATGTAACTTGATACAAATCTTGCCAGGGTTAATGGCAAAAACAACAGATATGTACCTTCTTCAGAAGTTCTCTCAACACCCAGATTCAGACTAATCCTCATATATAATTCAAATCTCTTACCTCTTTACTCTTTTTGTCTGTTATCCAAGTCTGTCCTCCAAGTAGCTAAACCACATATGGTTCCCTGACAACCCTTAGAAGGTGGCATGTAGTTTTTCTCACGTCCCTACCATAAAGTGGCAGTTCCACTACCAGGATAGGTAGAAGAGAAAAGAGAGTAATAAGCAGGTTCAACCTTACCAATACAAAGCCTATAACCTAGATCACTTTGCTCATGTAAGCAAAGATTCTACTTTCTCTCCTTATATTGTATCTCCGTATAAGGTCTGGTTCTTCAAATGACTACATTTTAACCCATTTTTATTTTAACTTCAACACCTATCCCCCTCTCCTATACAACTGAACCTTCCTTTTATTTATTTTTTTTTTAATTTTTTTTTTCAACGTTTATTTATTTTTGGGACAGAGAGAGACAGAGCATGAACGGGGGAGGGGCAGAGAGAGGGAGACACAGAATCGGAAACAGGCTCCAGGCTCTGAGCCATCAGCCCAGAGCCCGACGCGGGGCTCGAACTCACGGACCGCGAGATCGTTACCTGGCTGAAGTCGGACGCTTAACCGACTGCGCCACCCAGGCGCCCCTGAACCTTCCTTTTAAACAAGAGTACACATCTTTCTACATTATTTCCCTGTAAGAAAGATCTCTTGCAACTTTTCCCTGTTCACCCTTATTTCATTTTCTTTAATCCCCTATGACTCTGCATGGAAATAGTTGAATAACAATATCCATTATAATTCCTCATACATAACCTATGGAAATAGCAACTGCCCAAATCCCCTCTTCCACTATATCCTGGTTCAGGACAGGATGCTGCATCTGAAAGCAAGACCTTTGGACTAGAGAGAACTCTGACCTCTAGCTGCATTCCAATGTTCAAAGTATAATGAATTTACACACACACACACACACACACACACACGCTACATCCACACACAGGGATATGTTATACAGGGTATGTCTGACCTCCTCCAAGTTTAAAATTTCTGGCATCTGAAAGGCAACTTTCCTCACCTCCATTTCATTTCAATATACTCTGGAACTCTGCTGTCCAATGCAGTAATCATTGGCCACACGAGACTAATTAAGATAAAAAATTCAATGCCTCAGTGACACTAGCTACATTTTAAGTGCTCATACAGCTAGTAGCCACTGTATTGAAAAGCAGAGACATAGAAAATTTCCACCATTACTAAAAATTTTTTTCATGTTTATTTTTAAGAGAGAGAGAGAGAGAGAGAGACACATACACACACACACACACACACACACACACACAGAGTATGAGTGGGGGAGGGGCAAAGAGCGAGGGTGACACAGAATCTGAAGCAGGCTCCTGGCTCTGAGCTGTCAGCACAGAACCTGACATGGGGCTCGAACTCACAAGCTGTGAGATCATGACCTGAGCTGAAGTCGGATGCTTAACCGACTGAGCCTCCCAGGCGCCCCTCCACCATTACTGAAACTTCTATTGGATAGCATAGCTCTAGAATATCAAAAATAAAGTTGTTTCTTTC
Source organism: Lynx canadensis (assembly GCF_007474595.2). Classification (NCBI taxonomy): domain Eukaryota; kingdom Metazoa; phylum Chordata; class Mammalia; order Carnivora; family Felidae; genus Lynx; species Lynx canadensis. Next base: position 20,078,707 of record NC_044304.2, read on the forward strand.
TTTCTTTTTTTTTTTTTCCTTAAAGTTGTAACTTTAAAGAGCCAGAAAGAGCATCACTTCTTTTTTCAGAGGTCTTTTCTGGAAACATTTCTCAGGAAGAAGACAATACTCCTTCCTTTGTGCCCCATACTTTTTCCACAACATCTATAATATCTAAAAGAAATCATAGGCTTACATGACTGTCTTAACCAAACTATAAAGATTTGATTTACCTAATAGTGTAAACATCACAGAAAGGTACTCTGTTCATTAGTTACCTATTGAGTAGAATTGTATGATAGCCACAATGTTATTCATTCAATTTATCTCTCTCCATTCAGATTACTTGAGTAAGTATGAATTTCATGGGCTAGCTAACCTGCCCTCCCCTATTTAGTGCCTCTGCAACCTAGGAAGTCCACTTACCTCTACTGAATTTAGGTCTGCCTCTACTTCTTTACTCATTTTCCAATTCACATTTTGTTTACTCTAGATAAGCTAACATCATACGCTATGTAAATAATGAAGAATTCAGAAAAAGTAATGTTGCCTGACAAAGAATATTTAAAAAGTAGGATATAAGGTACTATACACATAGTTTTCCACTCCTATGCAGCAAAAATAACTGAGGCCATCCCCAGATCTAGATCCACTTTCTACTATTCAACCCTGTAGGACAGACTCCTGAATTTCTGTGAAACCACTTAGTAAGTAAGCCTCATCTCTTCTACAGAAATAGGAAATTTTCAATTGTTACTATTTTGACACCTCTGGCAATGAAAATGCCCTGAGCAATAAAACTCAGAGATGCTATACACCAAAACACATGGGTACATCCATGTCAATAAAACACTCAGTACCTAACATTTTCAAGAATTTTACCCCAAGTGGGGCACCTGGCTGACCCAATCAGTGGAGTGCACGACTCTTGACCTCAAGGTTGTGAGTTTGAGCCCCATGTGAGGTGTACAGACTACTTAAAAAAAAAAAAAAAAAAAAAAATCTTAAAAAAATTTTTTTACCTTGAGTGCCTCAAATGTAAGCAGGACATCATTAGTCTGTTTCAGGTCAATATAGAACATCATTAATTCCCGTGATCCAAGTTGCATGAATATGGGAAGTAACTGAAATGAAAACAAAAATAAATCTTAACACTGGGTTTATTTTCACATATTTCCTGTTCCATTATGAAGACAAAAGATTTTTAAAAAATGAGGTACCCCCCCCCACTCCCTTATAAACATACAAACCCACTTTTATCAAATAGACCTACATCTGAAGTGACCTAAGACTTTACCAGTGGCATAAGACTTCACCAGTTTGAGGCAAAGACTTTTCTGTATTAGAGTAAAAACACCTCAGAGTATAAAATGCTACCTAAAATATCTCAGAAATAAGCACTAGTCCCAAAGTGTGAACAGCATTCTTCCCAATAAGCTTACCTCCTGATATTCTCCTAGGGGGGTCAAATACTGGAGAATGAGTCGCTGCTCAATAGCAGGAGTCATAGGATAAAGAGTATAATTGGTGCCAATCACCCAAGGGGACATTTCTGACCAGCTGCTATTAGATAGCTCAACAAACATACGATCTGGATCAGATGCTGAGAAACCCAACTTCTGCTTGGCCTTCCTAAAACTCTCTCTGTCACCCTGTTTTGCTGACTTGTTTTTCCTCAATCCTCCCTCGTCAGGTTTGGCTGCTGAGTTCACTCTACTACTAGTCTTGTGGCCTGAATCAAGATGAAAGGAAATCTCCATGTCCCCAGAGGCTTCCTCTTGTTCACCATCCACTACATCTACAGCCATGTCGCCATAGTCCATATCCACAGCTTCTTCATCCAGAGGCAAAAGGGGTTCAGAGGAGAGCTTTCGCGGGCTGGGACGCTTGTTTTCCTGCCGCAAAGCCACTTCCTGAAGTTGTAGCTCCCTCAGTCTTCGAAGTACTATTGCCACCTATCAACAGATATTGGAATAAAAGGCCTTATTTCTTCTGCATCTTAATTTAAATGAGTCTTAATAAATAATTCTTATTTCCATTTAAGGAGAAGTAGATCCTCATGCAGTTATTTCAGTATCTGGAAATGGCAAAGATTTGATAAATATTTTGACCTCATTCCTACAGCTTAATGAAATAAACAGCTAGAACTCTCATTCCTCATAAAATTTCCCAGAGAACCCAAACCACATTTGCACATCAGACATCATTCATAGCTGATCTATCTGGATCAAGCTGGGCTGGACCATCACACCTGAAGAGGCAGACACTAGACATATACATGATTTTAAAAAAATGTCCAGGGGCGCCTGGGTGGCTCAGTCGGTTGAGCGACTGACTTCGGCTCAGGTCATGATCTCACGATTTGTGAGTTCAAGCCCTGCGTCGGGGTCTGTGCTGAGAGCTCAGAGCCTGGAGCCTGCTTCGGATTCTGTGTCTCCCTCTCTCTGTCCCTCCCCCATTCATGCTCTCTCTCTGTCTCAGAAATAAACATTAAAAAAAAAAAGTCTGAAAACATGAAGGTTTCTCAAACTTATATCTGTTGTAAATTGCATTGTTAGATATTGCCATCTACATAATTATACAATCTATTTTTTCAAGTTCACTACTTTTTCATGTTTTAAGTACTTATTTTATTTTTTGTTTTATTTATTTTTGAGAGAGAAAGACAGGGTGCAAGCAGGGGAGGGGCAGACAGAGTGGGAGACACAGAATCTGAAGCAGGCTCCAGGCTCTGAGCTGTTAGCACAGAGCCCGATGTGGGTCTCTAACCCATGGAACATGAGATCAGGACGTGAGCCAAAGTCAGACACTCAACCAAAGGCACCCCTTAAGTACTTATTTTTTGAGCCAACACTAAAATATAGCATTATGCTTAGTTTAAAAAAAAAAAAAAAGAAATTATGCCTGCAATTTACTTCGAACTACATAAAAAAAAAGGATGGTGGATGAATAAAAGAAAAGGTGGATGGATGGATGGGTATACATGGATATAGTAAAATGTTCACAAACAATTTAAGTGGTATGTACACAGCTGTTCTCTGTAAAATTCTATTTTGCTGTATGTTTGAAAATTTTCATAATCCAAATGTTAGGAAAATAAAGAGAATGCTTCTATTCTTTATCCAGTATAAACGATCATGATCCTTGATAAGATGAAAAATGGCTATTTTCAAGTTAAAAAAAGTAAAATCAAAACTATTATGAAAAGTAATTTTGAGGGGTGCCTGGGTGGCTCAGTCAGTTAAGCGTCCAACTCTTGATCTTGGCTCAGGTCATGATCTCACAGTCTGTGAGATCAAGCCCCGCATCGGGCTCTGCACAGACAACACAGAGCCCGCACGAGATTCTCTCTCTCCCTCTCTGCCCCTCCCCAGCTCGCTCTTTCTCTCAGAATACACAGACTTAAAAAAAAAAAAAGTTATCTTGAAATGTCAAAATTATAGCTATATTCCAGTACCATATAATGAATAAGATCTACCTTTTCGAGTTCAGGTAGTAAGGAAAGAACTTGTGAATATTCTCCCACCTTATACAAAAAGTAATTCTAACATAGTCCTTACCAGCTGTGAATTCTCATCCCTATAGTTGGCAGCAATGTCTTGATTCTCCATAGCACCTCCTAACAGTCCAGTAGAATACGTCCTCAATGGCTGATCAGCCTCTCGGGCCCATTTGAAAAGATTCTCAACAATTCCCTCCTATAGTAAAGGAAATGAAATAGTACAATTCAGCAAAGACCATTTTCATAATTAAAGACATAAGCAAAGATTTTAGTCTTATGAAAGAATCTCTTAATAAGATATTTCAATGCTGCTCATAAATTTAAAAATGCAAGTAAAGTGTCTAAGTGGATTAAAGTATCTGTGCACCTGTGAAATAGATTCCTATCTAGCCACTGAAATTCAAGCTAAAGATCAATAATCACATAACAGTCTTACCTTAGATGTTTGAGACCCAAAATATTCCATGACCAAGTGGGAAGCACTAAAACTTCTATATTCTTTGAAGTTCACAATGCACAATTAACATTACTAATGAGAAGTTATCCATTAAAGTACTTAACACCACATATCCCAAACTCATTTTTCACTAGTTTTTATTATGAAATAGTACACATAAACATGCATACTCCAGGGGCAACTGAGTGGCTCAGTCAGTTAAGCACCTGACTTCAGCTCAGGTCATGATCTCATGGTTTGTGGGTTTGAGCCCCGCATCAGGCTCTGTGCTGATAGCTAAGAGCCTGGAGCCTGCTTTGGATTCTGTGTCTCCCTCTCTCTCTGCTCCTTCTCGACACACGCGCTCTCTCTCTCTCTCTCTCTCTCTCTCTCTCTCTCTCAAAAAGAAATAAAACATTAAAAACAATTTTTTAATTAAAAAAACATGTACAGTCCAAAGAAAATGAAAATCACCCATGATCTACTTGATAGAGATCTTCCATGTGTTCCTCCTTATACCACCTGTGTCCTCTCTTCCCAAAAGGTACCCATGTTACTAAATTTTAACAATTTTCTCATTAAACTTGTTAAAGTTATATGCTTTGAACTGTATAAACCACATGATACTGCATTTTTCTGCAAGTTATTATTCACCATTATGTTCTTTACATTCACCTATATTATTACATGTAATTGTCACAAATAGCATTCAACATAAGACAGACTTTAGACACAATTACTTATTAACTTCTATCAACTTTACGTGATTAGGTAAGTATTTACTGAAAAGGAAACTGAGTCACAATAAGGTGAAGTAACATTAAGTGAAAGCTGGGGTCTGATCCCAGGCAGTTGACCTCCAGATGTTCTTCACCTCCATATTTTGCTGCTATTTTGTTGGCTTAAAAACCACAACTCTGTGAGTCTGAGCCCCCCAGGAGGGCTCTGTGCTGACAGCTCAGAGTCTGGAGCCTGCTTCAGATTCTGTGTCTCCCTCTCTCTCTGCCCCTCCCCTACTCGTGCTCTCTCTCACTCTCAAAAATAAACATAAAAAAAATCTTTAAATAAAAAACTAAAAAAAAAAAACAGAAAAAAACCAACTATTTTTGTGCAAGCCTATCCATAGCTATCCACAGAGCAGACATCTAGGATCAGAACTACTAAATCAGGGGGCACCTGGGTGGCTGAGTCAGTTAAGCATCTGACTCCAGCTCAGGTCATGATCTCACAGTTCGTGAGTTCGAACACCAAGTGCTAACAGCACAGAACCTGCAGCCTGCTTCAGATTCTATGTCTTCCTCTCTCTCTGCCCCTCCCCTGCTTGCACTGTCTCTCTCTCTCTCTCTCTCTCAAAAGTAAATAAACATTAAAAAATAAATAAATAAACTACTAAACAGGGGCGCCTGGGTGGCTCAGTTGGTTAAGTGTCCAACTTCGGCTCAGGTCATGATCTCACGGTCTGTGAGTTCGAGCCCCGCATCAGGCTATCTACTGTCAGCACAGAGGCGGTTTCGAATCCTCTATCCTCCTCTATCTCTGCCCCTCCCTCACATGCGCACACTCTCTCTTTCTCAAAAATAATTAAAAAACAAAAACAAAAAACTACTGCATCATGGATGTAGGATGTGTGCATGTTCAACTTTACCAGAGAATGCCAGGCTATTTTCCAAAGTGACTGCAACAATTCACATTTCCACCAACAGTGAATACTTTTTTTCTACATCTCTGTCAACACTTGACCACAGTCATATTTTTCACCTTCTGTAGTCTGGTGGGTATAAAAACAGCACTGCATATAATTTGAATTCATCATTATTAATGAGGTTCAGCATTTTTTCATTCCTGTTGACCATTTAGGCTTCCATTTCTGTGAAATACACAGCTTTTACAAGTGTTTTATGATAAACACAAGTTCATAATTTTTATGTAATCATACTCAACAGTATTTTCTTTTAAATTTTGTGCACTTTGGGGCACCTGGGTGGCTCAGTCGGTTAAGAGTCCGACTCTTGGTTTCGGCTCAGGTCATGATCTCACAGTGTGTGAGTTCGAGCCCCGCGTCGGGCTCTGTGCTGACAGCACAGAGCCTGCTTGGGATTCTCTCTCTCTCTCCCTCTCTCTGCCCCTCCCCCACTCACTCTCTCTGTCTCTCTCTCAAAAATAAATAAATAAAACTTAAAAAAAATTTTTTTTAAAAATAATAAAAAAAAATAAATTTTGTGCACTTTGTATCTTAAATTCTTCCCTAAGGTCATGGAGTCATTATCCCATATATTTCTAAACATTTTAACCTCTTTTCAAAAAATTAACACTCTGAAAAACACATGCTGAGAAATTTTGTTTTAAAATATTGACATGAGGGCTTCCTGGGTGACTCAGTCAGTTGAGCTTCAACTTTGGCTCAGGTCATGATCCCACAGCTGGTGAGTTCAAGACCCATATCCAGCTCTGTGCTGACAGCTCAGAACCTGGAGACTGCTTCAGATTCTGTGTCTCCCTCTCTCTCTCTCTGCCCCTCCCCTGTTCATTTTCTCTCTCTCTCTCTCTCTCTCTCTCAAAAAAAAATAAATGAAAACATTAAAAAACTTTTTCAAAAAAAATATATTGACATGAGAAGTGCCTAGGTGGCTCAGTCGGTTAAGTGTCTGACTCTTTGTTTCAGCTCAGATCATGGTATCACGGTTCTATCTTCAGCTGTGTCTAAACTTCACTCTAATTCATCTACTATGTTTTTAAATTCAATAACTGTAAACTTTATACATACTAGCTCTCTGTTTCCTTTCCCAAATGGCCATTTTTCTCCCATGGTCTTGGACTTTTGTTAAGAATTTAGATTCTTTTTTTTTTTACATATCCAATAATTTTGAACCTTTTAAACCATTCTTAAGTGTACAATTCAGTGTGATTAAGTACATTTACAATGTTGCATAACCATCACCACTATGTTTTTCCAAAACTTATTATCCCTAACAGAAACTCTGTACCCCCACTTTCAATAATAGATAGAACAACCAAACATAAGATCAGTAAGGAAACTTAAGAGTTGAACACTATAAACCAATTACACCTAACAGACACACAGAGAATACTCCACCCAACAAGACCAGAATATACATTCTTCTCAAGTACACATGGATCATTTTCCAGGATAGACCATGTTAGGCAACAACAGGGTTAATAAATTAAGAAGAATAAACTCTTACAAAGAATTTTTTCCAATCACATTGAAATTAAATAAGAAATCAACAACCTAAGGAAAACTGGATAATTCATATGTGGAAATTAATACACTTTTAAATAACCCAGGGGTCAAAGAAGTCACAGGGAAATTAGAAATACCTTGAGATGAATGCATACCAAAATTTGTGGGAGGTGTCACAAGCATTGCTAAGAGGGAAATTCATGGCTGCAAACATACATACAATTAAAAAAAAAATGGATCTCAAATCCCTAATAACCTAACTGTACACTTTAAGGAACTAGAAAAAGAGCAAACAAAACCCAAAGGTAATAGAAGCAGATAATAAAGATTAGAGTGAAGATAAGTAAAACAGCAAATAGAAAAATACAGAAAATGAAACCAAAAGTTGTTTCTTTGAAAAGATCCAGCAATATTGACAAATCTTGAACAAGACCCAAAGAAATTTAAAAAATAAAAATAAAAAAGACTCACATTACTCTCAAAACTGAAAGAGAGGAATGCCTGGGTGGCTCAGTCAGTTAGGCATCCAACTCTTAAGTTTCAGCTCAGGTCATGATCTCAAGGTTCAGGAGTTCAAGCCCCACATCAGGCTCTGTGCTGACAGTGTAGAGCCTGCTTAGGATTCTCTCTCTCCCTCTCTCTCTGCTCCTCCCACTCTGTTTCTCTCTCTTCCTCAAAATAAACAAACTTAAAAAACAAATAAAATTTAAAAATACAAACAAAAGTTCATACCAATCTTACTACCAATCTTGCAGAAATTAAAAAAAACATAAAACACTATAAACAATTATATACCAACAAAATGAATAACTTAGGTAAAATGACAAAATGGACAAATTCCTAGATACACAATCTACCAAAACTGATTCATAAAGAAAAACTGATTAAGACCTAAGTAGTAAGGAGACTGAATCAGTCATCAAAAATCTCCCAAAATAGAAAAACTCAGGACCAGATGAATTCATTGGTGAATTGGACACTAAACATTTAAAGAATACCAATCTTTCTCAAACTCTTCCAAAAAATAAAGGAACACTTCAAACTCATTCCATGAGGCCAGCGTTATCCTGATGCCAAAGACACTATAAGAAAACTATAGAACAATATCCCTTATGAATACTGATACAAAAAAAACTCAATAAAATACCACAGCAGCACACTAAAAGGATTATACACCATGATCAATGAATGGATTTATCCAGGAATGCAAGTATAGTTCAACATACAAAAATCAATCTAGTACACCAAACTACACACAATAAAATGAGTATGAAATTACTGTGAATTAATGGAAAACTATCTGACCATCTCAACTGATACAAAAAGAATCTGCCAAAAATCAACACACTTTCATTAAAATACTTAATAAATTAGGAATAGAAGGAAACCTCCTTAATATCATAAAAGCCAGTTATGAAAAATCCACACACTCAACATTATACTCAACAATCAAAAAGACTAACAGACTTTCTCCCTAACATCAAGAACAAGACAGAGGCGCCTGAGTGGTTCAGCTGATTAAGCATCCGACTTTGGCTGAGGTCCATGGGTGTCCAGCTCTGTGCTGACAGCTCAGAGCCTGGAGCCTGCTTCAGATTCTGTCTCCCTCTCTCTCTGCCCTTCCCCTGCTCATGAGTGCACACATGCTCTCTCTCAAAAATAAGCACTAAAAACAATTTTAGAAAAAAAAGAACAAGACAAAGATGTCTGCTTTCACCACTTCTATTCAACATAGTAAGCTGTAGCCAGAACTGGACAAGAAAAAGAAATTAAAGGCATTTATGTTGGAAAAGAAGAAATAAAATTATCTCTATTCACAGATGACATGATATTTTATGTAGAAAACTTCTAAGATTCCACACACAATGTTAGAATAAATGAATTCAACAAAGTTACAGCATACAAAATCAGTTACATTTCTCTTTTTTTTTAATGTTTATTTTTGAGAGAGCATGAGCAGGGGAGGGGCAGAGAGAGAGGGAGACACAGAATCCAAAGCAGGCTCCAGGCTCTGAGCCGTCAGCACAAAGTCCAACATGGGGCTCGAATCCACAAGCCATGAGATCCCTGAGCCGAAGTCGGACACTCAACCAAATGAGCCACCCAGGTGCCCCATCAGTTGCATTTCTATACACTAGTAATGAAAAATCCAAAAAGAAAACACATCCAGTCATTTAAAAGGGACTTCCTAATATCTTTCAGATATCTGTTCTATTTGATTCTTCTCTTTTATTGTTAATTCCTAATCCTGAAAAATTATTTCCTGGTGTATTTTGTAATGTTTTTGTGAACTCACTTCACCTGGAAATTGCTGTTCTCTGAAATCCATTATAGCCTGGATTATGAGAGCTTCCCCCAAGAGTAATTTTACATTTGCTTTTGTCAGACACTCAAGGAATATGGTTAGTTCAGGACAATTATTTTGTTAATTTCTTGACTTTGGGGTTCCTATTCATGTGGCAGAAATTTCAAACATACACTAAAATAAAGGTTGTGCCCAGGGTGTCTCAGAGATTTATCCACCCCTACCCCACACCCTCACCCCCTGCCATCAGAGTGGAGTCACAGACTGAGAAACCAGTCATCTTCCATGGCAGTAGGCAGATACTTCTCTTTTGCACTGTTTCACTGAAGGTCCTTTGGGAGTACTGGTTTTACACAGGGGTCGAGGTCCCAGTTCCAACTGTTCAGCCAAGGTTTTATCTCCTGTCCTCAACTACCACTTTGTTTTTACAGTTACCTCTGGTACCTAGGGATTTCTCTAAGAGTTTATTGCAATTTACCTGGAATCTGTGTGTGCATGCAATAGGAAAGTTTCCAAGTTATCCTGGATAGATCTGGGTCTCCTCCCTTCTTTCTTAAAACCATTTTTTTCCCTCTCAGCTTCTGAAAGGTCATATATTCATGGTTTTCTTCCTACCTCACAGGATGCTGTGACGATTAATACATGATGCAAAACAAATGCTTAGCACAGGGCTAGCACTTAATAAATGGTAGCCATCCACCTATTAAATGATCTCATAGACACTTTTTTCATAAAGCACCTATTAACATTTTAGAGGAATCTTAATGTTCCAGAATATAAAATCTGAGAAACACTCACTTACAGATTATACTTTCTGAGACCTCAGTCTCTCTGATTTTATCCCTCCCACCTCCAATAATTTAAGGACAACCTCAAAGAGAAAAACATCAAAACAATACTTAAAAAATAAGTCCCTAGAGGCACCTGGGTGGCTCAGTCCATTAATCATCCAACTTCAGCTCGGGTCATGATCTAGTGGTCCATGGGTCCAAGCCCTGCATCAGGCTCTGTGCTAACAGCTCAGAGCCTGAAGCCTGCTTCGGATTCTGTGTCTCCCCTTCTCTCTCTGCCCCTCCCCTGCTTGTGTTGTCTCTCTCTCAAAAATAAACATTAAAAAAAAATTTTTAATAAAAATTTAAAATTTTTTTTTAAAAAGTCCCTAAAAGTCCTGACCTAACACTGACAAACTTAACCATAGGAAAAACCTAGTACAGGAACACCTTGGTAGCTCAGTGGGTTGAACATTCAACTCTTGATTTTGGCTCAGGTCATGATCCCAGGATCACGGTATCAGGCCCCACATTGGGCTCCACACTGAGCATGGAGCCTGTTTAAGATTCTCTTTCCCTCTCCCTCTGTCTCTCCCCTGCCTGCATGTGTACACGACCTCACATGCGCTCTCTCTTAAAAGAAAAGAAAAAACAGGGCGCCTGGGTGGCTCAGTCGGTTGAGCATCCAACTTCGGCTCAGGTCATGATCTTGCATTTCATGAGTTCGAGCCCCACATCGGGCTCTGTGCTGACAGCTCGAAGCCTGGAGCCTGCTTCGGATTCTGTGTCTCCCCCTCTCTCTGCCCCTACCCTGCTTGTGCTGTCTCTCTGTCTCTCAAAAAAATGAATAAATGTTAAAAAAAAAAAAAAACCCTATTACATAAATAATATTAAAGTGCTCAGTTCTGTAACACGCTTAATATAATGAAGAAAACTACAGTCAAATAATTGTAAATAAAATGTAAAGCTATTTCACTATCTCTGAAAGTACAAATAAGCAACTTTTAAAAAAAAAAATAGTGGCTAAAATAGAATCAATTTAGTGAAATATCAGAATATATCACACAAAGAGTAAATAATGTTCAAAAAACTTCTTTTTCATATACTTACTGTATGTACTGGGTTGCGATGTAAAAACATGTTACTACAGTTCACAAAGTTTAAGAAATACTGCTGTAAAGCAGAGTCTGAACCAGAGCTTTGTAAAACACCAGTAGCCCATCTTTCCAAAAATAATGATCTCTAACTCATTAATTTACAAGTTATAATTGTATTTTAAAGTAAAATATTGATTCACACCAAAAAATTTGCATAGGATACTTCTGAAGGATAAAGATCATCATGTAATCCAACATTAAGGCCTCACAATCTCAAAGAAGTTTGTAATCTGTGCTCTAGGACACTGGATTCAAAGCTATGTTATTTCCTATCTAACATATGATTTTGCTTTAATAATTCACTTCTCTCACCAGAAATGAGTTATTATGAAACAAATTTTATTACTCAAAAAAATCCCTCAGTGTTTCTGACATCCAAAGGGTATTTACTTCATTCTAAATATACAATGATGCAACTACAAAGAACCAGAGATGACTTTCCTACAATGACAACCAGGACACTTTTACAAAGCACAGTAAAATCATCTATAGTCTTCTACAAATCTTGCATATACAAATACACTGGTATAAATGCTTCATTTGTCATCTTGGTTTTCAAAAGAATACATATTAAGGGGCGGCTGGATGGCTCAGCTGGTTAAGTGCCCAACTCTTGCTTTCAGCTCAGGTCAATCTCATAGTTTGTGGGATCGAGCCCGAGCCCCACCCCCACCCCCACTCAGGCTCTGTGCTTACAGCTCGGAGACTACTTGGGATTCTCTCTCTCCCTCTTCCTCTCTGCCCCTCCCCTGGTCACGCATATGCTCTCTCTCTCAAAATAAATAAACATTTAATAAAAAATGCATATTAAAATATTTCTGACAAGTATATAGATGTTTTTGGTCTCCCACAATCATAACTAATTGGAGATTTTTAAAACTTGTCTGTATACAATGTGCAAATTACAACATTAATTACAATGCTATTCTCTAAGATACCTTACGTGATACAATTGCGTAACAATTTCCTTAAAAGTTAAATGATGGGGAACTTGAGTGGCTCAGTCAGTTAAGTGTCCAACTGTTGATCTGGCTCAGGTCATGATCTCACCATTTGTGAATTCAAGCCCCATGTCAGAGTTGTCAGCACAGAGCCTACTCGGGATTCTCTCTCCCTCTCTCTGCCCCTCCCCGCTTGCACACACACTCTCGCTCAAAAAAAGAAAAATAAACTTTTAAAAAAGTTAAATGAAAATCTATTTCCAGATCTTTCATTTGGTTTCTACATTTAACTACACTAAGACCTCCAGATTATTTCAGAACATTAAATATTAATATCTTTGAGAAAAAGAAAATTATGTGACATACCCAATTCACACTGCAAATTCTTAATGCTGAGAACAAAATATCTGTATTACTTCTAAAAATAGAGCAACAAATTTTTGACATTTGAAGTATATACACACACTCACTATCACAGTCACTATCAAATTACCACTTTCTGGTCTTCATAGTACTTATCCTTATTTGAAATTATCAGTTTATTTGTATGTGCCCTCCCAAATACATTATGTGAAATCTTCCATCTTGCTGACAAAAGTATTATCAACACCCACCATAAGACACAGCACAAAACAGATCTTCAAATATTAACGAAATATTAAATACTACCCCCCAAAAATTAAAAAAAATAAATAAATAACACAAGAATAGAATGGGTTTCCTCAAAGTAGAAAAGTCCTTCCTCACTAAGGAAGACAACTCATGAAGAATAAGAGTTTGGATAATATCATAAATCCATTCTAAAAACATACAATCTTAACCAGGGCGCCTGGATGGCTCAGTCAGTTAAGCATCTGGCTTCGGCTCAGGTCATGATGTCACGGTTCATGGGTTCAAGCCCCACGTCAGGCTCTGCTGACAGCTCAGAGTCTGGAGACTATTACAGATTCTGTGTCTCCCTCTCCCTCTGCCCCTCCCGGACTTGTGTTCTATCTCTCTCAAAATAAACATTAAAAAAAAATTTTTGGGGGCGCCTGGGTGGCTCAGTCGGTTAAGCGTCCGACTTCGGCTCAGGTCATGATCTCACGGTCCATGAGTTCGAGCCCCGCGTCGGGCTCTGTGCTGACAGCTCAGAAACTGGAGCCTGCTTCAGATTCTGTGTCCCCCTCTCTCTCTGACCCTCCCCCATTCATGCTCTGTCTCTCTCTGTCTCAAAAATAAATAAACATTAAAAAAAAAAATTTTTAATTTTTTTTAACATACAGTCTTAAGACTTAAGATATACTATAGCACCTAAGCAGTAAGTACTCATGAAAACAATTACTCTTATATTTTTATTGATTTCTTATATTTCTATAACATTATTGTTATAAAAATGTGTAACAATTATCTTAACAAAGACAAATCAAACAGATCAACATTCAATTTAAAAATAAAATGACTTTTCTTTTTAGTAAGTACCTTTTCTTGAAAGACAACAGCAGTTTCTAGCCCTGGCATGATGTCCAATAGAAGTCTGCAAGCTGCAGTGTTCAAAGGGGGCTCTCGGCTTGTCATCACATATGCATTCACCAGCTGTAAAAAAACGGAGGAATACTTTTCATCTGAAATTCAACCCAGGCAAATTAATGAAGTCTAATAAACTCAATACATTCCCATCATTTCCCTAAGAGGTACTTAAGAAGATTATACCTAACAATTACTAATTAAACCCTTAATTATTATAACCCACTGAGCCATGATGGGATCATATATTTCTTCTGCAGCTTTAATGTCAAATCCTCCCAAAAGAACAAATCAGCAACCACAGAAATTAAAGCTCAAAGAATATCAAGAAGGGGGGCCTGGGTGGCTCAGTCAGTCAGTTAAGCATCTGACTCCTGATTTCAAATCAGGTCATGATCTCATGGTCCTGAGATGGAGGCCATGTCAGGCTCCAAGCTGGGTATGGAGCCTGCTTAAGATTCTCTCTCTCTCCCTCACCCTCTGCCACTCCCCCACTTGGGCACATGCATTCTCTCTCAAAAAAGAGTATCCAGAAGAAATCACTCCCTATTCTTTTTTTAACCCCTATTCTTACATACACTTTTTCAGAAGGATAAAGCAGGGCAAGACAACCAACCCCCTCCAGATTCTTGACAATAGTTAATGAAAAACTTGAATTTTGTACTTCTACTATAAATACATTTAATATTATATACAAATTATAAACATATATAAATGCATTAATAAAACTTCCTTCTAGTACTCAAATATTATTGAATCTCTACTACTAAGTGGCACTGTATTCTGTGCTGGGTATACAACAGTGAATAAGATGTAGTGCCACCATCAAAGGGTTCATAATCCAACAGAAGTGACAGTTGGAAAAACAAGTATCATGAGTATACGATGCTACAGAAGTCTGTAGGAGGTCACACAACCCCTGCAGAGGAATCAGAGAAAGGCTTAGAGGGGGAAGGATTTCAAGCTAGAACGTAAAGGACAAGTAGGAGTAGCTAAGGAAGAGTGGGGAGGAGAGGCGAGACAAAGGGCAAGAATTTAAAATTAAAAGAACAAAAGCCAGAGAGATTGGGTTTATAAACTGAGGAATTTAAAATTCATCTTGAGGCCAATGGGAAACCACTAATAGATTATAAGTAAGAGGATGCCATGATCACTTTTTGCATTTTAGAAAAATTTCTGGGCTATAAAGTGAAGAATAGGTTGGAAGAGAACAAGACAAGATGAGAAATCAGTTAAGAGGTTATTACGATCACCAAGAGAGAGATGGTAGTGGCTAAACTAAGGTCTGGCAACAAGGACATAAAGAAATGGAGGGATTTATGAAGTTAAATGAAAAGGAATGATAAGACCTGTAAGTTTAACTGAATAAGAGAACTTGGAAAAATAAAGTTGTCTAGCTGGCTAGACAAGGACATCATTACTGAGCTAGAGAACAAGAGAAACAGACTATACAGCACACAATTAGACAGGTGGAATTCAAGGTTCCTGTGGGGAATATCCAAGTGGGGATATCTAGAGGACAGCTCAACATTTCTAGAGAAGCAGAGAAGAGACACTGGTGATCAAGAAATAAATTGGAGTTAATACAATACAGAGAATAATAGTTAATACAGTACAGATAATAATAATAGTACTTACTGAGCCCTCATGTACCAAGTTCTGTGCTAAGCACTTTTTTTTTTTTTTTTAGCATATGTGCTGCCGAAGCGAGCACGGCACTTTTCATGACTCATTTCATTCAAAGGTTACAAAAATATTTTAAAGGGAAGATCATCCCTATTTTATAGATTAGGAAAATAAAGCTTGGAGAAAATGAAGTTTGGAGAGGCTTAAGTTGCCTCAAGATCAAACTGCCAGTGAACAGTGAAGTTCCATTTAAACCCAAAACATGGACCCCAAAGCCCATGCTCTCAAGGATCATGCAATTTGGCCTCCAAAAACAAACCTAACAGCTACAACTTACTGAATAATTACTATCTCAGGCCCTGTGAATGCTATATATATATTCCCCCCACCTCATTTATTTCTCAACAGCCCTGAGTTAGAGAAGGTAGCTTTGTCTCCCTCCACATGCCCAATGCACACACCACAGTGTCAGTGCAGAATCATGCCTCATACATACATCACTCTGAGTTTTCTATTCAGAAATTCAAGAAAACGTCTATATTCCCAAACTCAAAATCATCTTGCCCTAGGATGAGTACAGATGCCTTGGGAGTCCTTGCCATATTCAAACAATGAAAATACACACCAAAGAGAAAACACCTTGGCCACGACCAGGACTTTGGTAAGAAAGAAATCCATGACGACTCTTAGCTTATTGAACCAATACCAAACAAACAAACAAACAAAATCTACCCACACTATTCCCAACTTTGTCAAGACCTCAAGAGAAAACAAACTATTTACAAACAATAAAGGTATAGCATCCACTGATGATAATCTCTGGAGAAAAGTAAGAAGCAAACCTACTGCATTCATGAAATCATCATTCTTGAAGAGTATTCTCAGCAAGTGGCCCAGCATACACTCTGGATCAGCTCGACCTACCAAAAGAAGAGGGGAGGAACAAACAAAGGAATGAGTAAGTCATCCCAGTCAAGCAACTCAGACCTCTGGAAAGGCACCTGGATTATTACAAGTACCATTAAAATGCCAGCAAAAATAAACAGAAACAAAGAAAAACTTTTTTGATGAATCAGATTTCATAAGAAACATTCTCTAAAATTAAAAGTGACAATATAAAAACTCGAGACACTGCTCTCTAACTTTCCCATCTCCCAGCACATTGCCTACACAGCCATGCCAAACTAAATAAATGTGCAGTAGACCCAGACCAGCATTACTAAGAGTACACAAGGTCTAAAAAAGAATCATAAAGGAGCCTAAGAGAAAGAAAACCCCTGATTTCCCAGCCAGATTTAGGTAGGAAGCACTTCTTTTGATGGGTGGCCTGGAGGAGATAAGACTCCAAATCTAATCTCTTTTTCAACTATATACCAAAAGTAGCAGAAATGCATCCTCAAACCTGTAATGATATTCCAGGTTGTGGGGGCAGGCACAGGAAGGGAATCCCACTAAGTAATACCAACTCTAAAGATATGATAAGTTTGGCCATCTTAACTTCTCAGCTCCTGGGGAAAGAAAGGCCAGGAACCTAGAATCTACTCAATACAGGTAAAAGAATTAATGATTGGTAGAATTATTGGTTTTTAAAACAGATACCATCTATTTTAATTTTCCTTTAAGATCATTAGAGTGGCAAATTTAGTCAAACTCAAAATACAATTTAGGATAAAGAGAAGATGTGAGCCACTGCTATGAAGTTTCTACCAAGCTATAATCAGTATTCCAAGGTAAACCACAAAAAGAAAAGTTACAGAATGGTATCATAAAAACTAGATGAAGACCTCAGATTACCTTTCTCTCTTAATAAATGACAAAACTGACATCCTCACTTTTATTAATAGAAATTATACCTAATAACATAAGAGGTAGGGAGGAAAAAACTGCCTTTAAAATTTTCTCCTGAAAAGTGTATCAATCATCATTCTGTCTCTCCCTTCTTCATACCATTTCATCCTTTCCAAGGCCTTTCCAAGGTCACTAAGCATGATCATCCCTCTTTTAATTCTTTTCATAACCCCATAAGTTAACTTAGTTTCTTCTCTCACATTCACATTTATACTTATGCTCTGATTGCCTCACTGAAGGTAAGAGTTAAATAGGTGAATAGTCCTCCAAAGTCACAAGTGAGGATGTCTAGGACAAGAGCAACAGGTAACATCACATAAATAACTAGACACTCAATTTGAAATGCCTAGCTTACTTATATTTGAGAACAAAAGTCTAGGAAATAGAAATAAACCCTGTACCATTCAGGTATATATACAATGTTCTTATTTTTATAAGTCCCACTCATTCTCATCTCTCTCCACACATACAGTATCTCTTTTTTCCACAAAGGACTGCTTCTCACTTCACACAGAGAAAGTTTGATTTAAGCTTTCCCACTGGTACTCTTAGAGAAGACATAAAATGGCAAAGTCTCAAGTCTCATATAGTTCTGTATCATACCAAATTCTATGCCAAAGCAGACTGGATTGTCATGGTTCTAATTAGCCCAAAATAAAACCAAATTAACATGAAATGGCATACTTCAGCTGCTGAGATACTAAAGCAAACATCAAGAACTCTATTTATTATTCAAGGTTCCAAGTATCCGTTTCATAACTAAAAGGAAGGCACTTAATGTATTCAACTACATTTCCTCATAGTAAAATGGTAATTATCCCTTTTATTCCTTCAAAGAATCCAAGTTCGTAACTGTTTCAAACTTGTTTGAAAAATTAAAGCACAGAGAATAATCTCTTCTGTGTTAAAAGTCAGAAAGGGAGAACATTTCCCTCTAAGTAATCCTATCAATGGAGTCAATAAGGTACACCTACATAATTTAGCTCCTTAGTTATCCTCTATTTGATATGTAAATATTACAAAAATTTCAGTTTTTCTAGAAACTTATTTTTCCTTACTACCTCACCTTGAGCAATATTTTAACAATTAGATGGTCTTAAAACTTAGCATGAAAGATGCTATTTCAATTTTCCTATTAAGCTATCTTCTTTTGTAAGAAAATTAGAACCAGGCTTAAGAGAACACAGGTCTCACCAGGATGTCGGTCATCAAATGGGTCTGGATCCCCCTTACGATATTCTTCAGTTTCTTTTTCAATCAATTCAGACATCCTAGCACAAAGGGAAGACAGGGTCAACTCTAGACAAGCATACAAAAAAAAAAAAAAAAAATGTACCACCACCTACTATAGTCAATTCAACAAAGTGTAAAATAAAAGTAAAAAGTGAGAAAAAAGATATTTTCCTAATGAACACAGATCTAAATAAAACAATGTCCACTCCCAAATTCATTCTTCTCTCCACTTGCCTGTCTCAAAAAATTGGACTACCATCCCCTCAAGGAGCCAAAAACCTAGGAGTCATCGTTAAAACCTTCCCTTTCTCCTCACTCCCACAACAATTCTTTTTGGCACTACCTACACAGGTATCTCCTGACTTCATTTTTTTTTTTTAAGTTTTGTTTATTTTGAGACAGAAAGAGTGCAAAAAGGGGAGGGGCAGAGAGGATCCCAAGTAAGTTCCACGCTGTCAGCATGGAGCCTGACACAGAGCTCAAACTCAAGAACCATGAGATCATGACCTGAGCCAAAATCAAGAGTCAGGCACTTAACCAACTGAGCCACCCAGCGACCCTCAATCATTTCTTTAAATCTTGACCATTCCTATCCCTGCCCAGAACACCATCATCAAATGCTTGAACCACCTGCAACAGCCTTTTCTCCAAACTTCTTGCTTCAATGTTTGGCAATTCATTCTCCAACTTCCAGCAACTTACCACAATAACCTCAATTAAATCCAAGTATGACCATGGCTTATACTAACACAGCCTCTGTTGGCATCTCTGACTTCTACTCTCCATTCCAGTTTAATAAGCTTCAGTCACATGGTCTTCTCTGCTCTTCAGAGAGTTCACAATTGTTTCAGGGCCCTAAGTGCTTTTACTTCAGCCTGTGACATTTTCCCCCCACCCCCACTCCTAAGCTCCCACCCATATCCCAAGCAATCACTCATCTGCTTTCTATCATCACAGATTAGTTTTGCCTGTACTAGAATTTAATATAAATGGAATTGTTTACACTATTTTTATGACTGGCTTCTTTAGCTCAGCATATTTTGAGTGATCCACGTTATTTGTTACATGTATCAATAGTCTTTTTTTATTCATGCCTTCTTTTTGAAATAAGAAAAATCACATTTTGAATACCCTAAGACTGATATTTTAACCTACTGTAACAACAATCAAATACAAGGTTTTCACACTCTCCAGTATCTGTCATGCTCTGTCCTAACTCAAACTCTCCTATATGCTTTATGTCTACAAAACCATACTTCCTAGTCTTAAAAGTTAAGCAACCTACAAAAACTCTTGCCCTTTCTGGTATATTTTTCCCCAGTAAGTCTCGAAAGTATTTCTACTTTTTCTACCCTTCCCTTTAAACTCTGAGAATTATCTTTGCCACAAAGGGGTGTGACATAAAATGTTTAGAATTACATACCATAAGATCTACTAGTATCTTCAGCTGAAACTAAGCAATACAGCACAGAAATTAAAAACATGGATTCTGGAGCCAGATGGCTAAGGTTCAAATCATACCTCTTCCACTGTGTGTGACTTTGATCAAGTTATTTAACCTTTCTGTGCCTCATCCGTAAGATGAGGGGAATAGTCCCTACCTTAGAGAGTTTCCTTGAGGTTTAAGGTAATATATGTACTCTGCTTTGAACAAACCTTGCATGTGAGAGCTAGTTAAGTGTGGTTACAATGAAAACTGAGAATCGAAAAAAAACAAACAGAAAAACAATTTAAGGTAGATTTGACTGGGATAGGGCAGGAAGGAGTCTTATGGAGGTAGTACTCAAGTTCTTTAATGTGATATAGATGATAGTTTTGCAAGTAAAGAATCCATCAAGCAGAGTACTGTACAGTACATGTCTCAATAGTATGAAAAAACAAACCGTAGAACTTGGGTAACGCTCACATAGCTTGGCCCAATTCCAGTCTCTTTTCACAGAATCAAGTCAAAGATTTGACTACAATAAATAAAAAAACAAATAGTAAATAGAAAGTCTAAGATAAAAAAACATATTTTTCTTAGGAAAACTGCCAAAAAAGTAGTGAAAGTTGTGGCAAATAAAAGAATAGGCAAGCCTGAAATTCATTTGCTGTTCATGGAATATACCAAAACACCCAAAACATGCAGTCAGTTGAGGTGGGGGTAAAGAAGAGACCACAGACATGTGAAAGAACTTCAGGAAATATCCAGTGAACTACCACACCCACAATTTGGATGACGGGAATTGCCCATTTCAAAAATACTGGACTTTTAACACATCCTACTAGCTCTTAAACCTGTCTAACGTTGAATATCCTTAAAGATCTTGCTCCATGTAACTTTATTTTCCACTCCTACCTTATATTCGCCCTTCACTATGGTAGAGGGCCCTTTCCTCACTGCCACAAAAACATGCCCCACACCTTTTGGGATGAGCACTGTTGTTGTATGGAAACCAATTTGACAATAAACTTCATATATTGGAAAAATAAATAAATAAATAAAAATTAAAAAAAAAAAATGCCCCAGTTCATTCTCCCCTCGATGCTTTAGTCACATTTTTCACTTTTCCTAGAAAACCTTCTTTCTCTGCTTCTCATCAAGCTATATCCACCATCTTTCAATTCCCTATTCCAAAAAACCTTTACCACAGGAATTAGGAGTTAAAACCTAAAATTCTAAGCTTAGGTCTCCACTGTCTGGCTGTCTTTTGCAAGTAGCTCCAAAGAAGGGTGCCATTTAACAATGCAGCTCTCATTGATACTTTTAGTGACAAATGAGGAAACTGAGGTTCAGGGAAGTATCTGATAGTTGCAACACACAAAAGGTCCTCAAATATTTGCTGAGTGAATAAAAGAAACTGACTCATTAACATTCTTTCCATACTCATAACCATTGCAATATTAAGGAACCATACTGCCCAATTTAACACCTCATTAGATATTAATTTGTACTACTACTCATTGTTTTGTATCTGCTAGTTGCCCCCCAGATGGTGATCTCCTTGAAGACAGAGCCCCTCTAGGCTTTGCACTACTGAATATCACAGCACAGTGACTAAGTGGAGGGTCAAATATGATCATGAATGTGAAATATTCTTCAAAATAAAACATTGAGTATCTTTGGTATATGTACTCAATAAATACTTTTTCCAATTAGGTGAAACTACCACTAACATTGTTATCCCTATTTATGACTCTCTTCTTTTAGTTACAGCAATAGTTCATATTTTAACTGCACAATACTTAGACTCTTTAATTCACTGTGGCTGCATTTCAAGTATCTTGTGATCAGTAGTTCTTAATCTCCAATGCCTCTACAAATTAAAATCCACTTTCCACCCGTCAGCAATAATCCTGTTCCTAAAAAAAAAAATAAACTGCACTTTTCACATGTTCCCCATGTATCAACAGCAACAAAGCATTTATCCCTATTTAAACTTTCAAAAGATCATAGTTCTCTTTATTCCTGTAGAATACATCATTGCATAAACAAAAGGCTTTTTTCTCTGCTGTATCAAAGATTAGATGTTAAAGATCCCCATGTTCCAGTGACCTCCTCTTTAGAAAAACCATGGGCATCCCTCTCCAGCCTTTATTTTTCATTCTCCTATTTAATACAATCATTTAGTAAAATTATGTCCCACATAGTTACTATGTACCAGGCATGCACATGTCATTGTCCAAGAAGACACCAATAAAAAAGGTGTAGTACCTGTCTTTAAAAAACTTACAATTTAGTAAAGTGACACATGAAAAAAAAAAAAGAATTATAGTACAATGTGATTAGAGTTAAAATGAGGGGAATTATACCACATTTTATGTGTGTGTGTATATGTGCATATACACACATACATATACATATATATGAACGACAGAAGTATTAAAAAAGAAAAAAAGGAGTGCCCAAACTTACCTGGGAATGTCAAAGTCAGAGAAGGTTTTACAGACATGATTCTCAAAACTGATTCTTTGTCAGGCAGACAGACATACCAAAGAAAGGCATTTCAGGCCAAAGGAACACAGACATTAGAAAATACCGTACTATTCCTTACTGAAAGAGACTAATACTATGAGGCAGAAAAGGGAAGCGGGGGCCAAATCATAAATGGCTTCCTAGACTACTCTACAAAGTTTATATTTTATTCTGTAGGAAAAATGGAGTCAGAGAAGAATTACAATCAAAGACATAAAAATCAGATTTGTGTTTAGAAAGAGGACTCTTTCAGCCAATAGAAGGATGTATTGGAGGAGGGTAAACTGGATATGGAGAGAAAATTCACACTGCCTAAGAGGCCAATCAAGACATGATCAGTATCTAATGAATAAAGTGGTAAGGGGGAATAGGGAAGAAGAAAAAGCAGAAATCCTGCTTGGGGGCTAAATTGTACTAGAGAGGAATACACTGGGGAGATGGTTTTCAGGTTTTTAGTTTGAAACTATGTACACCAAGCAGGGAGTACAAAGGGAGTGAAAGAAGGAGGAGGCAGGATGAATATGATAAGCTCTATTGTAGACATGGTATGTTTCAGGTGTCTGCAAATAGCCAGGTAAAGATGGGTATACCAAGCAGCTGAGAAAAGGGTCTGAAATTTTTAAAAAGAAGAGTCTGAAGCAGAAATAGACATTTTAAACTGAACCTAGGAATAATGTTTTAAATCATGGACAGGAACGAAACTAGGTAGAATATTCAGGGTGAAGAGAAAAGAGAACCACTAACAAAACCCTAGGATTGAAACACAGACAAGAGAAGAACCTAAAGAAAGAGATTAAGAACTAACAGCCTCAAAGGAAAAGTAAGAAATGTAAGAGCTTCAAGAAGTAGTGAGATAAAGATGGATTTAGAATTCACATTCAAGATAAAAATGTTCCCCTACTCTCCAATTTTTCCCTTTTTTTAAATGAATTTTTTAAAATTTATAATTGTTTATACCTGGTAAGGATAGGTACCATGTCCTGCCCACTGCCATGTTCCTTTTCCCACTGCTCCAGCAGGGTAGTGAGCTCAGCTTTGGAGTCCACATGCACCGCTACTGTAGTCATGGCTTGGCCTAAGGAATCAAAAATATAAGTAAATAACACATGAACACAGGCAAATAAACTGGACATACTTCCTACAGTGATAAAGGGGGAGAAAAGGCATGAGCAAGCAACAAAAACTTAACTCTGAGACCCCCCCTCAGATAATTTCATTTGTGGTACAGTGGGAAACCCAGCACTGGGAGCCAGAATACTCTTCAAGTCCTCTCACCCCCTCCCAACTTCGGTTTGCTTAACTGTCAAATGAGACAAACTGGATGAAAACTGTGATTCTTACCTTTCTAGGATCAGGAACCCCTTTTGAGAATCAGACAAAAAGCTGGGATCCCTTTCTCTCCTCAAAAATGCATATGTCTACATACCACACATAGAAAACTCCCTTGACTTAGATCTCTGAGGACCAAAATTCTGAAGCTACATATTTTGAGAGAGAACGAGAGATAGAGCATGTGTGCACAAGCAGAGGAAGATCACACAAACACACACACACACACACACACAGAGAGAGAGAGAGAGAGAGAGAGAGAGAGAGAGAGAGAATATCCCAAGCAAACTCCATACTATCAGCACAGAGCCCAATGCAGGGCTCAATCTCATGAACCATGAGATCATGACCTGAGCTGAAATCAAGAGTCAGACACTTAACCGACTAAGCCACCCACCCAGGGTCCCTGAAGCTTTTTTTTTTTTTTTAATAGAAAATGTAGCAAAAACCACTCCCCAAAATATTTTGCTCTCGTAAATCTTTGGGGGAAAGTTCTATGAAAGATAAACAATATATTCGTGTCAATTCTTAACAAAAGGACAAGAACTAAAGTGGATCATTACCAACATGAAAGTTGAGGAGCATTATAAACCCATTTATCCTTCAGGCTTCCTAACCTCTCTCACAGCTGATTTCCTAGGAAGAGCATGAGAGGATGGAAAGAAGCAGAGAAGTTGCTAGGTTGAGTGGTCAGTCCACGGATACAGAGGGACAGGGAGCTGAGACAAGCTTTGAAGGAGATGCCATGAGACATCCACATGAGGAAGAGAAGTTTATTTATAAGGGGCTCCAAAAGGGATAAATGAGACTCAAAGGTTTAGATGGCTTACAGACCAACTTCTTTGCCAAAGTAGTCTTAAGATCAAAATGTCAGACTTTCCCTGCAAAATTTGTTTTCACAGAAATAGCAACCACTCATAAAAACACTTTACGTTGAAAAAAAAAAAAATTAAAAAAAGGGGCGCCTGGGTGGCGCAGTCGGTTAAGCGTCCGACTTCAGCCAGGTCACAATCTCACGGTCCGTGAGTTCGAGCCCCGCGTCGGGCTCTGGGCTGATGGCTCAGAGCCTGGAGCCTGTTTCCGATTCTGTGTCTCCCTCTCTCTCTGCCCCTCCCCCGTTCATGCTCTGTCTCTCTCTGTCCCCAAAATAAATAAACGTTGAAAAAAAAAAAAAATTAAAAAAAAATAAATAAATAAATAAAAAAAAAAACCCACTTTAACACTGGGGTGCCTGGGTGGCTCAGTCGGTTAACGGCCGACTTCGGCTCCGGTCATGATCTCACAGTCAGTGAGTTCAAGCCCCGCGTCGGGCTCTGTGCTGACAGCTCGGAGCCTGGAGCCTGTTTCAGATTCTGTGTCTCCCTCTCTCTGACCCTCCCCCGTTCATGCTCTCTCTGTCTCAAAAATAAATAAACGTTAAAAAAAATAAATAAAAAAAAAACAACACTTTAACACTAGAAAGGGATTACTATCTGATCTAGAATTATTAACTCTTCTAAAGATATCTACCATAAGACCAAAGGAAATACATGTGAAAAATACCACCAAATGTCTAGAATGTAAATATTTGTGGAGCACCTGGCTTGCTCAGTCAGAGGAGCATGCGCATCTTGATTTCAGGGTCATGAGTTCAAGCCCCACGTTGGGTGCAGAGATTACTTAAATAAATTAAAAAAAAAAAAAACTTTAAAAATAAAATAAAATGTAAATATTCGTGTTTTAATAAAGTAGAGGCACTTCTAACAGTACATTGTGATTCATGTCACCAAAGGAGACTATTTCCAAATAAAAATTTTTTAAAGTCTTCTTTTCTGGAGAGAAGAATCCACATTTTTATTGTTTTAACTTTTTTATTTTTTCTTGAGAGAGAGCGTGAACAGATGAGGGGCAGAGGAAGGGAGAGAGAGAATCCCAAGCAGGCTCCAGGCTGTGAGCACAGAGCCCAAAACGGGACTTGATCTCACAAACCATGAGATCATGACCTGAGTTCAAGTCAGAAGCTTAACTGCCTGAGCCACCCAGGAAGCCCCAAGAATCCACATTTTTAGCCTCTCTAGCCAGAGTCACAAAAAAGGAAATACTGCAGGTGTGACTAATACAGACCTCTGATTTTAACTTGAGAAAACCCAGGTTGTATTTTTCAGTCACCATGGACTATGCATTTTTTAAAATAACTGTATTTGGAATGATTTTAGATTTATAAAAAAATTGCAAAGGTAGTAGAGAGAATTCAAATATACCCCTCATCCAGTTCAGTTTCCCCTAATGCACCATAATAGTTTATAGCAGCACAATATCAAAATTAAGAAACCCAACATTGAGGGGCACGTGTGTGGTTCAACTGGTTAAGCATCAGGGACTCTCAGTTCTATGCATTGGCATATGTATCTTAATGCCAGTAGCACAGTGTTTTAATCACTGTAGCTTTGTAGTAAGTTTTGAAATAAGTGTGAGGGGCACCTGGTGGTTCAGCTGGTTGAGCATCTGACTCTTGATTTCAGCTCAGGTCATGATCCCAGGTTGTGGTATTAAGCCCCACTTTGGGCTCCACACTAAGCATGGCGACTGCTTAAGATTCTCTCTCTTCCTCTCCCTGGTTCGTGCTGGAAGGAAGGAAGGAAGGAAGGAAGGAAGGAAGGAAGGAAGGAAGGAAGGAAGGAAGGGAAAGAAAAGAAAGAGAAAGAAAGAAAGAAAGAAAGAAAGAAAGAAAGAAAGAAAGAAAGACCCAACATTGATACTTTATCATTAAATAAACTCAACTTAATTCAGATTTCACCAGGTTTTCCATCCATGTCCTTTTTCTGTTCCAAGATCTCATCCAGGATACCATGTGGCACTTAGTTGTCATGTCTCCCTAGTGTACTC
This sequence comes from Lynx canadensis, assembly GCF_007474595.2. NCBI lineage: Eukaryota > Metazoa > Chordata > Mammalia > Carnivora > Felidae > Lynx > Lynx canadensis. The sequence goes on from NC_044304.2 coordinate 20,105,361, forward strand.
TGGTCTACAAGAGTTTTTGAGTTGTTTCTTGTTTTTTCAGGACCTTCACAATCTTGAGGAATACTAGCACTAGGAGTTGGGGGGGGGGCACAATAATTTAAGTCAAGTTTTTTAGACAGTAAAATTTTATGATGAAGATCTAGAAACTGGGCAAAGCAGTAACAGCAAAATTAATCTCTTAAGACACATCCCAAAAGTGTTAAGAAAAAGATGGCTTTCCTGGTGAACTCTAATAAACATTCAAAGAAAATTAACATCAATCCTCAAATCCTTTCACAACATAGAAGAGAAAGGACACTTGCTAATCTATTCCATGAAGCCAGCATTACCCTTATGCCAAAACCATATAAAGCCATCACAAGAAAACTACAAATATCTTTCATCAATACAGATGCAAAAACCCTCAACAAAATACTAGCAAGCTGAACACAGCAACACGTTAACAGAATTATAGATCACGACCACGTGGGATTTATCCTAGGAATGCAAAAGTGGTTCAACATACAAAAATCAATGTAATATATTAATAGGATGAAGAAAAAGAAAGCATGCTTATCTGATTAACGGAGAAAAAACATCTGATAAAATCCATTACCCTTTTGTGAAAAAAGAAAAAGTAAACAAATTCAAACTGGGAACAGAAAAAAACTTCCTCAACATGGTAAAGGGTATTTAAAAAACCCACAGAAGGGCACCTGGGTGGCTCAGTCAGTTAAGCATTCGACTCTTGACTTCAGCTCAGGTCATGATCTCATGGTTCATGAGTTTGAACTCCATGTCTGGCTCTGCGTGGACAGGGATTCTTGAGATTCTCACGGTCTCTCCCTCTCTTTCTCTGCCCCTCCCCCACTCACACTCTCCCTCAAAATAAATAAACTTAAAAAAAAAAAAAAACCCACAGGTAACATTACACTCAACAGTGAGAATGAAAGCTTTCTCCCTAAAAATCACAAAAAAAGACAAGGATGCCTGCTTTAACACTTATATTAAACACTGTACTGGAGTTCTAGCCAGAGCAGTTAAACAAGAAAAAGAAAGAAAAAGCATCCAAGTTGGAAAAGAAGTAAAACTATCCTTACTCACAGGTAACATAATCTATATATAGAAAATCCTAGAGAATTCACAAAAAAAACGCTAATTAACAAATTTTAGGAAAGTTACTGAGTACAAGATCAACACAAAGAATCAGTTGTACTGCTACATCCCAGCAACAAACAACCCAAATATGAAATTTAGAAAATAATTTTGGGGCGCCTAGGTTGACTCAGCTGAGCATCTGACACTTCATTTCAGTCATTTCAGTCAGGTCATGATCCCAGAGTCATGGAATCAAGCCAAATTCCCTCTTGGGGCACCTGGGTGGCTCAGTGAGTTAAGCATCTGATTTCAGCTCAGGTCATGATCTTGTGACTCATGAGTTAGAGCCCCACATCGGGCTCTCTGCTGTTAGCATGGAGCCCACTTTGGGATCCTCTGTCCCACTCTCTCTGCCCTCCCCCACTTGCTTTCTTTCTCTCAAAAATGAATAAACATTTTTTAAGTTTCATTTATAATAGTACCAAAAATAACAAAATATTAAGGAGTAAGTTTAACTCCAAAAAGCACAAGATTTATACACTGAAAACTACAACATATTGCTGGAATAAATTAGAGAAGACTTAAATACATGAAAAGACACCTTATGTTCACGTTATTAGAAGATTTAATACTGTTAAGAAAGCAATACTCTCCGAAATGGTCAATAGTCAGTGCAATCCACATCAAAATCCTAATGACATTTTTTTGCAAAAATGGAAACACTGATAACTAAAACTATCTTTAAAAGAACAAAATTGGAGGATTCACACTTCAGATTTCATTTACTTATTGTAATCTGAGAGAGAGCGAGAGCGAGAGCGAGAGAGAGAGAGAGAGAGAGAGAGAATCCTAAGCAGGCTCCATGCTCAGCACAGAGCCCAATGAAGGGCTCGATCCCACAACCCTGGGATCATGACCTGAGCCGAAATCAAGAATCAGATGCTGAACCAACTGAGCCACCCAGACACCCCCCACACTTATTTCAAAACTTACTACAAAGCTACAGTGATCAAAATAGTGTGGTACTGGCATTAAGATAGACATATACACCAATGCAACAGAACCAAGAGTCCAGAAATAAAAATTCACATTTATAATCAACTAATTTTCAACAAGTATGCCAGACCATTCAATAGGGAAAGAATTTATTGAAAGACCAATAGATCATTATTAGAAAGACTAATGGTGCTGAAACAACTGGATATCCACATACAAAAGAATGAGGCTGAGGCCTTGACTCATACCACATACAATAATTAACTCAAAATGGATCAAAGACTTAAATGTGGAAACTTAAACTATAAAACTCTTAGAGGCACACATAAGGGTAAATCTTCATGGCCCTGAAATTGGCAAAGGATTTTTATTTATGACACCAAAAGCATAAGCAACAAAAGAACAAACACATAAACTGGACTTCAATGTTTAAAACTTTTGTGCATCAAGTGACGTTATCAAGAAAAATGAAAACACAATCCATGAAATGGGAGAAAATATTTGCAAATCGTATCTGATAAGGATCTAGTATCCAGGATATATAAAAAACAATTCAACAACATCAACAACAAAAACCTGACTTAAAAAAAGGGCAGAGAACCTGAATGGGCACTTCTCCAAAAGATGCTCTATATCATAAGATGATCTATATTCATCAAAGAAATGAATATCAAAACCACAATAAGATACCACTTACATCAACTAAAATGACTAGAATCAAAAAATCAGAACATAATGATCATAAGGGTGCCTGGGTGGTTCAGTCAGATAAGTGTCCAACTCTTGATTTCGACACAGGTCATTATTCTCCCAGTTCATGTGATCGAGCCCCACATTAGGCTCTGTGCTGTCAGCTGCTTGAGATTCTCTCTCTCTCTACCCCTCCCACTCACACACAGATGCTCTCTATCAAAATAAACATTAAAAAGAAGAAAATAATGATCATTGGCATGGATGTGGAGAAAATGGAAAGCACACTGTTGGTGGTAACATAAAATGGCATAACAACTATGGAAAAGTTTGGTGCCTCCTCAAAAACTTTTTAAAAAGTTCAACACAGAATTACCATATGACCCAGAAATTCCACACTAAGGTTATATGCACAAAAGAACTGAAAAAGATACTCAAAGAAGTATTTGTACACAAATGTTCAAAGTTAGCATATTCACAACAGCCAAAAGGTGGAAACAATAGCCAAAAGATGTTTATCGAAAAATGAGTGGATAAACACAATGTGGTTACATTTATACAATGCAATATTACTCAGCCACAGAAAGAAATGAAGTACTGATATATGTTAGAGCTGTGAAAGAAAACTGAAAATATTCAGGGCACCTGAGTGGCTCAGTGGGTTAAGCATCCAACTCTTGATTTCAGTTCAGGTTATGATCTCACAGTTCATGTGATCGAGCCCTGCGTCAGGCTCCACGCTGATGGTGTGGAGCCTGTTTGGGATTTGGGGATTTCTCGCTCTCTCTCTCCATCCTCCTTCCAAATAAATAAGTAAAACTTTAAAAAAAAAAATTGAAAATACACTAAGTGAAAGAAGCCAGACACAAAAGGTTATATATTTTATGATTCTATTTACACAAAACATCCAGAATAGGTAAATTTATCAGAAACTTGCCTACTGGTTGCCAGGGGCTTGGGATTGGGGGAACATATGGAGTACTGTCTAATGGAAATGGGGTGATGAAAACATCTTGAAACTAAAAGACATTGTAATGGTTGCACAACATTGTTAGTCTACTAAATACCACTGAATTGAACGCTATAAAATGGTCAGTGGTCAATTTATGGTATGTGAATTTGACCACATGTTTTTTTAAGTGGGAAAAAAATCAGGAGGAAATGCCTCTTGGATAACTTAAGAGATCAACATAGAACATATAAAGGCAAAGTTTAAGGAAAATATTATGTTTAATAAAGGTTAACTCAAGGGGCACCTGGGTGGCTCAGTCGTTAAGCCTCTGGCTTCGGCTTAGGTCATGATCTTGTGGTTCAAGAGTTCGAGCCCCACATCAGGCTGTCTACTCTCAACACAGAACCCCACTTCAGATCCTCTGTCTTCCTCCCTCTCTGCCCTTCCCTGCCTCACACTCAATCTCCTCTCTTAAAAATAAATAAACATTTAAAAAAAAAAAATAAAACTAATGGGGGGCCTGGGTGGCTCCGTCAGTTGGGGGTCCAACTTCAGCTCAGGTCATGATCTCACAGCTCGCGAGTTGGAGCCCCACATCAGGCACTGTGCTGACAGCTCGGAGCCTGGAGCCTGCTTAGGATTGTGTCTCCCTTTCTACCCCTCCTCCACTCACACTCTGTCGCTTCTTCAAAAATAAATAAACATTTAAAATTTTTTTAAAAAATAAAAAGTTTAAGAAGAAAAAGGTACAATCAAGGGCACTGAAATACTAAAATTTTAGAGTTCAATTTAGAAACACATACATTCTTTTGGCATCGTTTTCAAAACTTCCATTTAATTATGTTTATGAATAACTGTAATTTGGGGAATAACTTTCACTTGCCCAGGCAAAACTTAAACTTGTAATTGACTAAATTAATATTGGGGTGCCTAGGTGGCTCAGTTGATTGTGTGCCCAACTTTGGCTCAAGCCATGATCTCACAGTTGGGTGAGTTCGAGCCCCACATAGGGTTCTGTGCTGACAGCCTGAGATCTACTTTGGATTCTGTGTCTCCCTATCTCTGCCCTTCCCCCACCTCTCAAAAATAAATAAGCATTAAAAATAATTTTTGAAAATATCAATGATAATTTACTTTATTATCAATGAAAGACCATTAACATAAAATGTTAAAGGTGCAGTCATCTTGTTATGCACAGGACAGTGAAGGTACATTACTCAATTCACCACGTTTTTTTTTTTTTTTTAATTTTTTTTTCAACGTTTATTTATTTTTGGGACAGAGAGAGACAGAGCATGAACGGGGGAGGGGCAGAGAGAGAGGGAGACACAGAACCGGAAACAGGCTCCAGGCTCTGAGCCATCAGCCCAGAGCCTGACGCGGGGCTCGAACTCACGGACCGCGAGATCGTGACCTGGCTGAAGTCGATGCTTAACCGACTGCGCCACCCAGGCGCCCCTTCACCACGTTTTAAAGTGAGCTCTTTAAGTGGTACACAGAATTTATGGCCTATCCAATAGTGACACAATAGCTACCAATTACTGAATATTAATATGGGACAGACATTTGGCTAATTCCTAATGTTATTCTGAATTTTCACAACAACCCTACCCTTTTTTTTTTTTTTTTTTTTTTACAGATAATAAAAGGGGCTCAGAGAAGTCCCAACGACCAATCAATTGGTACTTTGGTAGAAAAGGATTTCAAGCATTCATATGCCAACTCTGCAAATATACCCGTGAGATCTTGGGTCAAGTTATTTAACTTCTCCAAATATCAACGTCCTTATCTGTGAAGTGGAAGTGGTTGTTCTGAAGGCTAAATGGTAATACTGTCCATGCAATGAAATAAAGGCCCACAAAAAATATGCGGAATGTCCTAAACCTAAAGGTTGCCTGCTAAAGTATTTAGAGATGATGTGTCTGCAACTAACTTCCAAATGGTTCCACAAAATAAGAAATATACACCACACCTATAGAGAAAATATAACAAGATATTAACAATCATTGAATTGGAATGGATAAACAATCGTTTAAAATTTTCCATAAAAGTTGAAAAAAAGGGGCGCCTGGGTGGCTCAGTCGGTTGAGCGTCCAACTTCGGCTCAGGTCATGATCTTACAGCTCGTGAGTTCGAGCCCCGCATCGGGCTCTGTGCTGACAGCTCAAAGCCTGGAGCCTGCTTCTGCTTCTGTGTCTCCCTCTCTCTCTGCCCCTAACCCACTCGCATTCTGCCTCTGTCTCTCTCAAAAATGAATAAACATTAAAAAAAATTTTTTTTAAGTTGAAAAAAATAAGCATTTCCTTTACTAATTTGAACCAACTCTTAAGTATGTGTCAAATGAGAAAAGCACAGTGTGTGTGTGTGTACACACTCATGTACACGCACCTTACCCTGGAATAAAAGATCTCTGGAAAAACACACAAGCACCAGATAATATCTACTACTTTTGTGAAGGTAACAAATTTTCTGAGAGATAATGAAAGGAAAAACATTTTTCAGTATAGGTTGTTAACCTAGCTCTACCATTTTTCCACTATTTTGTAACCTTTTGTAATTTTTTAAATCATAAAATCTGTCCTCCCCAAATACACAATACTTAATGGCCTACCTGGCAGAAACTATACCAAAGCCTAAAATAAAGTCCATGTTAAGGACAGATCTTGTAAGGCTAAAATCGTGAAACAAATGTCTCAAAGCATTCTTATTTTTTAAATAAAGTTTGAAGATTCAAGTAAAATTTACCCAATAATAAGAATGACAAGATCACATATAACAATTTTCTATTCGGCGTCCATAACAATGACAAAATTAACATAAGGAAATTGATAATAAACCCAACTTCATTCACTCCAAACTATCTTGTGGTTCATTCTACCAGTTTCTTCCTCTACTAAATTTAACTGTACAACAGAACACTGCACTCAGCAACTACTCAAGGGATTTTGAGCATAAAATTACGTCCTTTATATTCCCCAATTTCTGTATTATCTCAACATCCAAAAATGTATCACCACTCAAATAGATAATACTGCTATGTACAAAAATCTTGACAGCATCAAGAAAAAAAATACGAAATCAATTCCTAAAGAGTCTTAATATACAAGCTTTTATAAACCTTAAAGGTAAAGTTCAGTACACCGGAAAAAGAAAATTACAGGACATTGCCAATGAACTCCTCGCTCTGTACATTAACAAAGCGTTTAGAACAGGAAGATGATGCTAATAATTAAACGTGTATACTAATTAAAAGGCTTCGCTGAAAAGACTGAGTAAAGAAAAACTAAGGCCAATGGGACATGGACAAAGACGATTCATTTGGGACTCAAAAAGAACCATTACCCACACTCCAAAATTATTCTTCAAATTCGAAACCCAAGAGCTAGCACTACAGTAAGAGGAAGTGAGACGGAAACCGTCTAGGAAGAGAAGAGTTGAGCAAATGCCTGTCACCCTAGTTGAAAACGACTATAACCCCCGGAAATAGGCTCCCGGGAAGCTAGGCGGGCACTCCGAGGTTTGGTTCCCCGCAGTAGGACCTACACACCTCTCCCTCCATCCCTCCCCTCCACCATAGGGGTGGGAGGAGTGCCCGGAAAGCTCCGCCCCCCTCGCCCGGTCAGAGAGCCGGGCGGGTGCAAAGGGAGGTGGCACGAGGCCGAGGGAGGGGAGAGCCCGCCCAGGTGACTGGAGCTGGAGGCGGAGACACAGCCAGGGAAGGGGGCCGCCGTACGGCAAGGAAGATGGAGCCCCCCAGCCCGTACGGAACGGAAAATGGGAAGACTAAGAAGAAAAAGGTTAACGAGGGGAAGGGGAGGCACCCCTCCTCCAGGCAGGGGCAAGCACACCCCTGCCCCCCACTCCGGGCGGAAGAGTTACTCTCGGGAAGCTTCTTTTGCGGACTGAGAGAAGAACGTGGAGGCCCCGCCCCCGAGCCAAGAATCTGAAGAAGGAAAAGTCCTGTCAGGCCCCAGACCCAGCCTCCCCGGCGGCCCGGCCCGCCCCCTCCTCGCCGGCGGCCCAGGCAGGTGCCGCCCCTCCCCCAGCCCGGCGCCCACTCTCCCTCCCGCCTTGACCACGCGCCTTGTCTCCTCTCGGCCCTCCCAGAGATCCGTCTCCCTCCTTCCCCCACTCACCTTCCCGGGCGGCTCCGCCGCTCCCCCCTGACCCCGCCAGCGGCCACAGTTCACACACACCGCCTCAGGTCCCGCACTCACTCTCCCTCACTCACACACAGCGCGACCACAGCTCCAGAGCGGCCCACATATTATGCGTCACTCGCGCGCTACGTGCCGCGCGCGCGCGCGTTCCGACTTGGCGCGAGGCTCGCTGGAAGGGGGCGGAAGGAAAATGCCAGCGCGAGGGAAGAAAAAAATCGAAGAGCCCGGGGCCGCCTGGGAAATGAAGTTCCTCTTCTAGGGGCGGGGCCCATCAGTCTTGATTGGCGCTTGAGTCCTTACTCCCGGCGCATTGACTTCTGGGATTTATAGTTTTTCCTCCTGGATGCGAACTGCTGCGTACTCATTGGCTGCTTCGGAAGGCGGAAGCGCATAGTGAGGCACCAAATCCACACAAGCTGGCGTACGCTACGACCGCTTGACACCTTCTCAGTAACCTTATTCTGCCTTGTGTGACTGGAGTGAGCTTCTGTTTTATTCTCTCATTTGCCCTATTATACCTAGAGTATACCATTATCTAGGAAAATATTTCCTACAAGCTTATCAGAAAGCACAGCATTCATGAAACAGAAGACACTGGTTTTGTCTTCCTTTCTGTTCAAGACTTAACCTGTGGGATCAGTATTTATCCTAGGTGTCATATGAGGCAGAGAAAAGGAAAAAATTAAAAGGCAATAGATTAAGGCAGGGTCATCTAATTTAATTCCTTTATTTTGCAGCTGGGAAAAGTAAGGCCCAGAGAGAGTGAAATGACTTACCTAGCATCCCACACCCAATTAGCAATGGAACCAGAACGATTCTTGCCTCTGACTCAGGTATCCCTTTTTAGGGATATGAAAAATATATGTGATTCCACAGCTGAGCAAAATCTCTCCCTGATAAGACCCTACCCAGCTTTTCTCTCTCCAGGAGAACTGAACAAGTTTTTATGCATTTCTATGCAGTCCTCACAGCCAACACTTTCACAGGGGGATCAAGAACCCAACAAACCTGCCTGCTGCTATACTCAGGTTCCACAACTAGTAAGAAGCTGACCAGAGCCTGGATGCTGGATCTCTTGATTCCATTCCCCTTTTTCCAGAAAAGAGACCTCCCTCCTCATTTAACTATGTAACTTGGAGCAGCTGTTCAGACACAAAATTCTAGACTGTGGGGTGGCAGAACCAGACTTGTCACCTCTCTGCAACCCTTTTACCTGCAATGACGGCACAGCTCACTTCTTTGTGCTTTTGGAACTTTGCCTATGTTAGTAATGGCCACTACCATTTCCTTTGACTTTACAGCAGGCTCAGTTCTGAGCCAAGTGTTTAACCCACACTTTTTCATTTAACCTTCACTACTACCCCACAGGGTAGATACAGTTAGCCACCTATACAGATGAGAAATCTGAGCCCAGAGAAGTGGCCCAAGGAACGGGGATCAGATTTGTGGGTCCAGAGGCTGCACTCACAGCTTTCCTATACCTATCCTCCAGCACTCCTTGAGCTGACTTCCTTACTGTGCCTCCCTGAGCCACAAAACCAAAATGCATGAGTACCCTCCCTCTGTCCATGGTCTAGGTAACACAGCTGTGATTTCGCCACTGGCTGGGAACCTGAAAGAGCCCTTGTGGGAACCCAGGGTCCCACTTACCTGCTCCTGGTGCAGCCTCAGTCTGCCACCAGATGGCACTGCTTCCCTTCAGAAACTCAGAATGGGGCTCTGGGTCAATGATGGGATTGAAGAGCATCACACAGGGACTTTGGAAAAGCCAGGACCTGGCACAAAAACAGACACATAGACCAATGGAATAGAATAGAGACTCCAGAATTGAACCCACAAAAGTATGGCCAACTAATATTTGACAAAGCAGGAAAAAATATCCAATGGAAAAAAGACAGTCTTTTTAAGAAATGGTGCTGGGAGAACTGGGCAGCAACATGCAGAAGAATGAAACTAGACCATTTTCTTACACCATTCACAAAAATAAACTCAAAATGGATAAAGGACCTAAATGTGAGACAGGAAACCATCAAAACCCTAAAGGAGAAAGCAGGAAAAACCTCTCTGACCTCAGCCACAGCAATTTCTTACTCGACACATCTCCAAAGGCAAGGGAATTAAAAGCAAAAATGAACTACTGGGACCTCATGAAATAAAAAGCTTCTGCAAAGCAAAGGAAACAATCAGCAAAACTAAAAGGCAACCGACAGAATGGGAAAAGATATTTGCAAGTGACATATCGGACAAAGGGCTAGTATCCAAAATCTATAAAGAGCTCACCAAACTCCACACCCGAAAAACAAATAATCCAGTGAAGAAATGGGCAGAGAACATGAATAGACACTTCTCTAAAGAAGACATCCAGATGGCCAACAGGCACATGAGAAGATGCTCAACGTCACTCCTCATCAGGGAAATAAATGCAAGTCAAAACCACACTGAGATACCACCTCACGCCAGTAAGAGTAGCTAAAATGAACAAATCAGGAGACTATAGATGCTGGCGAGGATGTGGAGAAACGGGAACCCTCTTGCACTGCTGGTGGGAATGCAAACTGGTGCAGATGCTCTGGAAAACAGCATGGAGGTTCCTCAAAAAATTAAAAATAGAACTACCCTATGACCCAGCAATAGCACTGCTAGGAATTTACCCAAGGGATACAGGAGTGCTGATGCATAGGGGCACTTGGACCCCAATGTTTATAGCAGCACTCTCAACAATAGCCAAATTATGGAAAGAGCCTAAATGTCCATCAACTGATGAATGGATAAAGAAATTGTGGTTTATATACACAATGGAGTACTACTTGGCAATGAGAAAGAATGAAATATGGCCTTTTGTAGCAATGTGGATGGAACTGGAGAGTGTTATGCTAAGTGAAATAAGTCATACAGAGAAAGACAGATACCGTATGTTTTCACTCTTATGTGGATCCTGAGAAACTTACCAGAAGACCATGGGGGAGGGGGAGGAAAAAAAAGTTAGAGAGGGAGAGAGCCAGACCATAAGAGGCTCTTAAAAACTGAGAATAAACTGAAGGTTGATGGGGGGTGGGAGGGAGGGGGGTAGGTGATGGGCATTGAGGAGGGCACCTGTTGGAATGAGCACTGGGTGTTGTATGAAACCAATTTGACAATAAATTTCATCTTAAAATTTTTTTGTAATTAAAAATAGGAAAAGCCAGGACCCAGGAGGCTGGAGAAGCAGAGCAGGAGCTATGCATGGCCTGTAGAGTGGTCCTCTCTAGAACCTTTGCTCCACAATGCCTGCAGCCTCCCTACCCCTGCCAACACACACACAGCCACACAATTGATGGCACTCCCAGACTGCCACTCTGGGAAGGGGAGGAGACGGCACCCTTGTTTCCAGGCTGCAGATGCATTCCAAGCATATTCACTGATACATCACAGCACAGGAACGTGTGCCAGATACACAAGCATGCACACCTGTGCATTGGCACCAGGCCTCACAGACAACATTTTGACATCTAAGCACATACAAGCATAAATCCACAGATAGTCCAGGCCCACACACCTGGTTTGGTTCGGCACATTGTCCATGAATCACTGGAAAGAGATTCCTTGGCCTCTTTGGAAGAACATCTCTGGACTGTCCTCCCCTGCTGTGCCTGTGCTGAACCCCTCCCTATGGTGTGCCTCAGAAACAGTAGGCACCATCCAAAAGTCATGCTTACAGGGCTGCCTGGTGGCATATAAAGGTCAAGAGCAGCCCATCCCTGGCCCCAACACCAAGGGCTACAGAGTTGGATATGTTCTACCTGCCCTTACCCCTAAGCATGCCCATGTACTGGAGTAGGAAAATCAATAGCACCAAGTCCTCTGGGCCTCAGGATGTTCCACCCCTCTCTGCCACCCCTTCTTTCCAGTCACCTACTTCCAGGCTCACCAGATCCGGGTGTTCTCACCAGCGCATTCCCACACTGGTGCCCACAGTTCCTGGGTCTCCTCCTACAACTCCTTGGGACCAGAAGATCAGGCCAGCTATCCCACATCAACCCCCGCTCCACTGTTGGCTGAACAAGACTGCTTCCGCAAGTGTCCAAGTGCCACAGGAGCCACCATGGAGTAGCTTAGGGCTATGAGGCTCTGAGGGCCCCAATCTGGACAAAGAGGGAATTCCAGTCATTCATTTGGTGCCCTCCTCCTGCCTGGGAACCTTGGCAGCCCCCTAGGAAAATAGAACACTTACTACCATTGCCCATGAGGTGTGCAAAAAACCACTCCTATATGACAGCATCCACATCCACCACTCTTGTTTTGCAGAGGGAGAAAATGAGACTCCACAGAGTTTGAGCCCCACCTTGTCCAGTGGCCACAGTAGCTGTGGTCTCCAGAAGTCAGTCTGTGCCTCCTATTCCCACAGGTTCAACTTCATAGAGGGGCCTGAGGCTCAAGTAGGAAATGAAGCAGACCATCCCCCCCAACCCTCCCCCCCCCCCAGCTCCCACCTACCAGGGTCTCAACAAGACCGAAGAGCCTCCAGAAGAGCCCCATGCAATCTTTAGGACATACTTGTATTTTTTTATATATTTTTCATCTGAAATTAAAAGTGAGCTGGTCATCCTGGGGCACCTGGGTGGCTCAGTAGGTACGGCATCTGACTCTTGATTTTGGCTTATGTCATGATCTCACGGTTCACGGGACTGAGCCCCGTGTCAGGCTCTGCACTGACAGTGTGCAGCCTGCTTGGGATTTTCTCTCTCCCTCTCTCTCTGCCTCTCTCGCAAGCATTATCTTACTCTCTTATCAAAATAAATAAATAAACATTTTTAAAAAGTGAACTGGTCATCTTATATTTTATCTGGCAACACCACCTCAGAACCACTGCTCAGCCCTGGACCCCAAGGACTCCCTGCATGTGGTCCCCAGAGCCTCTCTTAAAGCATCTGCAAAATAGTTAGAAGCAAATAAGAACAGCTGCCTCCCAAAGGGTTTCATTAGACAGGCAAAGCAGTCAAGGCTCCTTTAGCCACAAGCTGATGATGTGAGTGCTATTAGGCTCAAATTCTTCCCATCTACCCTTCTCTCTTTAACCCCATTGGTTGTGGTCAAGAATAAGAAAATAGTTTTTCCTCTTTACTGGGAAGAGTTTGCAGATGGAGATGGGTCAGCAGTGGAGTCCAGCCTGGGAAGAAAATAGACCTGCATCCTAATACTGGTGCTCCCATTTACCAGCTGTGGAACCTTGGCCTAATCACTCCGCCTCCTGAGCTTCAGTTTCTTTTGCTGGAAAGTAGAAATAACATCTTCTTTCTAGCATTGAGGATTAAATGTGATAATGCATGTAAAATACTCGGCTTGAGGCCTACCACACAGTAAGTGTTAGAGAAGTGATGACTATTCCTATTTTGATTATTCTTGGTCTAATGCTGTCCCTGTTTAAGTTCTTCAGCTGGTTTCTCTTTGCCCCCAGGACTAGCTGCTGGCAGAGCTCAGGTTTTCCTCATTTAAATGAGAAATGAGCTCCTCACCAGAAAAAAATCCTGGGGCATATTTTCAAAAGTGCTGGGAAGTAGCAGAGGAACCACCCTAGGGGGGATCACCTGTCCACCTCTCTGTCCCACCCCAGAACTGAAAATTGCATGGGTCAGAGGGTGGTTTAAGAAGATCTGTTCCTAGGCCTCCAGATGCTTTAAGAGCTTTAAGAGCTACCACTGATCAAAGGTGAAAGTAGTCAAGGCCAAAGAGCCCCTTAGATGTAAAGCCAGACATGTCACCTTCCCAAACCAGCCTATCCACCCTGCCTAGCTGCTGGGATAAAGCCTGTATCTAGAATCCTTGCCCAGAGCACACTTGCTTCTTTCTCTGGATCCTCTGGCAGGATGGTGATGTCACAAAGTAGAGGGCAGAGGGGGTGGCCATAGATATACCCTGGGCTACCCTCACAGTGAACCTGCCCATCACAAACAAGGGCTGCAGCATGAAGAGGGCCAACCTCTGCCTTCCAGGTACCTGCACTACCTATCAGATGACAGCCTTGCTGCCAGTTAGCATCCCTGCTGACCCCTGTGGCCTGCCCTTTCCAGAGACTATGCTCCAGGTAAGAGGGTGAGGAACAGGTGCAAGGAAGGTAAAGAGAAAGCACCCCCAGCCTCTTTTGCCTCACATTCCTGGAATCATAAGTTCTTCCAGGAGAAACAACAGTGGAGTCAGAATTGGAGAGAAAAGACCTTGGATTTTTGACAATACCTGTTTGTGGCCATGAAACCTTTCTATAGAATTCAGGGATCTCAGTCCTGACCTATTTGAAGGTACTCTGGAGACCACAGGGGCAGACCCTGATGAAGACTCAGGTCACATAAAACATCTATCAGTCTTTTTACTTTGAAAAGCCTAGAGAAGATTAGCTTTGTGTAATGGAAGGAGGCTCATCTGACTTCCCATTCAGAGGCCAGAGACCCACCGTCACCACCACCACTTGAAGTAACCACCACCTCCTGCCCCTCCCTAAACCTTGCTGCAATGGGCCTGGACCTCTGAGACATATTGCCAGGGTAGCCAGGAATATCCAGTTAGGTCTGGGAGTTGAAGTCATTAAGGAAAGGTGTTTCTAAGTGTAGAAGATGTCCTGGGCTCTTACCATGAGGCAGTTCCTCTTCATTCCCTCAGAGGTAGGGGTGTCTCTCCATGAAAAGTCACATGGTGTTTCTGGGGGGAGCCCCTCTGTCTAGCTCCTGCTTCATCTGGTCCAAACTTGTCACAAGATGGCCTTTTGTGAAGTCACAAAGCTGGCTGCCTCCCCACAGGACCAGGGACCAGGACAACCAGGGATTAGTGGGAATTACTTGGGGGTATGGAGGGCTTCAGAAGTGGCCTTTGGACTCTGAAGGAGGTGGGGGGTCTGGAGGGGCTCGGGTTGTAAAGCATGAGGGGGTCAGTCGGAGACCTGGGGATGAGAACAGTTTCTCAGATCTTGGTCATTGCAGGGAGGTAAGAACAGCAGGCGCCTGGGTTTGTGGTCTGTGGTCTTTGGCCATCATCCTGTCCCTTGAGACCCAGAGGAAGAGGGTGAATACAGGGCCCCACCCCAATTGAATATATATAAAAGTTCTGATCACTGATGTTCTGGATGTTCCATGGCAAAGAGAGGTTAAGACCTCTGAACTGGGGATTCAGTCTTCCCCTCAGTGCAATCCATCGATGGTCATTCACTTGTGGTTGAATTTTCCACCTGTTTCCTGGACAAGCATATGCTCTCACATTCTTCTGCATTGATAAGCAGCCCTGTTGGCCTTGGGATACCCTCACCCGTTGGACTGCTCAGAGGAAGAAAAATGTTGGGAGAATAAATGGGAATACCCAGAGCCCACTCTCTCCAGAGTATAGAAATTTCTACCACCAGAGAAGCCAACCCATGAAAGAAAACAGGAGGGAGAAGAAAGTTTCACTACATATAGTATACAAAGTCAACCACTGCTGTGGAAGGTCACAGTTTGTATGGGGGGGGTGATTCAGGAGAGCCACTTGATTGAAGTCTTGTTTAAAAAATTTGTTTTAGTATTTATTTTTAAGAGAGAAAAAGAGACAGAGCACTAGTGGGGGAGAGACAGAGAGGGAAACACAGACTCTAGGCTCTGAGCTGTTAGCACAGAGCCTGATGCAGAGCTCAAACCCATGAACCTTGAGATCATGACCTGAGTCGAAGTCAGACACTTAACTGACTGAGCCACTCAGGCACCCCTGAAGCCTTGTTTAAAAAAAAAATCAATAGGGGTGCCTGGGTGGCTCAGTCAGTTGAGCCTCCGACTTCGGGTCAGGTCATGATCTCACAGCCTGTGAGTTCAAGTGCCGTGTTGGACTCTGTGCTGACAGCTCAGAGCCTGGAGCCTGCTTCAGATTCTGTGTCTCCCTCTCTCTCTGCCCCTTCCCCACTCACTTTCTGTCTCTCTCTCTCAAAAAAAATTTTTTTAATCAATAAAAAATATTTTCTGTGAAGTTAAAGATTCCTGAGTTTCAGCTCTATGCCTCACCTTGTGTCCTGTGTCACTTGGGCTGAGGAGGATGCAGCACACGATGGAGATGACATGTCCTGCTCTCGAGGGCCCACAGTCTAGGAGCTGAGTGACTGTGCCCAGCTGCCTTCCTTTTTTTTTTTAATTTTTTAAAATGTTTTATTTATTTTTGAGAGACAGAGAGAGACAGCATGAGCGGGAGAAGGCAGAGAGAGAGAGGGAGACCCAGAATATGAAGGCTCCAGGCTCTGAGCTGTCAGCACAGAGTCCGACATGGGGCTCGAACTCACGAGGGCCATGAGATCATGACCTGAGCCGAAGTCAGAGGCTCAACCCACTGAGCCACCCAGGTGACTCCCCCTACCCCCCCAGTTGCCTTCCTTAAAGAGAAAGCTATGGCCCAGGAAGTGGTGGGGCAGCCTGGAATCCCTTAGGGCCCTGCCTCCCAGGTCAGGTCCCTACATTTACCTGAAGGTAAGAACAGACTAGAATCATGAGGGCTTTTGACATTAGAGCCAAGGCAGCTTCACACTGCCTCTCGGGGGCTGAAGTTCTGGGTCTTGGGGTCATTCATTCTGTTAAGAGTGGCCCTCCCCCATGTGGCTCCTCTCTTGGCCATTTTTGTTGCAGCATTGAAGCCATACTTCCACAGAGGGTCTTCTACTGTATACTCTATGGAGCCTGCGAGTGTGCTGTGGGGACAGGCCTGGTCTAAGGGGTAAAAGACTAGAGGGCGACCCTGGGCAAGTTTCCCCATCAGAAGTTTACTAGAGCTATGGTTTTTAAATTTTGTTAGTATTATTTTAGTGTAGAATCCTTTTTTTTTTCCAGTGAAATCTTGTACATCTGTTCATCAAGTAGAAAAAAGAAGCCATGTTGGGAGTTGGAGGACACCGTGTGGCAGAGTTCCTACCAATTCTGAGGAACTCCTTAGGATTCTAAGGAACTCAGTTTGAAAACCATCTGTCATGTGACTTCCAGACCCATCTTGGCTTGGCCTGCCATAAATCTGTGACTTCAAAGCCCAGGCTTTAAAAAGAAAGAGAGCAGGCTAAGGAATACCACATTTAGTGGCCACCTCAGAGTCCTGTCCTGAGTAACTTCCCCCACTATCACTTCCAGTTCCTAGTCCTGGCTCGGCTTAATTACAACCGCCAGTACATGTCCAACCCACCTCTCACCTGGCCCTCTACTCCTAACTTTGATTCTCTTTTATGGGTTCTGAAATCAGCATCCAGGGCTCTGTGGCCCAAAGCCCACATAGGTGTCCTAAGTCAGGAGCACATCAGGCACCTTTCTGTACCTGAGTTCAGTAGGCAGGAGACAGGAGATTCTCATTCTCTGGGTAGCATTCAGATTTGCCTCTCTTCTGAGATTCTTGTAGCCTCCAGAATTGTCCTTGTCCTTTTTTAAAGTTTTTTCGGAGCTTTTTTGTGTGGGTTTTTGTTTTTTTAGAGAGAGAGTGCACACGTGCATGTGAGTGGGGGAGAGGCAAAGAGGGAGAGGAGGAAAGAGACACTCAAGCAGGCTCCACACTCAGCACAGAGCCCAAAGAGGGGCTCTATCTCACAACCCTGAGGTCATGAGTTGAGCCAAAATCAAGAGTCAGACACTCAACCGACTGAGCCACCCAGGCGCCCCTCTCCTTGTCCTTTTTTGAATGCAGGACATACTAATTTCATGGGGCTGCAAGCCTTACCTAGGAGCCAGAAAATACTCAGGGCAGCCTGGGTGGAGAGCAAACCCTGCCCTCCCCCATTTCTTTTCCTCAAAGATGCAGAGCAGAGAGTAAGGTGGGCTCCCCACCCCCAAACCTGTTAGGACTGGATTCCAGGGGCTTTAGTTTCAAAGGATCCATAAAAAGCATCATGGCCTTGGCTACTCTGAGGAGGACCAGAAATTCAAGAGGGCAGAGTAATGGTGCTGTGGACCTTGTTACAGAGAAAGGTAGTTACATTGTAGCAGAAAACAAAGGCTACTGCTTTTTCTCTGCCCTGATGGCTAGGGAGGCAGGGCAAAGACAGCAGACATTCCCTAGGGCCAGGCATGGTGAAGCAAAAACAAGACTCTTCAGTAAGCTGACAGACTAGTACAAGGTTCTCAGCCCTAGCTGCACATTTGAATCACCTGTGGAGTTTTGATGCTCTTCCAGTGCCAGGAGCCTGTTCCAGATCAATTAAATCAGTATCTCTACAGATGGGTCACAGACACTATTGTTTCCCAAAGCTCCACAGGTGATTCATTCACAGCCAAAGCCAAGAACTACTGGTCTGGGGTGAGAAGCTGGCATTAAACAGAATGTGGATGTGATGCTCTTCACCCTGAGGTGGGCCTGGAGACTTGAAATCCTGGGGGCCTAGTGAGCTGGGCCCTGCTGCTACTGGAAGCCATGGGATCCTCTGTTACTCTCCTCCCTATATACCCACTCACCTGCCACACACACACACACACACACACACACACACACACCAGAGCACCTATTCCAGTGAAAGCGGGACAGAAGTCTCAGTGATCCAGCCCCGGGGAAGGAGAGCATGTGCCCTGATTTAGAATCCTGACCCTGCTCCTCTTTAGCTATGTGGCCTGACAACCCTTCTGGGTCTCAATTTCTCATCTATGAAATGGGGCAATAGTGCTTACTTTGAAGGTGGTTACAAGGAAGTACCCAGCTCACAGGAAGAGCACTAGAGATTGGGCCGCTAAGCAATAGGAGCCCAGACTCCCTCTGTCAGTTGAGACATGGCCTGGCCGTAGAGATCAACTGTCCAACTCTCTGGTTTTTCTCATGAAGATCTCAAAGTCCAGAGGGGAGAAGTTTTCCCAGGATACACAGCCAGCCAGAACCCAATCTCCCTCTGCCCCAGGAGCTTCACATCATGGCAGCCTTCCTGTGTTGGGCTTTAGCTCTCCTCATCCAGCAAAAGTCCAAAAATGATCTCTAGGGCTTCTAAAGAAGTAAGCAGGGATTTTATAATAACCTTTAGAATGTCTTATTGGAGATGCTTGGCTGACCTTGGGGTAGAGGGTATCCAATCTGGCCATTTGGCCCCAATGGGCTATTTGTCCCCAGTCCCTTCTGATAGTCCTTATCCTAAAAAGAGGGTTCATCACCTCAGTGCTAAGGGTGAACCACCCCCCCACCCCACCGCCGCCGGCCTCCCGAGGCTGAGGACTACAGAACAAGGATCCACTCTGCCCCTGAGGCCTGGGCCTTGGGTTAGAAAGAGTGGGCAGGGCAGATTGCTTTTCCATATAAGCTCTTTTTGTACTTTAGCTTTGAAACCACTGAGCATGTACTGCTTTGGTAAAAATAAATCGTATTGAAAAGTAAAACTATACATGTCACCATACATTTGTCCAAATCCATAGAATATACAAACACCAAGAGTGCTAATAAACTACAGACTCTGGGAGATGATGATGAGTCAGTGTAGGTTCACTGATTGTGACAAATGTACCACTCTGGTGGAGAATGTTGGTAATTGAGGAGGCTGGGGTGAGGGAGGAGGCGGGTGTGGGGGGGAAGTGTGGGGGCTGTGTACTTTCTGCTCAATTTTGTTGTTAATCTAAAACTTCTCTAAAAATGTTAAGTAGAGGGGCACCTGGGTGGTTCAGTTGGTTGAGTGTCTGACTTTGGCTCAGGTCATGATCTAGCAGTTCATGGGTTCGAGCCCCACATCGGGTTCTGTGCTGACAGCTCAGAGCCTGGAGCCTGCTTCGGATTCTGTGTCTCCCTCTCTTTCTACCCCTCTCCTGCTTGCATTCTGTCTCTCTCTCAAAAATAAACATTAAAAAATTGTTTTAATAGAAATAAAAATAGTAAGTAGATAGACAGAAGTAAAACTGATATATACAGAGAATAATAGTACCCTTCCCATGGTGTCTGCAAGGATTATATGAGCTAATGGACATTAAGGACTTAGCCTGACCCAGGTAATTGCTCAGTATGAGTTGGCTTTTGTGTTTTATTCTAAAGCCATCTCTGTCCCGTGGTTTCCTCTCAGCTGCCACTCATGAGAGGGAGATGGTGGGAACAGATCTTTCCCACCCTTTATCTCAGGATGCTGAGGCACCAGAGGCTTTGTCACTAGCTCAGTCACATGGTTTAACTGGTGATGCTACAGCCAGGCCTCTGGTGAAAGTTACTGACCTTTGTGCAGCTAGAGTTCTGCACTAAGTCCAGGCAGACACAGAGCATCTCCTTTGAGCAAGGTCCCATGCTCAGACCCTCAAAGTGTTCTTTCAACAGTCCTACAAGGTAGGCATCATTGCTCCATTTTAACAGATGAGTAAGCTGTGGCTCAGAGAAATTAACTGACTTGTCCAAGCCTGCTCGGCTATAAGGACAAAGTCCAGAACTCCTGCTTTCTCCATCAGGAAAGGAGGCACAGGAAGTGAGCATTCGGCCAGTACCCTGGCTTGACCTACGGTACTTATCCCCTCCTCCAGCAGCCTTTCGAAGATGCCACCTTGGAGGACAACATCTTCTTCCCAGAGGGACTTGAGCAGCCCAGTGGCCTCCACCAGGTCTGTTGGGATACCTGCTCTGGGGAAGGATGAGGAAGCATCCCAACCCCTCTCTTTTGGAGTCTGGAGTTGGAGATGCTGGAGTATAGAGGGTCTGATTCCCCATCCTCCCCCTCCCAGCCTACTTAGCTGCCTTTTTAGGCAGCTCATGCTTCCCCGTGTTAACTTTCTTGCCTACTTCCTTCTCCAGGTGAAAGGGAAATGATGAAGATGAGTTATCCTGAAGGCCCCAAACTTCATTGTGGTAGCTGGGCATAATCTGGGAAGGCTTCCTGCAAGTGGTAAGTGTCAGGGGCAGACTGCAAAAAGTGGAAATAAATAGATGGAGAGAACCATGGGAAGAACCGAAACTGTGATTTCCCTCTCCTTCTTAGAACTGTAGGTGCATCACCTCCTGATAGACACTCATTTGCTCATTCTTTCATTCATTGATGGAGCACCATGTGCTGGGTAGGAAACAGGGTTCTACCTCATGTTCACAGGCTCTTCAGGTTGATAGCCACACAAACAGCCATACAATGTGACAGTGGCTGTAATGAACATGTTCTGGGACCCCACAGGCTGCTAAAGCGCATCAGAGCATTCAAGAGAGTTGACATGTAGCTCCTTAAGGACCAGCTCTGTGTTTCCTAAACCCCAGATATACTTACATAGGAAACAAATGGCTTTTATAAAAACAAAAAGTTCACTTTGCTCTCACACAATATTGAGTGTTCCCTTGTGTTTATAACCCCACATCCAGCTATGGAAAAGTTTCTCTGGATCCCACTAGTTGTTAACTCTTTTTTTTTTTTTCTGTTTTTTTTTCTTTTATTGTGATAAAATACATATACATATAAAAGTTTACCCTTTTAACCTTTTTAAGTGTACAGTTCAGTGGCACTAAATATATTCATAATGTACAACCATGACCACCATCCATCATCTTCATTGTAGCTCTTTTATTTTTTAAAATTGAAACTCTCTACCCATTAATATTAACTCCCCATTCTCTGTTCCCCCCAGTCCCTGGCAACTACCATTCTACTTTCTGTTCTGTGAATTTGACTGCTTTAGATACCTCAAGGTAAGTGGAATCTTACAGAGGCGCCTGAGTGGCTCACTCAGTTAAGCTTCCAACTTTGGCTCAGGTCATGGTCTCAGGGTCTGTGAGTTCCAGCCCCGTATTGGACTCTATGCTGACAGCTCAGAGCCTGGAGCCTGCTTCGGATTCTGTGTCTCCCTCTCTCACTGTCTCTCATGCTCTGTCTCTCTCACTCTCAAAAATAAATAAACATTAAAATTTTTTTAAAAAGTGGAATCTTACAGTATCTGTCTTTCAAATGACTGACCTCAAGATTCCTCCATGTTGTAGCATGCAACAGGATTTCCTTCCTTTTAGAGGCTAAATAATATTCCACGGTATGTATATATCACCTTTTGTTCATGCATTTATGCATCAATGGACACGGGTTCCTTCCACATTTTAGCTATTGTGAATAATGCTGCTATGAAACATGGATGTACAAATATCTCTTTGAGATGCTGTTTTCAGTTCTTCGGGGTACATACTCAGAAGTGGAATTGCTATATTATATGGTAAATCTAGTTTTAATTTTTTGTAGAGCCACTGTACTGTTTCCACAGTTGCTGTGTCATTTTACATTCTCACAAACAATGCAGAAAAGTTCCAATTTCTCCACTTCCTCACCAACACTTGTTCTTTCTGTTTATTATTTTTTTTAAGTTTATTTATTTTTGAGGGGGCCAGGCAGACAGAGAGCATGAGACACAGAATCCGAAGTAGGCTCCAGGCTCTGAGCTGTCAGCACAGAGCTCGATAAGGGGCTCAAACTCATGAACTGTGAGATCATGACCTGAGCTGAAGTTGGACACTTAACCAACTGAGTCACCCAGGCACCGCTATTTCTGTTTATTTCATTGCTAATGTATAGAAATGAAACTTATTTTGTGTGTTGACTTGTTTCCTGCTACTTTGCTGAATTCATTTATTAGTTCTAGCAGTTTTGTTGGTTTGTTTGTTTGTTTGTTTGTTTGGAATCTTTAGGATTTCCTACATATGAGATCCTATTATCTTCAAACAGGGATTATTTTACTTCTTCCTTTCCAACTTAGATGCCTTTAATTTCTTTTTCTGGACTAATTGCTCTGGTTAAAATTCCAGTACTGTATTGAATAGAAGTGGCAAAAGCAGGCATCCATCGTTACCTTGTTCCTGATGTTGGAGGAAAAGCTTTCAGATTTTCACCATTGTGATTTGGGCTTGTTTTTTGCTGTGGGTTTTTTTATATATGACTTCTATCGTATTGAAGTAGTTTCCTTCTGTTACTCGTTCTTTTAGTGATTTTATCATGAAAAGGTGTTGAATTTTGTCAAATGTTTTTTCTCTATCGATTGAGATTATGTGCTTCCTCCTTCTTCATTTTGTTAGTATTACTCTGATTGATTTTAGTATGATGAACTATTCTTGCATTCCAGGAATAGATCACAGTTGGTTGTGGTGTATATTCCTTTTAGTATGCTGCTGAATTTGGTTTGCTAATATTCTATTAAGTATTTTTTCATCAATGTTCATAAGGTATACTTATATGTAGTTTTCTTGTAGTGTCTTTTACCCGACTTTGATATTGGCAATGTTGGCCTTGTAGGATAAGTTAGCAAGTGTTCTTTCCTCTTCATTTATTTAGAAGTTTGAGAAGGATTGGTATTAGTTCTTCTTTAAATATTGCATAGAGTGGCACCTGGGTGACTCAGTTGGCTAAAGTGTCTGGCTTCGGACCAGTTCATGATCTCACAGTTTGTGAATTTGAACCCTGCATCAGGCTCTCTGCTGTCAGCACAGAGCCCGCTTTGGATCTTCCCTCCCCCTCTCTTTCTGCCCCTCCCCCCACCTCTCAAAGATAAATAAACTTTTTTTTTTTTTAATGTTGGGTAGAATTCACCGATGAAGCTATTAGGTTCAGGGTTTTATTTGTTGGGAGACTTTAGATTACTGATTCAATCTCCTTACTAATTGTAGGTCTACTCAAAATTTCTATTTCTTCATGATTTAATCTTGGTGGGTTTTGTATTTCAAGAAATTTGTCCACTTCATCCAGCTTACTATGTTCATAATAATCTCTTACAATCTTTTTTATTTCTGTAGGATCATTAGTAATGTTCCCACTCCCATTTTTTTTTATTTTAGCAATTTGAATTAGATTTAGTAATCTCTTTTATTCTTGGTCTAACTAAAGTTTTGTCAACTTTATTGATCTTTTGTTTTTAAGTTTGTTTATTTTTGACAGAGAGAGAGAGAGAGCAAGTGGAGAGGGGCAGAGAGAGAGGGAAAGAGAGACAGTCCCAAGCAGGGTCCACACTGTCAGTGCAGAGCCTGATGCAGGGCTCGAACCCATGAACTGTGAAATCATGACCTGAGCCAAAGTCGGGCACTTAACCAACTGAGCCACCCAGGTGCCCCTATTGATCTTTTCAAAGAACCAACTTCTGGTTTCATGAATTTTCTTTTTTCTCAATTTCATTTATCTTATAGGTCTTTACCTTGCTACAAATCCTCTCCCCAGAAAACTACCCATACATCTCAAAGTCTACATACATATTGAGAGGTCTTTACTGATCCTTAAAACCCAGGGATCTCCACTGACAGATTAAACTGGGTAGAGAGCAGGACAAGGAAAAAGGAATGGAGCTGACACTGATGACTCATCAGGTGCTATTTCAATGAGAGCCTCTTAAACTTTATTGTGGTAGTTTGGGTTGGGTCCTTAGCATCTTTCTAACAAGCTCTCAAGTGAGGCCATGGCTATTGGTTCTGGTCCCTGCTTTACACAATGAGGCTCTAAGCAACCCTAACCTCTCTAGCGCTGCTTCTCTGCATTTCAGGTAAGCTCCCCTCTCCACAAAAGTCATCCCCAGGTAGGCAGGTGTCACACTGACTCCTCCCTTCCCTTATCCCCACTTGTAGTTATGAAGACCAAACCATGACATTTCCTAAACAGCACTGACCCCATTTGTCCATTTGTGCTCTCCCACACCCTCATTTTAGGCCAGCAACATCTGCTGGGATCATCACAGAGTTCTCACTACCCATGGTATGATCCCCTAACCTTCACTGTTAGTGCATTTTTTTTTTAGTTTATTTATTTATTTTGAAAGAGAGAGAGTGTACAAGTGGAGAAGAGGCAGAAAGAGAGAGGGAGAGAGAGAATCCCAAGCATGCTCCACACTGACAGTGCAGAGCCGGATGCAGGGATCAAACTTACAGGCCGTAAGAATATGACTTGAGCCGAAAAGAAGAGTCAGATGCTTAACCAACTGAGACACCCATGTGCCCCATATTTTTTTTTCAGTTTATTTATTTATTTTTGAGACAGGTGGAGGGGCACAGAGGGAGGGGGACAGAGGATCGGAAGTGGGGCTCTGTGCTGACAGCCCTGATGCAGGGCTCAACCTCACAAACTGCGAAATCATGACCTAATTCGAAGCTTAACCAACTGAGCCACCCAGATGCCCCTCTTAGTGCAATTTAAATTGCAAATTGTTTTAGACTTCAATGTGCCTTACAAGGGCATGTGTGACCCTAGTCCTGGTCACAACTCTAGTCTTTGTTTCTTTCCATCTTACTCGCACAGTTCCTACCTCTTGGCTTTTGCCTATTCTGTTCCCCCCTACTCAGAATCCTCTTCCCTGCCTTTTATCCAACTCTCACTCCTTCTCCTGACCTGGTCTGCCTGTCCCCCCACCTCCTTTTAGCTCAGCCAGGTTGGGAGCCTACCTGACCACTCCTGGCTCAGTTGGGGCCATTTTGATGATGCCTAAAACCCCTGAAACTCCCTTAAGCGAAACAAGGTACTGAAGAGAAGGGGGCACTTTCTGGACTTCTCCAGCAGGAGCCCTCACCCTTCCTTCCCTCCCTCTTCTGAGACTCCCAGACCAATGCCCTCTGACTGGTTGTGTCATAGCTCTCTGTACCTTCGAAACTTGAAATTCTTGGGATATAGAATCCAATTGGCCCATCTGTAATTAGGTATTCTCCCTGGGCCAATCAGCTACTGCTGGATAACTGAGACATATAGCATAAACATAGCCTCCAGGCCTCATTCCTGAGTGGGTGGGAAGTTTTGGAAAGGGGAGTGTGAGCTAAGTAGTCTCCAAGATGTCTCCTGCAATTCTTAAGGTATTTAACTTGTGCTTCCGTCTCATAGTGGTATAGCTGCTTGCTCCTGGTCTGCCTTCCCCAGTGGACATAAGCTCTAAGGACAGAGGCCAAGCTGTATAACTGTCTTCAGGGCTGAAACAGAATGTGCCCAATAAATATTTGTGGAATGAAATGCCAAGAAAGCCCAGAGAAAGGACTGGCCTTTATGTTCATGGAGACAACCCAGAAGAGATGACATTTGGGCCAGGAATTAAAGGAGAGTGAGTTTATGGGGCACCTGTGTGGCATAGTCTGTTCAGCGTCGACTCTTGATGTTGGCTCAGGTCATGATCTCATGGTTCGTGAGTTTGAGCCCTGCATCAAGCTCTGCACTGATGGTGTGGAGACTGCTTGGAATTCTGTCTCTCCTTCTCTCTGCCCCTCCCCTGCTTGTGCTCTCTCTCTCTCTCTCTCTCTCTCAAAATAAAGAAATAAACTTAAAATTTTTAATTAAAAAAAAAAGCAGAGTGAGTTTACTAACCGGTAGTAGAGGTTTAGGTTTAGCAAGAGGGAATGGTGGCCCTATGGTCTGAGTTGGTCCAACCACACATTACTGAGCACCCAACAATTAACAACACATTGGGTGATTGCTGTGGGGCCAGGGTAAGGCCTGGAAAGGGGTGAGAAGTAACCAAAGGGGAGATTAGATTCCTAGAGTATCTAAACCAAATATTCCCTCCCCTGTACCCCCACTCGTAGTTTGTTCTCACAGGGATTAAGGCTGTAAAATAATTATGTTTGTGTGCCTGTATCCCCCAGGAGTCTCAGGGGCTGTGGTTTTTCACCTTTATATAACAAATCCCCAGGGTTTTTTGATGAACCTGAATCCCCTGATGGCAACATGAGGATTGTGGACACCCCTAATATTCTGTTCAATACATGTTAATGGAACCCAATTTTGTAGTAGACTTGGGGCTACTGAGATGGACCAACCTGGTCCCATCTGGAGGAGTCAAATATAATTTACAATAAGAATGAAATAGGTGCCCAAGATAATTACAGCAGTACAGCTGAGTCTTGGGAATCCCAGCCAATCTCTTGGAGAGGTGAGTGTGAGCTTGTGATCATCTCTAGAAGATAGTGGGAGTGACTTAACAGTGAAAATGTTAGCCTAATTTTTTCTGAACTAAATAAACGTGCACATACATTTAACACTTCCAAAGAAAGTTTATAGCCATTTTCTCATTTCTTTTTCACCATTGCAAGCATATTATTTGCATTTTACAGATGAAGAACTCATCTCAGGGAGGTTAAGTGATTTGCCCAAGGTCATACAACATGTGGGAGGAGATGGTTCCTCCCCAACCCCCATTCTTGAGGAAGAACCCTTCACTGCTTGGAGGGAGTTATAACTCCTTCCAGATACTCTCAAATTCTCTCCAGACCATGGAGCCTGTAAATGATGACCATTTCAGAAAAAGAGCTATTGAACACCTACTGTGTGGAAAGCATCATTTCTTCTCCCTTATAAATAATAAGCATGCTCTCAGAAAAAAACCAGTATAAGTCATTTACCCTTGAAGTAAATAAATTCTCCCACTTTCCCTAAACATCTTAAAAATATGTATGTATGTATATATGTATGTATGTATGTATGTATGTATGTATTTAATTTGAATTCTCAAATCTGAGTTCAAATTCTGGTTCCACTAGTTAGTGGCTGTGAGATCTCAAGCAACTCAACCTCTCTAAGCTTGTTTTTTGATTTTTTAAAATTGAGGTAAAATTGGGGCACCTGGGTGGCTCAGTTGGTTGAGCATCCAACTTCACCTCAGTACATAATCTTGCAGTTTATGAGTTCAAGCCCTGCATCTGGCTCTCTGGTGTCAGCATGGAGCCCACTGTGGATCCTCTGTCCCCCTTTCTTTCTACCCCTCCCCTGCTCACACTCTCTGCAAAATAAATAAAATGTTAAAATTGAGGTAAAATTCACATAAGTTAACCACTTTAAATGAACAATTCACAATGTTATACAATCACCACTTCTATCTGCTTTTAAAATATTTTCATCACCTCAAAATAAAACCCCATATCCATTAAGCAATTACTTTCCATTCCATTGCCGGCTCCCCCACCCCCAGCCATGATTTCTGTCTCTATGGATTTACCTATTCTGTATATTTCATATAAATGAAATCATACAACATGTGAGTTCTTGTGTTTAGTTCATTTACTTAGTGTATTTTCAATATGGTACTACATGTCATAGCATGTAGCAGGACGTCTTCATTCCTTTTTGTGGCTAAATTACATTCGATTGTATATATATACTACTTTTGTTTATCCATTCATCTGCTGATAAACACTGGGGCATTTCCACCTTTTGGATACTGTGAATATTGTTGCAATGAACATTGGCATACAAGTATCTGTTTGTGAGTCCCTGTTCTCAATTCTTCGGGGGTACATCCCCAGGGATGAAATTCCTGTGTTACAATAATTCTATGTTTAGCTTTTTGAGGAACTGCCAAACAGTTTTCCACAGTGATTATACATTTTACATTCCTATCATCAAGACCCAAGTATTCTAGTGTCCATATCCTCTCTAACACTTATTATTTTCTGGGGGTTTTTTGTTTTTTTGTTTTTGTTTTTGTTTTGCATTATTTTGTAATAGACATCCTAATGGGTATGAAGTAGTATCTCATTGTAGTTTTTATTTGCATTTCCCTAATAATTAGTGATTTTAAGTATATTTTCACATCCTTACTAGCTATTTGTATATCTTTTGTAGAAAAATGTCTATTCAAGTCATTTGCTCATTTTCAGTCTGGTTACTTGTATTCTGTCGTTGAATTCTAGGAGTTCTTTACATATTCTGGATATCAATCCCTTATCAGATACATGATTTGAAATATTTCTTTCATTCCATGGCTTATCTTTTTCACTCTTTGTTGGTGTACTTTGATGTATACCAGTGTTTCATTTTCATAAAGCTTAATTTATATATTTTTCTTTTTTTTTTTAATTTTTAAATGTTTTTATTTTGAGAGGGAGAGAGCACCAGTGGAGGAGGGGCAGAGAGAGAGGGGGAGACACAGAATCTGAACCAGGCTCCAGGCTCTGAGCTGTCAGCACAGAGCCCGACAGGGTGTGGGGGCAGGGCTCCAACTCACAGACTGTGAGATCATGACCTGAGCCGAAGTTGGATGCTTAACTGACTGAGCCACCCAGGTGCCTCTATATATTTCTTTTGTTGCCTGTGCTTTTGTTGTCTTATCCAAGAAATCATTGCCAAATTCAATGTCATAAAGCTATTGCCCTGTGTTTTTTTTTTTCTTTTAAAAATATTTTTATTTATTTTTGAGAGAAACAGCACTAGAGGGGGCAGAACAGAGAGAGGGGGATAGAGTATTTGAAGTGGACTCTGCGCTGACAGCAGCAAGCTCAATGTGGGGCTCAAACTCATGAACCATGAGATCATGAGCTGAGTGGAAGTTGGATGCTCAATCAACTGAGCTGCCCAGGTGCTCCTGTTTTGTTTTGTTTTGTTTTGTTTTTTGTTTTAAATTGTTATTTATTTTTGAGAGAGAGAGAGAAAAAGCAAGGGAGGGACACAAAGAGAGGGAGACACAGAATCCGGAGCAGGCTCCAAGCTGTCAGCACAGAGCCTGACGCGGGGCTCAAACTCACTAACTGTGAGATCATGACCCCAGCTGAAGCTGGATGCACCCCTGTTGTTTTTTTTTTAAAGAGAGAACACAAGTGGAGGAAAGGGGGAGAGAGAGAGAGAGAGAGAGAGAGAGAGAGAGAGAGAGAGTATTAAGCAGCCTCCCTGCTCAGCACTGAGCCTGATGGGGGCTTGATCTCACAGCCCTGGGATTATAACCTGAGCCAATATCAAGAGTTGGGCATTCAACTAACTGAGCCACCCAGGCGGCCTTGCCCTATGTTTTCTTTTAAGAGTTTTATAGCGATAGGTTTTACATTTAGGTATTTGATCCATTTTGAGTTAATTTTTGTATATGGTGTAAGGTAAGGGTCCAATTTCCTTCTTTTGCATGTAGATATCCAGTTTTCCCAGCACCATTTATTGAAAAGACCATCCTTTCTCCTGCTTAATAGTCTTGGCATCCTTATAGAAAATCATGTGACCATATACACAAGGCTTTATTTCTGGGTTCTATGCTATTCCATTTGGTCTATATGCCTGTCTATGCCAGTACCACATTGTTTTGATTACTGTAGCTTTATAGTAAGTTTTCAAATCAGGATCATTTCCAGCTTTGTTCTTCTTTTTCAAGATTATTTTTGGCCATTTGGAGTCCCTTGCATCTCCATATGATTTAGGATGGATTGTTCCATTTCTGCAAAAGACAGAAACAAAAACACCTTGCAATTTGATGGGGATTGCATCAAATGTGTAGATTGTTTAGGGTAGCATTGAATCCAACAATATTAAGTCTTCCAGTCCATAAAAACAGAATGTCTCTCCATTTCTTTGTATTTAATTTCTTTTACCAATGTTTTATGGTTTTCAGAGTACAAGGCTTTTGTCTCTGGTTAAGTTTACTCCTAAGTATTTTATTCTTTTTGATGCTAATGTAAATAGGATGGTTTTCTTAATTTCCTTTTCAGATTGTTCAGTGTTTATGTATAGAAATGCAACTGATTTGGGGCGCCTGGGTGGCGCAGTCGGTTAAGCGTCCGACTTCGGCCAGGTCACGATCTTACGGTCCGGGAGTTCGAGCCCCGCGTCGGGCTCTGGGCTGATGGCTCAGAGCCTGGAGCCTGTTTCCGATCCTGTGTCTCCCTCTCTCTCTGCCCCTCCCCCGTTCATGCTCTGTCTCTCTCTGTCCCAAAAATAAATAAACGTTGAAAAAAAAAAAAAAAGAAATGCAACTGATTTTTGTATATTGGTTTTGTGTCCTGTACCTTTGCTGAATGTTTATTAGTCCTTTTTTGTGTGGTGTAGAATGTTTAGAGTTTTCTGCATATAAGAGCATGTCATCTGTGAACAGACAATTTTACTTCCTCTTTTCCGATTTGGATGCCTTTTATTTCCTTTTCTTGCCTAATTGCTCCTGTTAGGACCACCAGTACTATCTTGGATAGAAATGATGAGAGTGGGCATGCTTGTCTTATTCCTGATCTTAGAAGAGAAAGTTTCAGTTTTTCACCATTAACTATGATGTTAGCTATGGGCTTTTCAATAAGACCTTTATTATGTCGAGGTAAGTTTCTTCTATTCCTAGTTTGTTGAGGTGGTTTTTTTTTTAATCACAAAAGGGCCAATTTGGATGCTTTTCATTTTTTCTTGCCTAATTGCTCTGACTAGAACTTCCAGTACAATATTAAATGGCAGTGGTAAAAATAGACATCCTGGTCTTGTTCCTGGTCTGGAGGAGAAAGCTTTCAAAGCTTTCAGTACTTCACCATCGAGTACAATATTAGCTGTGGATTTTTTATAAGTGCCCTTTATCATATTAAGGAAGTTCCCTTCCTTCCTAGTTTTCTGAGTGTTTTTATCATGAAAGCAAGCCCTACCTCTGGGAGCATCCATGTGTAGTAAAGGCAGGTAAATCTTCATGGCTCTGGAGTCCAGGGCCCCTCACATTACCCACCCAACCTTAACAGAGGGTAGGTTAAATAGAACCTCAGCCACTAAATCTAGAATAGAAATCTAGAATCCCAATTCATCAAGCCAAACCCTGAAGTCCAGCTAGGATGACTTCTTTTTTTTTTTAAGTTTTTTTTTTTAATGTTTATTTATTTATTTTGAAAGAGAAGGGAGCATGACTGGAAGAGGGGCAGTGAGAGAGGAAGCAAGAGAATCCCAAGCAGGCTCTGCACTGCCAGTGCACAACCTAACATGGGGCTCGATCCCATGAAAGAATGCCTAGAAACAACACGAAAACATATGAAAGTATAAAACTCATTGATAAAGTTAAATATACAGTTAAATTCAGGGCACTCTAATATTGTAATGGTGGTGCATAAATCACTTTTTAATTTATTTTTTAAACATACATCCAAGTTAGGTTTTGTTTTTTTTTTTTTTTTTTAAGAGGGAGTGCATGAGCAGGAGAGAGAGAACCTTAAGCAAGCTCCACACTCAGCATGGAGCCTGGTGCCGGGCTCAATCTCACAACCCTGGGATCATGACCTGATTGGAAATCAAGAGTGGGATGCTCAACCTCCTGAGCCACACAGGTGCCCTTAAGTTTATTTATTTTATTTATTTAAAAATTTGTTAATATTTATTTATTTTTGAGAGGGACAGAGTGTGAGCTGGGGAGGGGCAGAGAGAGAGGGAGACACAGAATCTGAAGCAGGCTCCAGGCTCTGAGCTATCAGCACAGAGCCTGATGTAGGGCTGGAACCCATGAACCATGAGATCATGACCTGAGCTGAAGTCCAACACTTAACTGACTGAGCCACCCAGGTGCCTTTAAGTTTTTATTTTAATCACCTGGTCCTCATCACAAGTACACTCCTTAATTCACATCACTTATTTCACCCATTCCCCCCATCCTTTGGTACCCATCAGTTTGTTCTCTAGAATTAAGAGGTAGGATGACTTAGTGCACCTGGGTGGCTCATTTAGCTAGGCATCCAACTTCGGCTCAGGTCATGATCTCATGGTTTGTGAGTTTGAGCCCCACATTAGGCTCCACATTGACAGTGCAGAGCCTGTTTGGGAGTCTCTCTCTCTCTCTCTCTCTCTCTCTCTCTCTCTCTCTCTCTCTCTGCCCCCCCCACCCATGCTTTCTCTCGCTCTCAAAATAAATAAGCAAACTTAAAAAAAAAAAAGTAGGATAACTTATTTCTTGTCCTCTTAGATCCCTGATTTGCTCCATGCTGTTCTGCTATCCAAAACATTATCCTTAAAGGCCCTTCTTCTTTCAGCTGAAGCTGAAAGCTATTGAGCTTTTCTGTACCTCTTTTAGGGCTTGGGGATCTTGGTAAGATTGACAAGGTTCCTTGTTCCATGGACCTCACAATCTAATTAGGGTAGAGAGATGATAAACCTATGAAGAAAAATGTCAGGTAATATTAAATTTTCTGCAGATAGAGAAAATAGGGTGGTTTAATGGTCACTAGGCAGTTACTTAGATTGAGTAGGTAGTCATGGAGGGCTTCTCTGAGTAAGCTGATGAATTTGATGGAACTGAATGGAATTATTCTCTGTAGGACTTTTTAAAAAGCAACTGTTCCCATGACAACTATCTATGGACTTAAATGTGCATGGTCATTTATAAGTATAGTAATGTGTGCTACTTTCCTAGGACAGTTGATCAACAGCATCTTTCACACCATTTCCAGCCAGTGCCAGCCCTAAAAAGTGATCCCTCAACACCACAGAATTTGGGAGCAAGCTACAAGCCACTTCTCTACTCTCTAGGACAGTCATCTGAGGTTCCACCACACCCCATGCTGCCCCTGAGCTTTGGCCCTTCTGCCTAGAATTCTCCTTTCCTGAGCCTTTATATGCTTCTCTGTAGCATTCTTGGAGTGCTTACCTCATCAGGGTCTTAGTAAATGCCTCCCTGCTCCTGATGGCCTCTCCCATAGTCTCTGTTTTATGTTCTTTTCAGCACTCATTAGAATTTGAAATCATTTTGTACTATTTGTCTCTCCTGTTTAGAAGGTAAGATGCTTCAGGGCAGAGATGTGTTTTCTTTTGCTCAGCACTGTGTTCCCTGGGGGCCTATGTGAGCACCTGAAATACAGTTTGGGGACAATAAATGTTTGCTGAATGAACATCCACATGGAACAGGATTGTATTAGCTAACACTCTACAGATGAGAATCTTCCAAGCTCAACTGTAAGCATAGTTCTTCATTCACTTCAGTGCGTGGTTATGAGAGTGGGCTCTGGATCTAGATGTCCTGTACTCAAACCCCTACCCTCTTCTTACTTGTCAAGTAAGATCCCCAAGCACTTTTTCCAACTTTGAAGGGATGCTAATTGTATATACCTCAATGTCAGTGGAAAGATTAAATGAGTTAATACCTATAAAATGCTTATAGTTATGCTTGGCATGTCTTGTTACTATTCCCTAGTATCCAGTGCAGTGTCTGGTACCCAGTAAGTAATTGCCAAACATAAATGGAATTTTATGGTACAGCAATTATTCCAGGCTTTCATTAGACATTGCGGTGGATTTCTTTAAAAAGCTTCCCAGAGGGGCACCTGGCTGGCTCAGTTGATAGAACATGCGACTCTTGATATCGGGGTCTTGAGTTCACACCCCACATTAGGCGTGGAGCCTACTTTAAAAAAATTGTAAAAAGCCTCCTAGAGATTATAATCTAGTATGAGGGAAGTGGTGTGTAAACAAAAAGTTTAAAAAATATCCCAAGAATAGGATGGCTATCGAAGAGACAAAATTATCTGCCACTTTGGAACCTGGCTCATAGTGATGATGGCATCTAGGATCTTTGGCATCCAGAAGTGGGGATGGGCTCAAGTTTGGCTGATGGAGGAAGCATTGAGCTGGCTTCTATGGAATGAGGAGGTGGTGAAACAGGGTAAAGGTAGAGGGTGTTTTTTCCAGGTGTGAGTTCATAGTGATGGAGAAGGCCTAGTTCTAGTTTCTGATTGACTAGCAAGTTGCTGATGTGTTTTGTCTCAGGAAGATCTCAGATTTTTAAACCTCGTTTGAAGGTAGGGCCATCAATAGGTAGGTATACATGTAACTCACTCTAGAAATTCCCCCCAATAGAACCCATTTTCCTACAGGTGGATTGGGGATAACATGATCTCCAAAGGTAGTTGTGAGAGCATAACATCATCCAAGTAGTCAGGGAAGCTTTGGAAGTCAAGGAAACCATGATGTCACAGAAGGGCAATAGCATCTTGGGAGGAGGGAATGGAAGGGGCTTCTATTACCAGGGGAGCCAGCCCTGGACCTTGTTGCTCCAACCTCAGTGACAAAGGAGGAACGTAAGTGTGGGTATCTTTGATGGTTGTGTATTTAGTCTTTTAGGGGGGAGATAAACAATAAGATTCCTTTTTCAAGCCTCTGCCCAGCCTCACTGGTCTCTTTCTTCTCCCTTTGGTCATCTTTAAGATTCTTGTCTAAACTTGCTTCAGCCCTGGACACCAAATCCGTTTATGTGCCACATACCAAGAGTCCAAGCTAAGAGACCAACTGGGGAAAATGCAAAGCGTGGAGCAGAAAGGCATCAGAATGCTAATCTGACCCCAGGATGCTGAGAGAAGTGAACCAGCTTTTGAGGGATCCTTTGTTCTTTAAGAGCCTAGGATGAATTCCTCTTACTTGAGGGAACTCAGAGCCTTCAAAGGATTTGAGTGTGCTTTCTAACCCAGGAGCCTGATGTTTTCCAAATGGCTATCACAATGCTTTTAGACAGGCAGAGCCCTTTCCTTACTCCCAGGAGATAATCTAGAAGGAAATATATGTGTGTATGTGTGTGACACAGTGACAAAATTTCATTCAGGTACAAGTGACTGATATCAGAGCCCTTTGGAAAGTCTCTTCAGACAAGGGAGAAGGGTATCAGGGTAAACTTTCCTGAGTGTCAGTAGCCACAGGACTGAGAATGGGAAATTTGAGAACGTGTGAAAGCTGTAATACTTTTTGGAGCACCTCTGAAGATATAAATTCCCACCCATAGTTTGGAACACACACTTGTATTTTTATAACCTAATTTGTTCCAAAAATAACTATGTCTGGTATCCAGAAGTGTGAAGGCTCAGAAGAAAAGGGAAGTAGGGAAGAGAAAGGATTTTTTATCCTCTTGATTTTGTGAGGAAAACAAAACAAGTCTTCCAAAAAAAAAAAAAAAGATCTGCTTTTATAATTTTCTCAGCATCTTGCCAGTGTTCACTTACTGGGAGGAGGAGGAGGAGGAGGAGGAGGAGGAGGAGGAGGAGGAGGGGGAGGGGGAGGAGGAGGAGGATAACGACCTGGGGCTGTAGTGGAGAGAGCTGACACAATACACTCTTCTCATTAACTGGCGCCCACAGGGCAGCAATTCCCAATTTAAGGAAGGAGAATCTGCATCCTTACCCTTCCAACCGCTCCATACCCATCCGCCCCCCCCCCACTCCCCCGTGTCAGTGATTTAAAAAGCCCTTTCTTGTCCCTGCTGCTCTTTCAGGAAATTCTGAAGATAGCCTCAGACAACAGGAAACGGGACAGGAGGTGGGGGTGGAGGGGGGAAAACCAAGAGTTACATGGCACACATCAATTTCATGGTCCTTGAGGGCTGTGCACAACCTCTGTATGAGACGGTAGTAATAGCAGCGATCATCATTGGCAGCATTGCCAATGACCGTGCCTCAATGTTGAACCCCATATCTCCGTGCCAGCCACTTGCAGCATCGCATTCAATCCTCACAGGCCTCCCCCAAGTGAGGAATAAGGAGGAACCGAGGCTCAATTGAAGCACTGGTGGCTGGTGGGGTGCAAACCCATTCTGTCCCACCCACCCCGGAACCGTTCCCAGGTGGATTCAGGCCTGGGATTTTCGTGCCACATTCACTCCTGAAACGGTCATCTGTAGCACAGATGGTTCTATCTAGGGACGAATTACGGTCCACCCGGCACTGGGGAAGAACGGCCTCCGGGCAGCTCTCAGCGGAACTTTCCTGTCGGCGGCGCGTGTTCCCGTCCGGGCGGCCGGGCGCGCGGTCCAGGAGGGGGACACTTTCTGGCGCGGACCGCGAGAGGAGCCTGCGAGCGCCGCCGCCGGAGAAGACCGACTCTCGGCCCGAGCCAGCCCGCGGCGCCCGGGCCTGGCCGGCCGCTTCCCGCTTCAGCCGCCACCTCCGCCCCCGCCGCCGCAGACGCAGCCGAGCAGGAGAAGCGGGAAGCGCAGCCAGTTGGCCCTGCCCGGCCCGGCGCGGCCCGGAGCCGCGGCGCAGGAGGTGAGTGCCGGTGCTGGCCCCCGGCTCCGGGCTTGGGCCGCCGGGACGGCAACAATGGGGGCCGAGTGGGGACGCGGCACGGGCCCGTGGCGCTCAGCGGCCTGGGGCAGCAAGCCCGTCCCAGCGGCCCGGGCCTTGGGGCGCTGGATCCCCACTGGGGAACTCCAGTGGCCGGAGCCTTGGCTGGGGTTTTGGCCTCGACCCGGGGCCTCTGTGGCTTGGTATTTAGTATCTTGGTAGCCAGGAAAGGGAGTCACAGGGGCTCGGAGACTTAACTCCAGTGGTGTGCGCTCTTGACGCTTAATGCGGACACCCTGGAAGCTAACCATAGTGGGGTGGATGTGGGGGGGGGGGGCTTGCGTTTGGAATTCTAGGGCCCTCCGTGTGCCTGGTCCCTAAGGCACATCGGGATGTGTCTCCCCCCGCGCCCCCTCCGTCCCACGTCTGTGAACTTGGCCGACTGGGGTCTGGCTGGGGAGTAGAGGCACTGGGAGTTTAGCTTCTCTGGGGTAACCAGTGATTGGTTCCTGGAACGGCTGGAAGCTCAGCTGGGCACAGAGGAGTTGAGCAAAGAGCTGGATTCTCCGGCCCAGACGTATCCTGGCGTTGAGGGGTTCTCAGGCAGGGAACTGAATGTCACCAGAGTGTCACGGTGAGTAGCGTTGCCTCCCTTGGTATTAGGGTGAGCTGGAGTTGTGATTTGGAGAGTGTAGAGAAGTGTTGGTAGGCTGCCGAGTTTGGTAGGTTGCTTTATGTGGGCCACGGTGATGGCAGCCTGAGAGATGAACAGGAGAACTTTGCAGAGTGGGCTTTCTGATAGAGAATGACCTCTTACTGCGGGGGAGTGGGTGACTCAGATCTGTTAGAATTCCCGTGCTTGCTAGTGGATGTGGCTGACTATGTTAGTGACTGGACACCAAGGTGGATGGGGCTGGAAAGGGCTTTTGGGGGCTGAATGAGTTTGTTCCAGAGTAGAAGACTACTGTGGAATCATTCCTTTTCACTCCAAGTCAGAATGGTAGCTGTCCTTGACAGTATGTTAAGAGTTTCTTTGTGGTATTTGGATCCAAAGCTTTCTTCTGTACTTTTCTTTTTTTTTTTTCCTCCTGTTTTTGAATTGTGACTCATACTTTCATTTCAGCACTGTGGCTATTGTTTGTAATGCTAGACAAACTTAGACACCATAATATATGTAAATTCTAGGGGTTTTCAGTCCAGTTCTTAGAAATCTAAATTAATTTCAGAGCCTGTTTTCACTAATTTGTGTGTCATTGTTTAATGTGTGCAACTCTACAGAGGGATGTGAAAACCCTAACAGTTTATGTTGTTAAATGTTCTTTGTATCCCTAATCCATGAAACTTCATTTTCTCCTGCTGCCATGAAGTCATTATGTTGAATCTGTTAAATCTTAGTGACTGCCATTTGAGCTTTTACAGAACATTATCTTCTTCACTAGAAGTGTTCTCCGTCTTCAGTGAATTTGGTCTGCACACTGTGTCTCATCTGTATTATTGAAGGCAGTGTGCAAACTCCAGCTCTGAGGCCTGCAGCTGTGCACCAGAGCTCTGTGTGTAGCATTCAGGCAAAGTTGGTGTGTTGTCTGTAGATGAGGTATCAAACTCTATACAACAAATGGCAGTATCAGACCATTGCACCTTCTGAGTTTATTTAGAGTGTTAAGAGGTAGTGCCCAGTTGGAGTCTATAAATTTTCAGTGAAATGTGAGGTAATTCTGACTATCTGTAGGTTGTACTAATAGTTCTGGTTTTCCCCCCTTAATCTTTAAAAAATCCTGTATGTCCCTTGATTTCTGTCTCTTTTAAATTTTTATATTTTAAATAGTTAACTCTTTCATAAACCAGTGTCTGTTGAATTATGCAGGTACTGTGTTGGGCATCTTTACAATGGTGATATTTTTGGCATTTTAATAGTAGTTCTTAGTTCAGAAGTGGCTATAGGTCTGTGAGAGAAGAAGTGGTTCAGGTATATTATGCTTTTAATTGGTAAAGCTGCTGAATGAAGTTTTTTATACAGTATTAATTTTGACTAGTGAAAATTGATTGTCTTCATATATTTTTGTGAAAAAGGTGAGCTATAATGTGTTCACATTAGTATGGGATTGTTTTTGCATTAATTTAAATACACCTGTTAACTTTAAGTATTTCTGTAGACAAACCACAGGTAACATTTTGTTTCTGTGTGTGTTTGTGAATAGTGATTTATAAATACTGTATATGTGCTTGGGTTCCCCAGGAAGCCGTCACACTTTCCTTTCCACTGTGGTTTGGGAGCATGAAGGCGTTGCTTACCCCCTTTGTCTGGTTCACTGTATGTAGGCTGGGAGTGTCTGCTGATCACTTGGAGTGCTGTCCCCTAGAACAGGAGGAATAA
The DNA here is from genome assembly GCF_007474595.2 of Lynx canadensis. NCBI lineage: Eukaryota > Metazoa > Chordata > Mammalia > Carnivora > Felidae > Lynx > Lynx canadensis. Next base: position 20,144,164 of record NC_044304.2, read on the forward strand.
GATTGAGGTAAGGCTCAGTCTATTTGAAATTGCTTGCCTCTTGGTTTTCACTGCATACAATATAATGTAAATTATATTTGAAAAAAAAATTTTTGCCTTAATCGTTAATCTCCATTCTGATCTAGTAGAATGAAATTCTGTCCTTTGCTCTCTTCTCTCTCTGTGTTTATATTTTGGCCAAAAATCCAAGGCACTCACATGATAAATTCTTTAAAATATCTTTCATTTTCTGTCTAGAATGTTCACTTGATCAAAGAAAAGAAAAAATGGTTTACATATGTTGTTTTGAAAAAAAATTTTTTATTATTACATTTTATTTATTTTTGATAGAGAGACAGAGCACAAGTGGGGGAGGGGCAGAGAGAGACGGAGACACAGAATCCAAAGCAGGTTCCAGGCTCTGAGCTGTCAGCACAGAGCCTGATGTCGGGCTCGAACTCATGGACCGTGAGATCATGACCTGAGTGGAAGTCAGAAGCTTAACCGACTGAACCACCCAGGTGCCCCAACATATGTTTTTTTTTGTTTTGTTTTTTTTTTTAATTTTTAACGTTTATTCAGTTTTGAGAGACAGAGAGAAACAGAGCATGAGCGGGGAAGGGTCAGAGAGAGGGAGACACAGACTCTGAAGGAGGCTCCAGGCTCTGAGCTGCCAGCACAGAGCCCCACGCGGGGCTCGAACTCACGAACTGTGAGATCATGACCTGAGCCGAAGTTGGACGCTCAACCAACTGAGCCACCCCGGCGCCCCAACATATGTTGTTTTAAAAGCAAAGTGATTGCTGAAAGAAGTGTTTTTGAATACCTCTTAGTCAAATGGATTGACTTCAGAAACTCTTGGAAAGAAGCCTTAGAGTTTTTGCTTTTTTTTTTTTTTTAATTTTTTTTAACGTTTATTTATTTTTTGAGAGACAGAACTTGAGCAGGGAAGGGGCAGAGAGGGAGAGGGAGTTACAGAATCCAAAGCAGGCTCCAGGCTCTGAGCTGTCAGTACAGAGCCCAATGCGGGGCTCGAACCCACAAACTGTGAGATCATGACCTGAGCCGAAGTCAGACACTTAGCTGACTGAGCCACACAGACGCCCTGTGATTTTGTTTTATGTAGGAAAATTCTGAGGTGTCTAGTACAATAGGAAGGGCATGGTCTTTGGAGTCATCCCACCTCTACTTCTTTCTTGCTTTTTGACCTGGGTAAGCTGTTAACCTTTCTGAGCCTTGTTTTATTTATTTATTTTTTTCCTTCTGTAAAATGAGGATAGTATAACCTTCTCTGCAGATTGTATTGGGGACTGAAGATGAAGGCCTAGTACTTTGTAGGTAGTCAGTGCTTGCTGTTAGTAGTAGTGTCTTGCTCTTAGTAGCTGTTAGTGTAGTTAGAAGTAGTAATGGGGGCACTATTTTCAGTAGTATTAGTAGTAGGAGCATAGCCAGGTGCTGTGCATGGATGAGGGGCTCAGTTTCTTTGTCTGGTGAGGAAGGCAGCCTGCTGTCTGCACCTGTTTGTACTCTGGACAGGTGAGAGAATTGCCGAGGTAGTCTTTATCTAGTACTGGTGGGCAGGAGTCCACACTATAAAGTCCAAGGTCATTCCTGGCACTGGTAGGTTTTTTTCCTGGCAGTTTCTATGGAGAAGCCAGGAGGTAACTGTTCGGCATGTCCTTGTTTTGAGAACTGTAAGCATTCCCATTTACACTGCTAGAGTATGACAGGCAGCATCATGTTCTGTGTATCCCATGGTCAGGATGTTTCTCTAGCTTTCGTCTTATCAGAGACCTGGCTTTGGTCTTTTTGCTAGGAAGGCTCCAGATGCTAGAGAGATTTGTCATCTTTCTCTAATTTGGGGTATTTTGATAGAATATAGCACTCTGTTCAGAAAGTTTTTGATGAACAGAAGGTTGACAGCCTTTGTTACAGAATTGTTCAGTTTAATTTTTTCCCTATGGGAGGAAAAAAAGAAGTCAAGAGAAAAGTAAGAATAAGTATAAGCCAGATAGAAGTAATTAGAAATAACCGGCCCTACAACTCTTCCAGTTTTCCTTAGTCAAATCCCTCCTCCATTGTGGCTGGTCTTTAACTTCTGGTAAAAGTAAATAATATTCCTTTAGCCTTAAAATATTGTGAACATCTAGATGCTAGTATGTCTCTATTTCAACATCTCACCTTTAGGCTCAGCCACTCCTGTGTCTGTTCTAGTCCCTCTTCTGCCACAATTTCTCTGGCACTTGAAGCTGTAGTTACAGTGAACTCCTTGAACATCCCAGCATGCTGAAGCTATTCCTCTCCTAACTTTCTTTCCCATTCTAGTGATTTTCTGACTCTTAGTCTTGCATTTACCAGGAATTAAGGCACCACCATCTCTTAAAAGATTCTTTGATTCTTTCTGGATTAAGCTGAATGCCTCTCCTTTATCTGGCCATTGCAGGTCTGTCCAAGCTTCTTTTTTTTTTTTAATTTTTTTTAATGTTTATTTATTTTTGAGACAGAGAGAGACAGAGCATGAGTGGGGGAGGGGCAGAGAGAGAGGGAGACACAGAATCGGAAGCACGCTCCAGGCTCTGAGCCATTAGCCCAGAGCCTGACTCGGGGCTCGAACTCACGAACCGTGAGATCGTGACCTGAGCTGAAGTCGGACGCTCAACCGACTGAGCCACCCAGGCGCCCCAAAGCTTCTTTCATAATTACTCTGTACACTGTACTCTTAACTTTTGGTATATTTGTGTGTTTTACAGGCTAGGTTGTAATCTGCATGAGAGCAGGACCTTGTCTTATTTATCCTTATATCCTAATACCTAACCATCTCTGGCACTGAGTAGCTACTCAGTAAATCTTTGTGGAATGAACAAATGAATGACCTCTGCATATGAAGTGACAGGAAATCATTCCTTGTGGAGCTGGTGGTGTGATGAGCGTTCTGATTTTAAGGCTGTGTCTGATCCTGGCTGAAACAGTGCTTCTGCCTTTGTACTTACAGGTTGTTAAAAGCAATACTTTATTTTGATTGAAAATGTGTTGCTTATTCCGTATGTTCATAGTTTTCAGGCTGGGGGCGCTATTACTTGCTTTCTATGGGTCTGGCAAAAGTTTCATTTGGAAAAAATGGAAGTTTTTCATTGGTATTATCTAGATTTTCCTTTGGCCATTTACTGCTCTGAGCGCTTTGTCCTCATGCACGAAGAAGAGTGACTAGTCAGTTTGGGTCACAAGGTCTCCAGACAGCTAGTGGCCAGCCTGGGAGTGGGTAACGAATTTAACACCAGGATGTTGTGACTTTTACCGGCTGATGGACCTTTTGGAATTGAGCTCAATGTCACCATTTTCAGGATACAAGATTAGTTGCTCAAACTTCATTCAGGAATTTGAACTCAGTGACTATGAAATTATCTGTACTAGTTCTTTGCTTAGCCTAATCCTGTACTAAAACTGGAACTGATGAATTAATTCTTTGTTAGGAGGCTATGTGGTCTGAGTTACTAACCTAGAAATTATGGAATTGTGCCAATTTCATAAGTCACCCTCTTGGTTCTTCTTTGTGGTAAGATAACTTGAGGGTGTACTATCTAAATTGATTTAAATTTTCATGGTTGATCAGATCACATAAGAATCCCACTGAAGGCCAAGTGTGAGGAACCTTATTAAAGCCTATATAATGTAGTCTTCTTTCATGCAGGTGACAAATATAACATATTGCAGAAAAGGAAAGCATGAAAAGTAGTTAAAGGTAAAAATTGATATGAGATAAGGAAAACTGAAACAAAGTATAAGGCACATTAAATGTGGCAAGCAACTGTTGAAGATATTCTGTGAGCAGTGTTGAGATTTTGAGAAGGAAATTGTTGTAATGTAGGTTAGAAGCAATAAAAACAAAAATTTCAGCCAGCATAGGCACATTGGCTTTACTAGCGCCCACTTATGGTCTTAAAACATCATCAGTGAAAGTTATACATAGGCAGAAATGAAAATGTTTGCTTTATAAGTATACCTTGTACATGTATGGTATTACAGCTCATAACTTTCATATACATTTCCTTTACTTTACCCTCCCAACAACCCTGTGGAGCAGGTAGCCCCATTTTACAGTTGAGGAAAAAAACACAAAAGTGAAGTAGCTTGCTTTCAAGTGCACGAAGCCATTAAGAAGAAAAGCTTCTAGGTTTTCTGATCCTAGGTTTAGGACCCCTTTTATGTCCTTATAGGATATTGTTATGGCTTCAGTTTGGGGGAACAGTTACCCCTTATTCCAGGCTTCTGGCTAGGAAAGGATACCCACAAAGAATGTAGTGCCACGCAGGGAGTAGAGCATCTGCTCTGTTAACAGTTGCCTGGAAACTCTGGAAGAGGCTGAATGGGGGAGGAACCTAGAGAGAGTGGAGCCCCAGTGTCCTCACACATCACTTATTGGTCAAGGGAAAAACCCAGAATCAGGTGGAAATGTTTTTTGCAATATTTGACACTAGTAGTGGTCTTCCTCCTAACATAATGATATATAGAAATTGGACCCCAGAAAATGTGGGAAAGAATTCTTTAGGTGTGATTCTGACTTGAGCTCAGGCTCTCTGCCCTCATTGTGCCTTCCAGTTCCACTGTGTTCCCCACACCGTTTCTCCACCTTTCTCTTCCCCACTGTTTCACCCACCTCAGCTTGGATGCTGGTTTGCCATGGCCCACAGTTTCAGTGCTGCCTTCCCTGGGTCTGATAACCCTTTGCCTGCCTGACTTTGTATGCTGTCTGTTCTGCCAGTTGCCATCCCTAAACTTTCACCTCTGGCTTCTTTTGTTAACCCTAGGTTGCTTAGTGTTTCTAGGGAATCAGGAAAATGGGATGTGTTGACTGACCGCAGTTCCCACTGCTTCAGTTGAGTTGAGCTCTGACCCTCATGGTGCTCCTGTGCTGCCTTCTTAGGGTCCCATTCCCATAGCAACTGCTTGCATGTTTCCCAAAGCTCATTTTTTCTTTTTTTTCTTTTTAAAATTTTTGTTTCTTTTGTTTTTTATTTTTAATATTTATTATTTTTGAGAGAAAGAGAGGGAGCTTGCACATAAGTGGGCGAAGGGCAGAGAGAGAGGGAGACAGAGGATCCGAAGTGGGCTCTGTGCTGACAGCAGAGAGCCTGATATGGGACTTTAACTCATGAACACAGACCATGACCTGAGCTGAAGTCAGAGGCTCAACTGACTGAGACACCCAGGTGCCTCTCTCTCTCTCTCTTTTTTTTTTTTTTAATTTTTAATTTTTTATATTTTTAAAGCAATCTTTACCCAGTGTGGGGCTTGAACCCACAACCTGAAGATCAAGAGTTGTAGCTCCACTGACTGAGCCAGCCAGGCACTGCCCCAAGGCTCATTTTTCCCTTAGGCCCTAGACCTGCCCTCCATCTCCCTCGTTCATTTTTTTTTTTTTAAGTTTCTTTCTTTCTTTATTTTTTTTTAATTTTTTTTCAACGTTTTTATTTATTTTTGGGACAGAGAGAGACAGAGCATGAATGGGGGAGGGGCAGAGAGAGAGGGAGACACAGAATCGGAAACAGGCTCCAGGCTCTGAGCCATCAGCCCAGAGCCCGACGCGGGGCTCGAACTCACGGACCGCGAGATCGTGACCTGGCTGAAGTCGGACGCTTAACCGACTGCGCCACCCAGGCGCCCCTTAGTTTCTTTATTTATTTTGAGAGAGAGAACGAGAGAGAGAGAACATGGTGGTGGGGACAGAGAGTGAGGGATAGGGAGAATTCCAAACAGGCTCTGGGGAGGGCTCAATCCCAGGCACCGTGAGATCATGAGCTGAGCTGAAACCAAGAGTTGGATGCTTAACCAACTGAGCCCCGGGCTCCCCTCTCCCTCATTCTTGACCATGACCTCACTTTAAGGCTTGTGCTCCCTATTTTTCCCCCTTGTCTTTGTATCATGACACTTTCATTGCTCAGAGTCTCTTGCTTTGGAAAGTCCTTAACTTTTTAACCCCACCCCCACCCCGCTGATTATACCAGTAATATATGAGCACGGTAAAATTCAGGCATTTTTTAAGTAAGGAAAGGAAACCAGAATCCCATGTCTCAGTGTTAATCACCATTAAGAATTCAGTCTATATTTATTCACATTTTTTTCTACTATGTATGCTAATGTGAATGTATGTGAAAGAGAGAGGTAAGTAATTCCTTTTTACAGAAATGGGATCACAATATAGCTACTCTTCTACAAATATTTTTCAATATGTATATAACTAATATATAATATATAACTATATTTCCTTACCACCTGTTTTATCTAGGTCTCTTAATGCTTTGTGGTTTGGCTTAATGGTTTTATCTTGAACATTTTCTCCTGTTTAGTACATGTACCTAGCATATATTTTAATAGTTACATAGTATTATATTGCATTGTATCAACTTTTCTAGTCCCCTGGTGACAGACATTTGTTTCTGTCTTTGTAGCAACAAGCATCCTTGTGTGTATATATATATATGTATATGTGTATATATATGTGTATATATATATATATATACAATGCACCTCTTTGTATACATTGTATACATCTTTATATACATTGTATACTTCCTAGGACAAACTCCTACAAGTAGAATTTCTTTGTCAAAGGATACACATGTTGGGGTGCCTGGGTGGCTGAGTCAGCTAAGCATGGTACTTCAGCTCAGGTCATAATCTCATGGTTTGTGAGTTCGAGCCCCGCATTAGGTGCTGTGCTGATAGCTCAGAGCCTGGAACCTGCTTTAGATTCTGTCTCCCTCTCTGTCTGCCCCTCCCCTGCTTGCACTCTGTCTCTCTCTCTCTCAACAATAAACAAACATTAAAAAATTAAAAAACAAACAAAAGATATGCATGTTTAAAATTTTTCTAGCAATAGGGGCACCTAGGTGGCTCAGTCATTTAAGCATCTGACTTTGCCTCAGGTCATGATCTTATGGGTTGTGAGTTCGAGCCCCACATCAAACTCTGTGCTGATAGCTGAGAGCCTGGAGCCTGCTTCAGATTCTATGACTCCCTGTCTCTCGTGTGCACCCCCTCCCCACCCTCTGCCAACTCACACTCTGTTTCTCTCTCTCCCTCTCTCTCAGAAATAAATAAACAAATAAAATTTTTCTAGACGTTACCAAATAACTTTAAAAAGATTGTATTTTTTCTTCTTTAGCACTGAACATTATCAATATATTTAATCTTTGCCAATTTGAAGCCTATGTAACTAATTTGTTTGAAGCCTAGATAACATTTTCTTGTTGCGGACGGAGAATGAGCATCTTTTCATGTATTTATTTCATATATTATCGATCAATTAATTAGTTAGTAATCGGTGTCTCCTTTCTAGCATCTTCCTGTTCTCTCCCCTTTTAGTTTTTACCTTACATGCAAGGTAGAAGCATAATAACTTTACTTAGTTCTGGGCCTCTCATGCTACCCTAGCCTTCTCCTTCCTATCCTTGTTTCTTATCTAAAATACAGTTTTACTGCCATTTCCGTACCACCTGTTTTATCTATGTGTGTTAATGTTTTGTGTTCTGGCTTCTGGTCTTATGTGTCTCCTGAACACTATTTCTGAGGTGAAATCCATGTTGTTGGGACATTTTTTCTTCTGGATGTTTGTTCTCCCTTGTTTTAACCAACTTCTCACTCCCCACCGTCTTTGCAGGGAGGGAAGTCACGCATGAATGAACTTTTTACTATGGAAAATTTCAAACATATACAGCAACAGGGAGTTATAGTGTATTAACCCCATGTACCCATCACCCAGTTTCAACAATTATCAGCATTTCCCCAATTTTTTTTCAATTGTTCTCCTCACTTTTTTGTTGTTGTTGGTATGTTAAATTTTTTTTATGTTTATTTATTCATTTTATTAAAAAAATTTTTTTTAATGTTTATTTTTGAGACAGAGAGAGACAGAGCATGAATGGGGGAGGGTCAGAGAGAGAGGGAGACACAGAATCTGAAACAGGCTCTAGGCTCTGAGCCATCAGCACAGAGCCCGACGCGGGGCTGGAACTCACGGACCGTGAGATCATGACCTGAGCCGAAGTCGGACGCTCAACCGACTGAGCCACCCAGGCGCCCCTCATTTTATTTTTTTAATGTTTATTTTTGAGAGAGAGACACAGAGTGCGAGCAGGGGAGGGGCAGAGAGAGAGGGAAACACAGAATCTGAAGCAGGCTCCAGGCTCTGAGCTGTCAGCACAGAGCCTGATGTGGGGCTCGAACTCATGAACTGCAAGGTCATGACCTGAGCTGAACCGACTTGGCCACCCACGTGCCCCTGTTGTGGGTATGTTTTAAAGCTAAATCTCAGACATTGTTATTGAGTGTATATGTCTTACTAATAAGAACATTCTGTTTTTTTTTAAACATCATTACCTTGCCATTTTCTACCCTACTAAAAATTAACACTATTTCCCAGATAGTGAGGACTCGATTTTTAATCCTGACTCTGATACCTGCTGTTTAACTTGGGCAATTTATAAGTTTGTTTTCTCCTCTTGAATGGTAGTGAGGATAATCATGATAATTCTGTCTCATCAGATTGTTGTGAGATTATCTCATATACTCCCACATAAAGTGCTTAGTACAGTGCTTTACCTACGTGGGGTGCAAACATATTTTGTCTCACTCTGTCTTTATTCATCCATTCATTCATTCAGCAGATATTTTTTGAACATGTGTGTTTTAGCCGAAGAGGAGACATTGACCTTGGCTTCTAGGATTCTGCACTGTCTTAATTCTCTGCCTTCCTCTCAGATGTGCCTTTGTAAAAGTCCTTCCTTTTGTCCCCCTGGATATGGATGTAACCCAGGTTTGTTGTTTTCCTTCTATTCCCTCTGTATCCTGGCCCTCAGAGACCTAGCTCTTCCACTCCCACCACCTCAGGCTCTCTAAGTGACTCAATTCTATAACCCTTGTTTCTTTATCAAGCAGTAAACCCACATTTCTTCCTGGCTTTTGGACATTTTTGTCTGACCAGGGGAATTACTGTAAAGTGCACTGAATTGAGTCTGCAGACCAGGACTGCAGCTACATCTTGGCCACTAACTTCATGGCTTGGGCAATTCAGTCACCTCTCTTGGTCTTGGTGTCCTCGGTCAGAAGGACAGAAGGGCTGAGTTAGAGTCTGAAGTCCTATCCAGCTTTAAAAGCCTATCAGCTGTGAGGAGGTGGTTTTAGAAGTGTCCTACTCAACATATATGGAACCATAGCCACCATTCTGCTCCCCAGACAAGTTTCTGGCTTCCCCACCTGGCCCGTCCCAGGAAATCCAGGCTTTACCCTGTGGCTCTTCCCTCTCATTTGTCCTCAGCATAAGACTGGTTACCTCATGGCTAGATCTTCAGTTAGTCTTGATTCCTGGCTCTTCCTGGAACATACCTTTGCATCTATATTCACATTGTTTCCTTTGGTTATGTTCATGTTGTTTCCCCTGAGTTCTGGCCATTGAAATTATGACCATCTTGGTAGGCTTAGTTCAGGTGACAGTTTTATCCATATTGGAAGTGAGTCTTCCCTCCTCTGACTCTCATGACTAGCAGTATATCAGTGACATTTCACAATATGCCTGGTACTTCAGATATTTGCATAAGTTTTTTCTTTTTTCTTTTTTTACCTTCTGGTTTGTAATCCCTTTCAGTACAGTTACCACATTTACGTTGTGTATTATTTTTCATCATACAGTATTTAGCATAATTCATTGTGTTAATAGTTTTGCAATAAATGCTTGTTGAATAAGTGACTGAACTAAAGTGGACTTTGCTTCAAGGTAAGAACATTTATAGAATTTTTTAAAATTTTTAATGTTTATTAATTTTTTGAGAAAGAGAGAGAGAGTGAGTAGGAGAGGGGCAGAGAGAGAGAGAGAGAGAGAGAGAGAATGAATCTAAAACAGGCTCCTGGCTCTGAGCTGTTAGCATAGAGCCTGGTGTGGAGCTTGAACTCACGAACTGTGAGATCATTATTGAGCCAAAGTCAGATGCTTAACTGGCTGAGCCACCCAGGCGCCCCTACAGAAATGTTTTTAAACCCCAGAGTTCAAAGGATGTGATAATTAAATAGTCAAGAATGAAGAAGGCCTAGCTTGTGAAATGGTACTAATGGTACTAATTTAGACACTAATTCCTTGATTTCAAAATTCAAAGAATCCTCTCCTTTCCTGTCCTGTCTCAGAGTTGGGAAAATTTTTGACTTTTGGATAATATGACTTAGTTTCTCCAAAGCATTGCTGTTAACACTGTTGTCATCATGGAGTAGCTAAAGATAATCAACATTTATTGAAAGCTAACTTACCATATGCTAGGCAATGTGCTATTTTTTCACTTAATTTAAAAAATAATCTTATATGAGATATGCACTATTACTATTCTCATTTTATAAATGAAGAAACCTATGTTTAGAGAAATTAGGTAACTTCTTATTTATTTATTATTTTTAAATGTTTATTTTTTTTTTGAGAGAGAGAGTTTGTGTGTGAAAGTGCTTGCAGGGGAGGAGCAGAGAGAGAGGGAGAGAATCCCAAGTAGGCTCCATGCTCTTAGCACAAAGCCTGAGGTGGGGCTCGATCCCAGGAACTGTGAAATCATGACCTGAGCCTAAATCAAGAGTCAGAAGCTCAACCCACAGAGCCATCCACGTTCCCCTTTTAATGTCCTTTAGATAGAAAATGGCAATGCTGGGACTCTGACTCAGGCCATATCATCTTAGAGACCATATTCTTTTTTTTTTTTTTAAGCTTATTTATTTTTGAGACAGAGAGTGTGTGCACACGCATGTGGGAGAGGCAGAGAAAGAGGGGAGAGAGAGAACCCTAAGTAGGCTTTGCACTGTCAGCAAGGAGCCCGATATGAGGCTTGAACTCACGAACTGTGAGATCATGAACTGAAACAAAGAGTCATTAATTTTTTTTTAATTTTTTCTTGAATGTTTATTTATATTTTAGAGAGAGAGAGACAGAGAGTGTGTGTGAGTGGCAGAGTGGCAGAGAGAGAGGGAGACACAGAATCTGAAACAGGCTCAGCCGAGCTGTCAGCACAGAGCCCGATGCAGGGCTGGAACCCACAAACTGAGATCATGACCTGAGCCGAAGTTGGACACTTAACCGACTGAGCCACCCAGGCACCCCTGCCCATATTCTTTTTTATTTTTTATTTGTGTTTTTTTTTTTTTTTCAGAGCCCGTATTCTCCTCCTCCTTCTCCTTTTTTTTTTTTTTTTAAAGTAGGCTGCACACCCAGCATGGAACCCAATGTGAGGCTTGAACTCAACGACCCTGAGATCAATACCTGAGCTGAGATCAATCAAGAGTTGGACCCTTAACTGAGCCAACCATGCCCCCTAGAGACCATATTCTTTTTAAATTTTTTTTTTTTTCAACATTTATTTTTGGGACAGAGAGAGACAGAGCATGAACGTGGGAGGGGCAGAGAGAGAGGGAGACACAGAATCGGAAACAGGCTCCAGGCTCTGAGCCATCAGCCCAGAGCCTGACGCGGGGCTCGAACTCACGGACCGTGAGATCATGACCTGGCTGAAGTCGGACGCTTAACCGACTGTGCCACCCAGGCGCCCCCCATATTCTTCATTGGTTTACTGCTTTCCTGTCCGAAACACATTTACTGCCAGTTGGCTCTTTTGGCATTTATTTTCACTCATCTCTTATCCAATAACTTGCATGAATTTCTTCATTTTTCCCTTCCCAATACCAGCTATCCTTCTGTTGTTCTTCCTGATTTGGGTGAAGGTATGCCTTTGTTCTTTGGAGTCATCCAGACTTCAAGCCTCAGAGTCCTATTTAATTCCTCCCTTTCCTTCCCGTGCAGCAATTGTTTGAGTTTTTCTTGGTAGTGCCTTACCCTTGCTCCATTCTTTCTGGTTTCTTTGCCTTCCTCTTAACCTAAGCCCTCCAGGTCTAGTCCTGGATTGTGACAGCTGATTTTTTTCCCTCCATTCTTTCACCTTTGCAGTTCTGAAAGGATTGCCTTTCACCCTTCTCTCTCCAGTTAAAAATCCTTGTGTGGTTCCTGTATCTGAGGTTTCTAAAAGCCAGTTTTCAAATAGGGTCGTAATCATGTGTAGGACTTCTTTAAAGCATGTTAAGTCTTCAGAATAAAACTATGAGGCTGATGCTATTATTTGCAGTTTAGAGATGGGAAAATGGAGGCTTAATGAGACTGAGTCACTTACACAAGATCACTATTGGTGGGAACTGGGGAACTATGTATTTTTAATAAGCTCTTCAGATTCTGATGCCCTGAAAACACCAGGTTTAGGAAACACCAGGCAGCCTTTAACTCCTTTTAGAATCCCTTCCCTAAATATCTTTGTGGTTCCAGTGATCCCACCATATCTGAAATTTTTGTAGCATTTGACTCTTGATTGTGCCCATCTTGCTGATGTATTTCCTGATAGTGTACTTCCCTGGCTGGTTCTTTCTCTGCCTCTCTGACTTTCTGTGCAGGCTGCTATTCTCTACTCCCTCACGGTTTGGCCCATGCTTGGCTACCCTTTCCCTTCTACACATACTCCCTGAGTCTCTTCCATATTGGTGCTTCAGCTACCTGAATATGGTAGGAACACCCAAATCTGTTTTTCTGACCCCAGTTCATTTTCCAGCTATTTCTGGGATTTTACCATTAACAACACTTTATATAGAGAGAGTAGGGAAGGGGCAGAGAGAGAGAGAGAGAGAGAGAGACAGAGAGAGAGAGGGAATCCCAAGCAGGCTCCACGCTGTCAGCGTGGAGCCTGACGTGGGGCTCGATCCTAGGAACTGTGAGATCATGACCTGAGCCAAAGAAATCAAGAGTCAGATGCTTAACCGACTGGGCCACCCAGGTGTCCCTATTAACAACACTATTATCTGCACCATTGTTTGAGCTGGAAACCTGGGCCATGGATAAAAGCTTGGAGTCTGGAGTTAGAAGTCTGAGTTGAAATTGAATTCTACTACTCTCTAGCTGGGTGAAATTGGGACAGGCCACTTAACCTCTCTAAACCTTAGATTTCTTCTTTGTGGAATGGGGATAACCTTACTTTCCTCATGGTATTGTAGTGAAGATACAATGAGAGAATGTTGATGAAACGTTTAACGATTTGGTTGATATTTATGGTGCCCTTCCTGTGTACCAAGGACTGTGTTGGGTGCTGGGGAGATAGTGGTGAGTAAGGCTGCCCTCATGGGGCTTCAGTTGACTACTGAACCCTTACTGTTTTTTTCTTCTTAGTCTCTAATATTTCCTCTTTTCTCCTTTCTCATTGCCACTACTGTGGTTCAGGGCGTCCCCACCTTTTGCCAAGTGTTATAGCAGCTTCCTGCCTAATTTCCTTGCCTTCACACAGCCACCAGTGTTCCTTTTAAATTGGGAATTCAGATGATGCCACTTATCTTTCAGTGGCTCTCATTAGGGGCATATAGACTATGGGGAGCATTGCATAGAGATTGATATCAAGTCCATTTCTGAGCACAGCAGAGAAGGACTCATGGTATACTAGTTATATCTGCCGGAGACAGAGAAAGGAAAGTGTTACCAAGTGCCACATGTTTGCCAATCCTTGTATAGGACAAAGTTCAGGCTTCTTAGTAAGGTCTTCACGATACTGCTAGATCAGGATCTGGCCTGTCTGCTTCTCATCTCTTGCAATTTCCCCATTTATTCCCCCAACCTATATTCCCATGGAACTGGACTTCAGCATATGTCATTCTCTGAATGACTTCATCCTTCTCTTCTTAAAGCTCTAATATTCAGATCCATTGCCTGCTCTGGAAAGCCTTCACCAGCTTTTCAAGGCAAAATTATCTCCTCCATCCTGTAGAACCTTATTTGCTCCTTCCTTCCCATCCTTCCTTCCTTCTTCTGAAATATAATTCACATATCATAAATTTCACCATTTTTAAGTGTTCAGTTGAGTGGCTTTTAGTACATTCACAAGGTTATACAACCATTACCACTGCCTAATTCCAGAGCATCTCATTACTACAAAAAGAAAACCACGTTTATTAAGCCATCACTCCCTATTCTCCCTTTCCCCCCATCGCATGGTAACCACCACTAATCCACTTTCTGTTTCTATGGGTTTGCCTATTCTGGGCATTTCAGGTGAATGGAATCAAACAGTATGTGGCCTTCTGTGACTGGCTTGTCTCACTTAGCATGATGTTTTCAAGGTTCATCCATGTTGTAGCATGTGTCAGTACTTCATTCCCTTTTTAGTTTATTTTGAGAGAGAGTGAGCTGGGGAGGGGCAGAGAGAAAGGGAGAGAGAGAATTCCAAGGAGGCTCCGTGCTATCACTGTGGAGCCCAATATGGGGCTCGAACCCATGAACCATGAGATCATGACCTGAGCCAAAATCAAGAGTTGGATGCTTAACCAACTGAGCCAGCCAGGTGGCCCTGGATGTACTACATTTTGTTAATCCATTTATCAGTTGAACCTTAGTCACGTGTTGTATTTGCCAGATTGCTCACAGTGTGTGCTTACATATCTGTGTCAGTTGATGGGATGATCCCTGAAGGGTTCTAGTCATCACTCTATGTCCAGGATTCTCTCTGTGTATCTTCAGTGTCTACGAGTGCTGGTCAAAGGAGATGTTTAATAAGTATGTAGTGATGAATCATTTTATCTCCCTTTCCAGAAAACCTGATACTTTCTACCTTTTCAGTACTCCTCAGATCCAAGCCATCATTCCTATGTGGAATGTCCTCTCCTTCCCTCTTCACTTGTCCAGTTCTGTTGCTTTTTTTTTTAAGATTTTATTTTTAAGTAATCTCTATACCCAACATGGGGCTCGAACCTGTGACCCCAAGATCAAGAGTTGGCACGCTCCACTGACTGAGCCAGCTAGTTAAGACAAACTTAACCCCCTTGTTTGTCTAATTCTGCTTTGCTTCAGGGTTGTTTCAAGATCTGCCTCCTCCAGAACCCCTTCCAGCAGCATTTAAACCTCAGATGCTGTTGCTTTCTTCTCTGAACTCTGGTGCATTTGGGGTCTCTATCATTCATTAGACACTTAATAAATATAATCTTAGCTCAGTCCTTAACTAGATTTACAGTAGGCCCACCAACACTGATTCCTTTTTTGCATTCCCAATAAAAAGGTATTGTAATTATGTAATGGAATTACATCTAACATTTTACCTTACTCAAATTGAACTATTGTTTGCAAAAGGAGAAAAAAGAGAAAGAAATAATGACTTAGTGAGGTAATTTCTACTCAGTGAGTGAGTACCCACAGGCAGTGTATGCAGGCAATGTTAATATGGTTGACAAAAATCTATAAATTTAAAGAATTCTTGATCATTTGCAGAAGAGAAGTTGTTAAAGTGGTATGGTGATGAGTTGGTAAGTATTGTACCAAAAAAAAAAAAAAAAAAAGAATTGGGGGCCTTAGAGAATTGTTGACTTAAAAAGATTTGGAAATGATGAGGAGGACGAATAAGGAAAGCTTGCTAGCTGGAATCTTCATACAATTGCTTGACTGGTCCAAGCAGCAAAACACATGAGGGTTTAACTTCTGAACATTGTAACCCTTTGGAATTATTTTCAGTGTATATATCTACATGAGTACATACATGAAACTATTTGTACTGTATTTATATGGGCACTTGAATAGGTTTTTCAAGGGTGACTATTGATGGTCTTTTTTCAGATGCTGTTTAGGCCTTCATGTGAGCCCTAGCTAAGATGGGGCCCCTGTAGTAGGTACCCAGTTAATTATTGTTGGCAGTTTGAGCACATGGTTCCTGGATGTGGATATGAATAGGGGCATTCACAGCCTGGAAAATATGATGCTACTAAGGATGGGGATAAGGCCAAGGAGGATTTGTTCGCTGACAGTTTGACTTTAATGAAAATACATGTATAAAGGCAAAATTCTGATTTTACAATTATAAAGTAAAACAAAAGAAATAAAGAAAAATAACATTTTTTAAAAGTTTATTTCTTCATTTTGAGAGAGTGCACACGAGCATGTGCACACATGAGCAGGGGAAGGGCAGAGAACGAGAGAGAGCAGAGCCCCACTCTGAGCTTGATCCCATGAACCTCAAGATCACCACTGGAGCCGAAATTAAGAGTCAGCCGCTTAACCAACTGAGCCACCCAAGTGCCCCTAACTTTTTGGTAAAACTACCACCCAGAGATAAAAACAGTTAACCTTTTGGTGCATTTCCTTTTTTTTTTTTAATGGTTATTTTTGAGAGAGAGAGAGAGAGAGAGTGCATGCGAGCAAGGGAGGAGCAGAGAGGGGGTACAGAGATTCTGAAGTGGGCTCTGTGCTGAGGGCAGAGAGACCAATGCAGGGCTCGAATTCATGAACCACGAGATCATGACCTGAGCTGAAGTCAGATGCTTAACCAACTGAGCCACCCAGTTGTCCCAGTGCATTTCCTTTATTTCCTTCTTGTCTTTTTTTTTCCCTGTGCATATATAAATACTTGGATGAATGTTATTTTATTTTGTAAAGTGGGATTTAAATATTAATAAGCTTTTTGTGTGCTTTTTATTATAACATTATATTGTAAAAATTGTCTTGAAACTCTTCCCCTGAAATTTGCTCTACTGTGTATGTTCTCAGAGAGACCCTTCCTCTAACAGGTTAGAAGTCTTTTTGGCAGAGCCATCTGTTTCATATATTCGTAGATTTATTTGTTCAGAACCTCACCAGGCCTGTTTTACAAGCTCTGGTTAGGGCAAATTGGAATTCACCAATGCTCACTGAACCAGTGCTCTCAGCCCAAATTCTCCATCAGAGAGGCCTGTGGCACGGTCACATCTGTCAGATGGCCCCTGCTAGACTTGCTTTTCATCTATTGACTCTATAGTGGATATTTCAGGTTAAATGTTTTTAAAAACATTTTAGATGGTTAGAGGAAGGCTTGATTTTTTTCCTTTGTTGTTGTTGTTTTTTTTTTTTTTAATTAAAATTAAAACCATGTGCTATGGCAGCATCTTAAAGAACAATTCCATGTCAAGGGCATTTTGGCCAGTTTTTCTCTCTTAAAGATTCACTTCTCATACTATTATTCCATGAGTAAAAGTAGCAAAGAATGATGTGTTGTGGAGTATAAAATCTGTGTATTATGAGAAATCAAATCTATGAAGTAGTAACAGCATCAATAAAATAGCCTATTGAAGTAGAAACTGTTAGTCTTTCATATTTAGTGTGTTTAAGTTTTGTTTCCTCCGATATTCTTCCTTCCTCGGGTTATGTCTCTCAATCTATCTAGCCTGCCATAGGAGTCTTGAATCTGTTTTTAAAAATTTTTTATGTTTTTACTTATTTTGAGAGCAAGACAGACAGAATGTGAGCAGGGGAGGGGCAGAGAGGAGACACAGAATCTGAAGCAGGCTCCAGGCTTTGAGCTGTCAGCACAGAGCCCATCATGGGGCTTGAACCCATGAACTGTGAGATCATGACCTGAGCCAAAGTTGGATGTTTAACCAACTGAGCCACCCAGGCATCCCAGGAGTCTTGAATCTTAATGTGGGTAGAACATTTGGTTCTTACTGCTTATATAAATTTCATTTCTGGCTTAAAGGGAGACTATCTGTGTCCTGGATATTTTTCTTTTAGTAACTGTGGTGTCTTATGCTTGGTAACTTTTTGCCCCACCTGTCTGCTGGAGATCTGAACTGATATATTCCAGAGCCCTATTTGTTTCTTCTGGGAGTGGGCCTTTTGGTGTGTGTTATTCTCACTGTCTGTGTGTTCTCTCTCCTACTGTTTTATTCACTCATTGTTTGTAGATTTGGTTTATCCAGTTTTGTCTGGTTGGAATGCCTATATTCTGGGCTTGGGGCCAATTTTTTACTTAACTTTTGGGTAAAACTGTACAGTATCCTAGCTGCTGTCTGCAGAGATGAGCTCTCCAAAAGCAGTTTTATTTGTTTAGAAACCAGATAGCACATATTATGGTGGAAGATGTTATACACATGCTGGAAAGAAAAACAGGCTCTCCCTAAGTGGAACATTGATTGTCTATATGAGAACCAGCATACTGCTGTGTACTGGGATGTCTCACATACTAGTGTTTTCAAATGGGCTCGAGCTGCAATAAGACTGTAGTGTTTTCATGAGAAACGTTGTAAAATAAGTTACACATCTGTGTAGGATTTGTGTTGGGCTAGGTTGTTAAGGGTTTATTGTGTTGCTGGGTCATATGCTTTGTGAACCCTTACTGCACCTGAAGTGTAGGTGTCATTACCCAGATGGGGAGAAGGTAAGTAATTTGTCCCAGTTAAGTAACGCCATTAACCTGGGTCTCTCTGACATCAAAGAGCTTCCACTCTGTGATATACCTACTGTCTCTTCAGCATTGCTAATAGTAAAAGCTGGGATATGCATGACATCTGGTCTCCAGCCTGGGCTGATGTCTGAGGAAGAGGTGACAGTGCCACCCTAGCCACTGGTTAGGGAAACCTGGAAGAGAAGCCTCTTGTGTCTTTTACTCTTGTTGAGGTTTGAAGAACAGCACTCCTTTAGCTCTTTATTTTACCTCCTAAATAGTTCTCAAGTCTCGCCTTTCCTCTGGCTTTTTAACTGGCTCTATTTCCTGTCTTTTATTCCATCTTCACATTTCTTCCAGCAAATTTTTCTCCCAGACCATGCTTTGAACTTACCACATGCTAAATACTGAGCTGTGTTATCTTCATAATACAGTTTACACTTATATTAATTCCCCACTTGAGCCTCTTAATAATCCTTGAAGGTAGGGGGTACCTCCATTTTCCAGGTGAAGAAACCATGGCCCAGAGAGGTTAAGTGACTTGCCCAAGGTCACAGTAAAAAATGAGTTGGGATTTGTTTTTGGTTTGAAACTGCATATACCTGTTCTTTTATCCAACATTCTGTGGTGCAGAGTGATCTTTAAATTTTTTTTTTCTTTTCAACGTTTTTTATTTATTTTTGGGACGGAGAGAGACAGAGCATGAACGGGGGAGGGGCAGAGAGAGACGGAGACACAGAATCGGAAACAGGCTCCAGGCTCTGAGCCATCAGCTCAGAGCCCGACGCGGGGCTCGAACTCACGGAGCGCGAGATCGTGACCTGGCTGAAGTCGGACGCTTAACCGACTGCGCCACCCAGGCGCCCCCAGAGTGATCTTTATAAAAGACAGATCTGATCATGTCATTCTGACCTTCTTGTAGGCTAAGATCCAATCTCCTTAGCATGTATTCAGGGTGCTCCATGACCTTTGCTCTCTTACTTCTCCAGCCTCATTTTCTACTCTTTCCTCATACTTCCCACTTTATGCTCCAGTAGTACAAATGTCTTGGATTCCCTTTAGCATATTCTGCTCTTCCTTGTCTTTGAATTATTGCTTGTAGAGTTTCCTGTCTTTGAACTCTTCCCTCCTCTTCCCTGGTCATCTCCGATCCCCATCTCTAGTCTTCCCCACCCCACCCCCATAACTAACTCTGCCCAACTTTTCCTTCAAAACTCACTTTGGGCCTCATTAACACTTGATCTGACCTGTGTTTGTGCTTTACCTTTGTGTCCCCACTAGATAGTAGTTGTTAATAAGTTTTTGTTGAGCTGAACAGAATTTTTAGACATGTGACTATCTAAAAAGACATTCCAGAGACCATCAAGCTTCCACAATGATGAGTTGTTTTGTCAGTTTTAATAACTGGGAGTAGCTAAAGGTCAATTTTGGACAGGAGGGATGTAACGTGTTACTAAAAACAGAGCTTGGGGTTTTTCTGATTTTGGCACTTGGATGTGTTAGAACTGTTTTTTGTAAAATCATCTTTTTCTTCCTTTTAAAAATTGGACCTCTACTGCTACACAGGATTCTTTTCACTAGTACCCTCGGAGGTTGTAATCTTTAAGTTATAGCTTTGGTTTCATGTGGTGATTGAGCTTTCCAAGTACTGGTTCTCAGTCATCACTTCTTTCTCTGAAGCTTCACAGAACAGCCCGATCCAAGATCTCAGAGCCTCTTTATGTCAGTGTACAGAGAATGTGTGTTTTAGTAAAAGAACCTCTTGGTTTGTAAAGCCATGGGCTCTACGCCTTCCTCTCCCCACCCAGCCCCAGTGTGTTTATCACAAATCACAAGGGTCAGCAGTTAGAATGTAGTAATACCATAGCATTTGCATTATCATTTTGTTGGGAGGGTTTTTCTTTTTAACTGTTTTCTGTGTGTAAGCATTTGGTAGTACATTTAGTGAATTTTAACTGATTGTTAAGTCTGCAGATAATGAAAGTATTGACTTTCCCTGATACTGGAAAAGGCCCAGGTGTGGGAGGATTAGTTACTAGGTGGTAGAGTATCAGCTTGTCCTCCACAGATCATAATCCCTTTCCTTTCACTAATGTTCCTCAATTCCCTAAATAATCTGTGGCTATTTTCAAATCTTCCTTAAAAATCGATTACAGTAGTCCCCCTTTAGCAGTGGGGGATATGTTCCAAGGGCCCCAGTGGATGACTGAAGCCACAGATAGTACCAAACTCTATATATGCTTTGTTTTTTTCTTATACATACATACATACATACCTATGATAAAGTTTAATTTTATAAATTAGGCACAGTAAGAGGTTAGCAGTAAAAAATGATAAAATAGAACAATTATAATAATATACTACAATAAAATTATGTGAATGTGGTCTTTTTCTCTCAAAATATCTTACTGTATTGCACTCACCCTTCTTGTGATGATGAGAGATGATAAAATGTCTATTTGATGAGATGAGGTGAGGTGAATGCTGTAGGCATTGTAACATAGTATTAGGCTACTACTGACCAGAAGGAAGACCTTCTGATAAGTAGATTACTGTACTTCCTGTCAAGTTTGGAGGCAGCCTAGATGGAGACACCTTTTGGAAAACAAAATTAAATAATTGAGCTAGTGATGTGTTTTTCAGGATTTTGAGTCAGCTGGCTATAGCATCTTTCTCCTGGTGTTAATGTGTTGTGTAGATAAGCCTTCCGAAGTGTTTGAAGCTGCTGCCAGGTCCTAGTAAGGACTCAGGAAATCTCTAGGCCAGGAATATCTTTTCCAGAGCAATGAAGGAATTTGTCTGTGCCTTACACAGGAAATCAAATGCCTACCGTGGGCCACAATTAGAATACAGTAGACTTGGCGTCCCCCATTACATGTAACTGAAGATGTGAGATTTGTCATCCAGGATGCCTAACCAAATGTAAACAGAGCAAGAAATTAAAAATGGACTAGGTAAGAAGTATAAGAGGTGCTCTTGGAGTCTTCCTTCCCTTTAACCCTCTAAAGAAGAGGCTAATTAATATTCTTGGGGTTCAGTAAGCATGGATATTGGATTCTTATCTAAACCAGAGATAGGCTATTGAAGAAACTAGCCCAGATGTGATATTATAATAGGGGGAAAAGAGTTAAAGAGAGGCAGTTAGAGCTGTGCGGGAGCATGGAGTGCATGTTATGTATATGTTTATAATAGGATGCTGTTAAGAAACCACTTTTCATTTGAGGATCATATTTGATTCCTTTCTACAAATCCAAATGGGAGAAACTTTATTTCTTCTCATTTTGTTGATGACAGTGGAGGGTATGAGACTCCTGAAGGCAGTGTCTAGAGGTGAGGACAGAGAGGCCTTTTCACTCCTGTACACTACTGAGTTTAATTGCCAGTCTCAGGTGCTCTGGGAAGCCAACATAAATTGCATGGATTGAGCTTCAACAACATGTATAAATATTAAACCATCTTAGTCTTTCAGATTCTTTTCTATATTTTATTTTTTAAAATTTATATCCAAGTTAGCATATAGTGCAACAATGATTTCAGGAGTAGATTCCTTAATGCCCCTTACCCATTTAGCCCATCCCCCCTCCCACAACCCCTCCAGTAACCCTCTGTTTGTTCTCCTTATTTAAGAGTCTCTTACGTTTTGTCCCCCTCCCTGTTTTATATTATTTTTACTTCCCTTCCCTTGTGTTCATCTGTTCTGTGTCTTAAAGACCTCATATGAGTGAAGTCATATGATATTTGTCTTCCTCTGACTAATTTTGCTTAGCATAATACCCTCTGGTTCCATCCACATTGTTGCAAATGGCAAGATTTCATTATTTTTGATTGCCGAGTAATACTCCATTGTGTATATATACCACGTCTTCTTTATCCATTCATCCATCAATGGACATTTGGGCTCTTTCCATACTTCGGCTGTTGTTGATAGTGCTGCTGTAAACATTAGGGTGCATGTGTCCCTTTGAAACAGCATACTTGTATCCCTTGGATAAATGCCTAGTAGTACAATTGCTGGGTCGTAGGGTAGTTCTGTTTTTAATTTTTTGAGGAATCTCCATACGTTTTCCAGAGTGGCTGCACCAGTTTGCATTCCCACCAGCAGTGC